>NC_090449.1:458442994-458752994 GCF_031143425.1 Pleurodeles waltl | reverse complement strand
AAGCTAATGCACACACAGAAACAATAACCATACCCTCTTACCCCATGCAGGACCCGAACGACAACACACTGGTCAGGAGGGACCAGAAATGTCCATCCCACCCCCGGAACAGGCCCCTAGTGATGACAGCAGCTCTGTCGACCTGGACCCTGATGACCAGCCCGGACCATCGGGGACCTCTGGGCAGTCGGTTCCCCTCACCCAGACACAGGCCACTGCAGACCCAACCCCCTCTGGGAACAACATCACAGCTCCCACCCAGCGGGCCCATGCCTCTGTCTCTAGGACAGGTCAAGCAGCGGTGTGTCTACCACTACAGGGCCACAAATGCAAAAACAAGTGATGGACGGAATGCTGAACATTGTCAAACATTCACCCCCAGTACAGTGATCTGGGCCTAAATCCATCATTTTTTTGCTGCCCATGCCATTCCAGTTTGGACCCAGCCATATGCAAATCAGTCTTGACCCTGTTCCCCATGGGAACAGTCCAGCCCGAACTGCTAGGCCAGGTCTTCCCTGGACTGGAAACAAGCATCCTGGGACCGGTTTCGGGGTTTCACCCGTCATCAGCCAGGCTAGCTTGAATCCAGTGGCATGGGAAGCACGGGACCCACGTCTGGGCATACCCTTCCCACTTAGGGCGACAAATGCAAAAACAAGTGATGGACGGAATGCTGAACATTGTCAAACATTCACCCAGGGACTACAGGGCCCCCAGGGTAACCCACCAACCCAACAACAACAGGGACCTGGGGGCAGTGGGAGTGGGCACACCGTCCAGGGGACAGAGGCCCAGGGAAACAGGGCAACTCGGAGGGCTGCTGTGTGACAGGGGGGGGAGGAGAGGCCCAGGGAACCCACTCTCCAAGAGGCCCTCACCACCATCATGGCAGCCTACCACCACTCACAAGAGACGATGGCGACGGTACTGGCCAGGTTCCAGGAGATCCAGGCACAGCAGGAGCAACGCTACATGGGGTTCAGCGACCAACTCAGCAACATCTCAACCGCTATGGGGAGCATAGTCCAGGCCCTGAACCGTATAGAGGACACGTTTCGGGTCCATGTGGCATCACACAGGGCCCCTGTCACTAGCCAGGAACAGGAACAGCCTACCACCTCCGCCGGCGCTAGTGGACAGGAGGCCCCACCACAACGACAGCCCACCAGAACCCCACCTCCTGCTGAACAACAACCACCCCGCAAAAGGAGCCTGAGATCAAAAAAACCGACAGAGTAGGATGTCAAGACCCCCGCCAGCATCACATACCCCCTGAAGTCCTCCCACTGTTCAACATTGCCACCCTGTCAAACCTTGAACTGCCCCTGCTCCATCCTGCCACAGGCATATGGACAATGCACCTGTGAGACTGAGAACTGGACTCTGCCATGGACATTACTCCACCCCCACCCATCACTGTTTCACTATCATGTACCAATATCTATGCACTAATAATAAATCACACATTGCACTGAAATCAATCAGGACTCAGCCTGTCTTATTTACAAATGTATGACACATTACATATCAATTACGTATTTTTAACATTGTGAATTACACATACCGAGGTAACTTAGCATTAGTCCATGGGCCAACCAAGCCGAGGTCACGCAGTGGCTCATACAGCACAGAAAAGGGAAGGGAAAATCAAACATCATGTTTATAGTTCTGGGGGGAAATCGACAAAGTTGAGATGCAGGAGGCTTTCAGGAAATGTAAAATGGCATGGGTGATTATTACCTGTGTGCTACTGAAAATACTGTTCTATTACTCTGTCCCTGTTGTCTGTGTCGTCCTCTGAGTCTTCCTCCTCTTCACTCTCCGCAGGCTCCACAGCTGCTTCAACACCACCATCTGCACCATCCTCCTGCAGGAAAGGAACCTGACGTCGCAATGCCAGATTGTGAAGCATACAGCAGGCCACGATGATATGGCACACCTTCTTTGGTGAGTACATCAGGGATCCCCCTGTCATATGCAGGCACCTAAACCTGGCCTTCAGGAGGCCAAAGGTCCTTTCGATGATCCTCCTAGTTCGCCCATGGGCCTCATTGTACCGTTCCTCTGCCCTGGTCCGGGGATTCCTCACTGGGGTCAGTAGCCAAGGCAGGTTGGGGTAACCAGAGTCACCAATTAGCCACACACGTTGTCTCTGTAGCTGCTCCATCACGTAGGGGATGCTGCTATTTCGCATAACATACGCGTCATGCACTGACCCTGGGAACTTGGCATTTACATGGGAGATGTACTGGTCAGCCAAACAGACCACCTGGACATTCATCGAATGATAACTTTTTCTGTTTCTGTACACTTGCTCATCGTCTTTTGGGGGTACCAAAGCCACATGGGTCCCATCAATGGCACCAATGATGTTGGGGATATGTCCAAGGGCATAGAAATCACCCTTCACTGTAGGCAAGTCACCCTCCTCTGGGAAAATGATGTAGCCCCGCATGAGTTTCATCAGGGCAGACAACACTCTGCTCAAAATCTTTGAAAACATAGGCTGAGACATTCCAGATGACATGGCCACTGTTGTCTGGAATGACCCACTTGCCAAAAAATGGAGGACTGACAAAACCTGCACCAGAGGGGGAATCCCTGTGGGTTGGCGGATGGGGGACATCAGGGCTGGCTCCAGCTGGGCACACAGTTCATGGATAGTGGCACGGTCAAGTCTGTATCGAAGTATTATATGGCGTTCTTCCATTGTCGACAGGTCCACCAGCGGTCGGTACACGCGAGGATTCGTCCTTCTCCTCGCAAGTCCCAGCGGACGGTGCCTAGGAAGGACAACATGGAGCACAGAGTCAGGCAAACCACAGGTACGTACAGACAGCTTGCACAGTTAAAGAATGGCAATGGGTTGAAAGGCGTGTATGTGTGGCAATGCAAGGCCTAGGCCTGTGTGTCGCAGTCAAAATTAAGCCATGTAGGCCCTTGAAATGGCGGCTGCCTGATCTGTGAAGTGGGACAATGGGATGTGAGGTCAATGCGCTGGCGGGGCACACCGTGGCGGTAGGCGGTCGAAGACCGCGGTGCAAAGCCGCATTGGTTAACATTGAATCCTATGGGTTTCAGGAGCCAATGACGATGTGCGCCGGCGGTCGCGGTACGCACCGCCGCGGTACGCACCGCCGCGTGCGTGACCGCCATTTCCTAGCTGATTGATCACTCGAGACCTGATCATCCACAGGAGAGGACCTATACTGCAAGTGCTGCTGTGACCTCGGTCTGGAAGTGACAATGGCTGCTGCGACTGGGGAAAGGGCCCCTGCCTTCACGTCTGAAGAGTTGGAGAAGCTCGTGGATGGGGTCCTCCCCCAGTATGCGCTACTCTACGGTCCTCCAGACCAACAAGTGAGTACACCGGGTGCACATGGAATGGGCTATGCCTGTGTGGATTGGGGTGGATGTAAGTTGGTGGGGGGCGAATGAGGAGTGCAACGCACGACAGATGAGAGCATGTGCCATAATGCAAAGTTGGTGGGGGGGGGGCAATCACATCTAACATGCAGGTCATTGATGATTTCCTCCTTTCCACCCTGTACATGTCGAATAGGTCAGCGCCCATCAGAAGATCGAGATTTGGCGTGCCATCGCCAAGGAAGTCCGGAACTTGGGGGTCCACAACAGACGGGGCACCCACTGCCGCAAGAGGTGGGAGGACATCCGCCGCGGAACAAGGAAGACCGCAGAAACACTGCTGGGGATGGCCTCCCAACCTAGGAGGGGTGCCAGTCGCACCATGACCCCCCTGATGTCCCGGATCCTGGCGGTGGCCTACCCTGAATTGGATGGGCGCTTTAAGACATCACAGCAGACACAAGGGGGTGAGTATCAGCACATTCTCCTATCTTTCTGCGCAGTGGAGGCATCTGGGTGGGGGAGGAGGGCTGTGGGTGACATTAGGCCAGGGCGCTTTCTGTAGTGTAGTCCTCTCCCTTAGGCATGGCCCTGTGCCCCCGGCCCCCACCTCTGGAGGGTGACAAGTACAGCCATTGATGGTCCAGCATCACCCATGTGCGCGTTTGACGTCTCTTGGCCTGTTGTCCTAGTCAGTAGTACTGAGTAGTGTACCCCGAATGCGCGGCTTAGTGCATGAGGCTCCTGTGTCTGTCCTCTCCGCCAACGGTGTTGACATTGCATGCACTCAACCTGGTCTTCTTTTTTCTCCCCCCACCCTTTCTCTTCATCTTCTTGTGCATGTGTGCATTAGCATCATCAGGCGGAGGAGATTTGGCATCGGAGCACGAGGGAGCTGCAGGACACAAGGCCCCGGTGGGCCCAGGAACAGACACTGAGGGCACCAGTGATCCGGAGGGCGAGGGGAGCACCACAACGGGGACCGGTGGTGACACCAGCGACTCAGACACGTCCTCGGATGGGAGCTCCCTAGCGGTGGCGGCAACATCCGGGCCCCCCGCCTCTACAGGTACAGCCGCCACCCAGCGCACCAGCACCGCCCTCCCAGCAGCCCCTCAGCCTACGCTCCGTGCCCGCTCGCCCAGGAAGGCGCGCGTCTCCTTCGCCCCAGGCACCTCAGCCCCTGCCCCTGTTGCCCCTGCTGCCCTCAGTGCGGAGCTCATTGACCTGGTGAGGACGCTCATTGTTGGGCAGACGACCCTTTTGAATGCCATCCAGGGTGTGCAAAGGGAGGTGCAACAGAGCAATGCGTACCTGGAGGGCATTCATTCGGGTCAGGCTGCCCATCAACGAGCGTTCACTGCTCTGGCCTCAGCACTGACGGCAGCCATTGTCCCTGTTTCCAGCCTCCCTCTTCTTACTGCCTCCAGCCTGTCTCTGTCTCCTGTTCCTCAGCCTATCCCATCCACACCATCAGACCAGCCTGCACACACCTCAACACCCAAGAGCAGCTCATCCAGACACAAGCACCACAGATCCCACAAACACTCACCCAAGCAACACACAGATGCAGACATTCCAGCAGTCACAACCCCCTCTGTGTCCCCCTCCTCCTCGTCTCCCTCCTCCCTCCCTGTGACGTCTACACTCACACCTGCATGCACCCCAACATCAGCCAGTGCTTCCATCACCACCTCACCCTCCAGTACAGTCCACACTCGTGCAGTCACCACCCCCACTGCCATTTACACGTCCCCTGTGTCCTCTCCCACTGTGTCTGTCACCCCCTCTTCCAAGACACACAAACGCAGGCAGACACCCACCCAACAGCCATCCACCTCACGTCAGCCTACAGCACCAGCACCTTCACCCAATGACAGCACACCTGACTCTCCTACAACCACATCCTCTTCCTCCACTCCCATCACCACTTCTCCTACCCTTTACCTTGGACCTAAAAAGCTTTTCCTGGCTAATCTTAACCTCTTTCCCTCCGATGAGCTCCCCCCTCCATCTGCAAAGAGTCCCAAGAGCACCGCAGCCACCACCAGCCCAGCTTCGAGTGTCACTGTTGTGCATGGGTTCTGGAGTCCACCCTTTGCCAGCAGTGACACATCGATCAGCAGCAAGGACACGTCCAGCCCCCCCCCCGGCAAGAGGACCCGCAAAAACAAGGGCCGCCGTGCGAGGACTGACAGGGCTGCCCCCAAGGAGCAATGTGCGGCCACTTCACCAGCCACACCATCTAGGGGAGGCAAGGGCCCGAGAGCCCCATCAAAGGAGCGGAAGGAGCGCGGAGAAGGTGGACCCCACATGTCACATCCCAGCTGGGAAGGAGGACACTAAAGAGGCCAGGAGTCCGTCCCCGAAGGGTCCAGAAACGTCACGGTCCGAGGGCGACTGAGCAGGGAGTGCAGCACAGGTCTGGCTCCCTTGACCTGCTGGATGAGCACCGCTGAAGAGGGCCCGCGGTGCAGAAGAGCACCGCTGAAGAGGGCCCGCCGTGCAGAAGAGCACCGCTGAACAGGGCCCGCGGTGCAGAAGAGCACCGCTGAAGAGGGCCCCGCCGTGCAGTAGAGCACCGCTGAAGAGGGCCCGCTGTGCAGAAGAGCACTGCTGAAGAGGGCCCGCGGTGCAGAAGAGCACCGCTGAAGAGGGCCCCGCCGTGCAGTAGAGCACCGCTGAAGAGGGCCCGCGGTGCAGAAGAGCACTGCTGAAGAGGGCCCGCGGTGCAGAAGAGCACCGCTGAAGAGGGCCCGCCGTGCAGAAGAGCACCGCTGAACAGGGCCCGCGGTGCAGAAGAGCACCGCTGAAGAGGGCCCCGCCATGCAGTAGAGCACCGCTGAAGAGGGCCCGCCGTGCAGAAGAGCACCGCTGAACAGGGCCCGCGGTGCAGAAGAGCACCGCTGAAGAGGGCCCCGCCGTGCAGAAGAGCACCGCTGAAGAGGGCCCCGCCGTGCAGAAGAGCACCGCTGAACAGGGCCCGCGGTGCAGAAGAGCACCGCTGAAGAGGGCCCCGCCGTGCAGTAGAGCACCGCTGAACAGGGCCCCGACGTGAAGATAGGCACCGCTGAAGAGGGCCCGCCGTGCAGAAGAGCACCGCTGAACAGGGCCCCGCCGTGAAGATAGGCACCGCTGAAGAGGGCCCGCCGTGCAGAAGAGCACCGCTGAAGAGGGCCCGCCGTGCAGAAGAGCACCGCTGAACAGGGCCCGCCGTGCAGAAGAGCACCGCTGAACAGGGCCCCGCCGTGAAGATAGGCACCGCTGAAGAGGGCCCCGCCATCTCAAGGACCGCTCCGCTGGGCCCTTCTTCTCAAGCACCGCTCCGCTGGGCCCTTCATCTCACGCACCGCTCCGCTGGGCACCGCCGTCTCAAGCACCGCTCCGCTGGGCCCTTCATCTCAAGCACCGCTCCACTGGGCCCTTCTTCTCAAGCACCGCTCCGCTGGGCCCTTCTTCTCACACACCGCTCCGCTGGGCACCGCCGTCTCAAGCACCGCTCCGCTGGGCCCTTCATCTCAAGCACCGCTCCGCTGGGCACCGCCATCTCAAGCACCGCTCCGCTGGGCCCTTCATCTCAAGCACCGCTCCGCTGGGCCCTTCTTCTCAAGCACCGCTCCGCTGGGCCCTTCTTCTCAAGCACCGCTCCGCTGGGCCCTTCTTCTCAAGCACCGCTCCGCTGGGCATCGCCATCTCAAGCACCGCTCCGCTGGGCCCTTCATCTCACGCACCGCTCCGCTGGGCACCGCCGTCTCAAGCACCGCTCCGCTGGGCCCTTCATCTCAAGCACCGCTCCGCTGGGCCCTTCTTCTCAAGCACCGCTCCGCTGGGCACCGCCGTCTCAAGCACTGTTTATGGTTCACTGTGCCCACCATGCCTCCTCCTTGACCAGTGGAGACTGTCATCCACCTGATGGACTGTGGCTTTGCACTCCCCAGGATAGTACAGTGGGTAGCCCACCCACTGTAGAGACATTGAGAGACTGTGGCTTTGCACTCCCCAGGATGGTACAGTGGGCAGCCCACCCACTGTAGAGACATTGAGAGACTGTGGCTTTGCACTCCCCAGGATGGTACAGTGGGCATGGTGGCTCCTCGTGGATCTGGCGTCGTGGACTCATGTGGCTGTGGTGCCCCCCCCTTCCCTTCCCCCTGAGGTGCCTGTAGTTTTTACATCTGATGCCCCTGCAGTGTTCTCTCCAAAGGACTCAGGTCTCCTTTGTGGGCTTTGCCCTTGTTTCTCAAAACTTTGGCCCACGGACATAATGAATTTGTAGGATGTGCAGGACTTGTTACTTCAGTTATACACTGAGGTGTATATCATTTGTTTTCTTGTAAATATCTTTCATGGTTGTACGATAATTTTCAGGAGCTTTTTGGTACATAAATATTTATTCCAAATTTGATTATGTCATAGCATTTTTCAGGGGTGTTTGGGTAGTGTCACTGTGACTTGTTGCTCTGCATTGGTGTGTACATAGTTGGGGGGGGGGGGGTCGCATATGTGTGTGGCCCTAACCTTTCGTCCTCCCCCTCCTGTGTGTCGTAGGTGCAGTACTCACCGTTGTCGTCTGCGCCGGACTTCGTACTCGTGGTAGATGAGAAGGTAGACGAGAGCAGGTAGGATGTTTAATTCGGGTTCCATGCTGTCCTCCTTCCTCCTGGAGTGCGTAGTGGTGTGCGTTTTCCCGTTCGTAGTCTGTTTCCGCCGTGTTTTTATCGGCGGTGCTCCCGCCCCGGAAAAGGTGGCGGATTGGTGAGTTGTGATAGTGTGGGCGGTACATTGTTTGCCGCCTGGCTGTTGGCGGTGACCGCCGCGCTGTTTGTTTG
Organism: Pleurodeles waltl; assembly: GCF_031143425.1. Lineage (NCBI taxonomy): Eukaryota > Metazoa > Chordata > Amphibia > Caudata > Salamandridae > Pleurodeles > Pleurodeles waltl. Next base: position 458,744,796 of record NC_090449.1, on the reverse strand, counting down.
TACCGCCGTGGCGGTCGGAGTGTTAAAGTGGCTGTTTGTGTTGGCGGTTCCCGCCAGGGTCAGAATTCCATTTTTTTGACCGCCAGCCTGTTGGCGGGTTGGCCGCCGCTTTAACACCGACCGCCATGGTTAGAATCACCCCCTTAGTCTTTTTTTCGAAGATTTTCTTCAGCGGGACGAACCTGCCAGTCCAATCCAACCTCCTGGAGCCCTTCTCCGGACACGCAATGCTGGAATCCTCGGTGGAGATTTTTACCTTCAGACTTAGTCGTTTTTTCGAGGTGAAAGTCCTTCGACCGGGGTAAACCTGGATCTTGATCCGACGTCCATGGAGCCCTCCTCGGATACGCTGGCTGGGAGGTCCCGGTCAACTTTTTACCTTCGGACTTAGGGCCTGATTCTAACTTTGGAGGACGGTGTTAAACCGTCCCAAAAGTGGCGGATATACCACCTACCGTATTACGAGTTCCATAGGATATAATGGACTCGTAATACGGTAGGTGTTATATCCGCCACTTTTGGGACGGTTTAACACCGTCCTCCAAAGTTAGAATCAGGCCCTTAGTCTCTTTTTCGGAGATTTTCTTTACCGGGACGAACCAGCAAATCAGGCCGGGTTGCGGTTGAGGCAAGCCGGCTAGAGTTGCCGCGGCGGGTTGGTCCCTCTATGGAGCTTTTTTACAAAAGTTGTCCAAACTTCTCCAAACTTCTGGGGCTTCTCCCAGATGTCCTTTTAAGGTTCTTTTGGGGTCCACAGCTCACCCCAAGGGTCCAGAAGTTCTGAGATGGTCCTTGGGGGGTGCGGACTACAACTCCCAAAATGCACCTGGCGCAAACTCCTTTTTGGCCACTGGACAGTGGTCAGCTGGTCGCTTTCTTCAGGAGTTGGTGCAGGGGACTCTGGATAGCAATTTTTCACCTGTAGCAAACAGGGTGTCCCTCCTTGAACCAGTTGAAGCCAGGCAAAGTCCTTCTTGTGGTGAAGCCCAAGTGTGCAGCTGGTGCAGTCCTTCCGAGTGCAGGTTCCAGGTGCAGGCCAGGGGTCCAGCAGGGCAGTCCTTCTTCTTCTGTTGTTCTTCCTTGTTGGATGTGGTAGGGAACTGAGGTGTGGGTGCAAGTCTGCCAGTTTTATCCTTGCTCCTGGGTGAAAAGCAGGGGGGTCCTGGTTCTCCAATCAGATGCAGGGTCCTTCCCCCTGTGATGACCACTTCCTGGGAAGTGTGGCAAAAATCAATCCCAGGAGGCAACATTCTCTAAAAATCCATCATGGCTGAATCTGATTTTTGGAAGTTACATCTGGCTGAGCCCACCCACTGGTGTGGCTAAAAATCATAAACACACCCCTCTGCTGCCTCTCCTAATCTAATCAAGGGGGCACCTAGTTGTCTGGGGATGCAGGATGTGGGGGTGTTGCTGGTTGCTCCAAATGTCCTTCTCTGCCTTTGAAGACCAGTTTGGCAGCCCTCCCCCTTCCTGCCTCACCATCTGCTGAGGGGAGATTCCCTCCCACAGGCACATTCCATTGTGTGAAGCCAGGCCACTTCACACCTCATCAAGGCAGCTTGGCCAAGCTACCAGAGCTGGCCAAGCTACCAGAGCTGGCCAATCAGAGCACAGCAGCAAAAACAATGCAGGGCTGAAATGGGCAACTTTTCAGGTAAAGTTTAAAACTCTTTACCTGAACAAGTTATATTAAATCCCACAACTGGAAGTTGTGGGATTTATTACAACAATTAATTTGATACCAAATTCTTGGTATGCATCATTTAAGGAGACTTTAAAAATGTAAATAAAGTCTCCCCATTCTAGCCTATGAAGGCCATTTACTACAATGAGGGAAAAACGAATTTGGCTGTTTTTACCTCACCAGGGCTTATAAAACTATTTTTATAAAGTCCCTGCTTATAGTTACATGGCACTCAGCCCTAGGGGCACATAGGGCACATCTTAGGGGTGACGTATATGTAAAAATAAGGCAGTTTGAGACTTTGGAACTTCTTTTAATTCCAAAGTCGAATTTGCATATAACTTTAATTTAAAAGCAGCCAGCAAGGCAGGCCTGCCTTTAAAATGACACTGGGCACCTCAGCAGTGCACCTATGGGTGCACTACCTATGCTGTGGTCCCTAAACCTACATGCCCTACCATATACTAGGGACTTATAGGTAGGTTAACTTAGCCAATTATAATTAGCCTAATTTGCATACCCATTTTACATAGAGCACAGGCCCTGGGACTGGTTAGCAGTACCCAGGGCACCATCAGAGTCAGAAAAACACCAGCAAAAAGTGGAAAATGGGGGCAAAAAGATAGGGGGCCTCTGCAATCAGCCCTGTTTTCTCACATATACACACACATATATACATGTATATATACACACATATATATATACACACACATATATATATATACACACACACACATATATATATATATATATATACACACACACACATATATATATATATACACACACATATACATACACATATATATATATATATATACACATACATATATACACACACATATATACACATATATATATATACACATACATATATATATATACACACACACATATATACACACACACACACATATATATATATACACATATATATATATATACACACACATATATATATACACACACATATATATACATACACACACATATATATATACACACACATATATATACATACACACACATATATATACACATATATATATATATATATATATATATATATATATATATATATATATATATATTCTCTGGAAAAACCACGGTTGCAGGGACGTTATAGTTAGGTTCTGAATTTACTCTTACAAAATATAGAAATTCAGCCGTTATAGTTAAGAGTTCTTTCAAGTAACTATAGCTCACCCCCTAAGGTAACTATAACTCACGCCCTTGCCATGCACAGTTTTCTTATCAATAATGTTATTGCAAACGTTGCAGTGATATCAAAGATGCCATACAAGATATCATCAAGGACATATTATGTGGAGTAGTTAGTTGTGCATGGCAAAGGCGCAAGTTATAGTTACTTTAGGGCACAAGCTATAGTTACTTGAAAGAACTTTAACTATAACTGCTGAATTTCTATGGTTTTGTGTAAGTAAATTCAGAACCTAACTATAACGTCCCTGTCGCCGTTGCTTTTTCAGTGAATTTCTATTTTTTTAGCGTAAAGTAGTTTTAATTACTATACATTATTCCGACCCCTGCTACACATGGCCGAAGGCCGTGCGTGGCGGGGGTTGGTCGCAAGGCCCAGCTTTGCAGCCAGGCCTCGCAGCCAAGCCCTTATAACCACCCAACCCCTGCAGGACAGGTTAGCCACAGAGCCTGTCTCCGTCAGTGGCAGTGTGAGTGGGTGCTTGAGTATCTGAGTGGGTGTGGAAGTGTGAGTCTATGAGTGGGTCGGAGTGGGTGCATGAGTGGGTCGGAGTGGGTGCATGAGTGGGTCTGAGTGGGTGTGTGAGTGGGCACATGAGCCTCTGAGTGCATGTATGAGTGAATGAATCAGTGCTTACATGAGTGTGGTTTTCCTTTTACATTTTTCCATAACTGCAAGAATTTTGTGAATAATCCGTGGAAATTCGTGAAAATATGTGAATTTTCGTGGATATCAGGCACCATGATGCAAAATTATATTAAACCTATCATTTTCTCCTAACACACACCTATATCACACTCCTGGGGTCAGGATACCTTCACCCTGACCCCTTATGCCACTTTCAATTTGAATTTTCACCCCCAAGGGACCATTTGCCCTTAAATATCTCCTAAACTACTGAATGGACTTACACCAAAATACAAAAAGCACAATCTGTGTACCAGGAGCTAGCTTTCTGCCAGACTTGGTGTAATTCCATCCAGTGGTTCAGGCTGTAGACGTGTTGACAGGTACTTTGGGAATTAACATGGGAAACACAACGTTTTTTTAGCCCCTTTTTCTCTGCCCCACTTCACAGAGCACCCCAAAACTCCATGTGCACAACAGGAATCACCAGGCGACTGTTTGGAAAAATTTTGGAAGATTCATCAAACGGTGTTAAAGATATAGGTAAGTCAAAGAAAGCTTTTTCTATGGAAGCATGATCCTAACTATAACTATCTACTGGCCACAGTATATAGATAGATAGATAGATAGATAGATAGATAGATAGATAGATAGATAGATAGATAGATAGATAGATAGATAGATAGATAGCCAGCCGTTAGCCACGCTGTAGTTATAGTTAGGATTCCCTGAGGTAGGAATGCCTCAGTCATTTGCTCACTAATAACTTTGCAACTGTTTGATAAATGTCTGCGAAACTCTGAAGACTTACTGCTTTTTCTACTTTGGCAGATGATGCAAAATTTTGCGGTTATATGTTAACGGTGCGAAGAAAAAAGGGGGGGGTCCCAGAAGCGCTTTTTTCCGCCAGTGCATTTTCCATAAATGTTTTGGAAAGTTGTAGCGGCAAAACTGGCAGTCACTTTTCTGTAAAAATTGGCAGAAATATAGATTATAGTGGATAAAAGATAATTTTTGGTACTAGATTTGCTAAAGTAGTTTCAAAGTTATAAGGCACAAAAGCCTACTGATATATTGATTGGGCTGTGGTATAACGCTTTAATTCTGCAATATACTGTCATTCTTGACGATGACAAGGCACTATATGATTGAGTAATGGCTGCCTTTAAAAAAGTCAAAGCAAGCCATGGTGTTTTTACCACAGTTTGGCTGTGTTGTAAGTTTTAATTCTAAATATAGTCTACTCCTGATTTATAAGTGGCTAGGAAAGGATGAGTCTCTTTATATGTGTGCAAAGGTAGCTGAAACCTATATATGTTTTTGAAAAAGTTTGTGGAGTACTGTGTTACAACCAAGAAAGTACAGCAGTACTTAAAAAATGTTTAAAAAAATTAAATATGTAAACATTTTAAGAAAAACAGGACTGCATTATATTTAAGGAGAAATATAGTCTAGTACAGTGCTCTTTTGATTTTCTACATATTTATTTTTTATTGTACACTGAGGTCCCGATTTAGATATTGGTGGTAACGGTCCCGCCTCAATTTATCCGGTCCATTGACTTGGCAGTCTGCCCGCCCGATTTAGATGTCGGCAATCCCACAGACGAAAGGCTGCCGCTGAGCTGCCGCCACCGCCATGAATCACCACTCGCATTGATGGTGCCATAGGCAAAAGCAGCCGGCAGTGAGACTCCAGCCCCTTTCACCACCGAGAAAATCACGGTGTGCATTCCAGCGAACCTAACTGTGGTGGCCAAACCGCCACATCTGAGTTGGTAGATTGGAAGGGCTATAAGCTCAAAACTAACCTTTTTTCAAATTTTCCCATTTCCTCTTACCATAAATCCGATCGTACAAGCCCTGCTGTTGCTGCTGCTCCATGACCAAGATAAAAATCAACCCCATCTTCACTGAAACAGAAGGTAAGTCACTGTTTTACCTGCCATCCTCGGAATTGTCACTGTACATTAGCACTGGACTCAAGCATGTTTAACAAATACTTGCAAGCATTACCACAATGATGTCTGTAATGTTGTACTTAGAAATTTTTTCAAAAACAAACCTCTAGATATTATAAATGTTAGACCTGTTAGCTCGTGGCGTGGTTTCCCCTGTACTTTTTGCTTCTGACCTCCTGTTCTGATCCTGTGCTGAATTTAGTTTTTGCTGGCTTTAGCTCTCTGGGCACTTTACCACTGCTGGCCAGTGGTAAGTGCAAGATCTCCCTGTGGAAATTGGATTGGTGGTTGGTTTTCTCCATGATTGGCATATTTGATTTACTAGTAATTCCCTAGTAAAGTGCACCAAAGGTGCACAGGGCCTGTAAATCGAATGCTACTAGTGGGCCTACAGTACTGATTGTGCCACCCACCTGAGTAAGTCTGTAAACATGTCTCAGACCTGCCATTGCAGGGTCTGTGTGGGCAGTTGTTCAGCTGCCAGTTTGACCTGGCAAGTGTGCCCACTTGCCAGGCCCAAACCTTCCTCTTTACTACATGTAAGTCACCCCTAAGGTATTTAAAAAGTAGGACATGTACATGTCCTGATGGTAAAATACTGCTAAAATGTGGTTTTCACTATTGCAAGGCCTATCTCTCTCTTAGGTCAACATGGGGATTGCCTTGAAGTATCTTTTAAGTGCAGTTTCCCCTTGGAAGGAGATAGAGTTATGGAGCTTGGGGTCTCTGAACTCACAGTTTAAAAATACATCTTTTAATAAAATTATTTTTTAGACTGTAAGTTGAAAATGCCGCTTTTAGAAAGTGGGCATTTTTTTGCATAACCATTCTATGCCTCTGCCTGGCAGCTGAATACACGTCTGGGTCAGAATGACAGTTGGGCTGTATGTGAATTTACTCTAGACAGCCACACAAAGGGAGCTGAGGTGTGTCCTGCATATCCTGATGGGTCTGCCTGGGCTAGAGTGGAGGGAAGCGCTGACACTTGCACCTGAATACGGCTAGGCCTGCCTTGACACAAAGCACACTCTAGAGTGTGTCTGGGGCCAGAACAGGAAAAGGCAGGGTCTTGTGCACTACAAAGACTTTCCTTTGAAGTTTGCCTACTTCAAATGCAGAAATAAGTATGAGTGTTGGACCGCAGACCCCTCAACTTCAGAACACTTCTGGGCTGAGGACATTCTGCCAAGAAGAAGCACTGGATGCTGTAGGGGGAACTGTCATTCTGCCTTTTGCTTTGCTGTGCTGGCTTGCTGCTTCTGTCCTGGGAGTGAAAGGACTGGACTTTGCTTTCTACATCCTGCTTTCCAAGGTTCTCCAAGAGCTTGAACTGAGCTTGCCTCCTGTTCTCAGGGACATCAAAGATTTCATCTGCCAGTGCCTGGGCTCTTTGGCTGAGAGTCCTGACTTTTTACGTGGTGCCAAATCCAGTCCCTGGGCCCTTGGAAGTGGAAGCTGGTAACCTAAGTGAAAATCAACATACCGAGGCCATTGCAGCAGAAAAATCGACAACGCCTGCACCGCAGCTGAAAAATCAATGCAGCGCCTGTCTCGCGGCTGTGAATTTGACACTTAGCCTGCTTCAGTGCGGATCCATCATTTTCATGCATCTGGATTTTCTACGCATCATCACTGGGCGTCATTTCTCTACATCAACGCTGCTCCGCAACCTGGAATCAGCGCATCACTAGTCCGGTGAGAAAAGAATCCACGCATCGCCACGCAGCAGGGAAAAGAATCGCCGCATAGCCAGCCGGATGGGAAAAGAATCCATGCATCTCCTGTCCAGCATGAAAATAACTGACGCATTGCTTGCTTTTCCGACACATCACCTCCTTTACGGCCCGAATCATCTTTGTTTTTGAACCATCCAAGGTACTGTGTGTTGTAAGGATACAACCACTGATTTCTCAGAATTAAGGGCCAGATGTAGCAAAGGGTTTTCCCCATTCTGTGTCCATGGGAAAATGTGTTCGTACATATGGCCCTAAGACTCTTTTAAACCTTTAAAAAGTGATACATTTGTTTGTGTATGTTGGATTGTTGTCATTTTGGTCTTGTTTTACTCAGATAAATATTGACTATTATTTTAAACTGGTGTTGAGTACTTTTGTGGTGTTTTCACTATGTTACTGTGTGTGTGTGTACAACCACCTTACACATTACCTACGAAATAGGCCTGACTCCTTGTGCCAAGCTACCAAGGGGGTGAGCAGTGGTTATCTTAGGTGTGTGACTCCCTTACCCTGACTAGAGTGAGGGTCCCTACTTGGACAGGGTGTAAAATGACTTGCCAACTAGTGACCCCATTTGTGACAGTAACACCCACCAATCCGGTACTAACTGGTAATGGACACCTACAGAAAGTGACAGCAATCCCAAAGAGAAATGTGTCCATACAGGTGTGTGCAATTATTTTCCCTAAACTACCATATCATATACATAAAGAGTATCCACAGGAAGTACTCAAATCCATGGTAATGTAGCAATTGCACTACAAAATGCTACAAGTGGGTGTTTACAGAATGTATGAAGGTCACATGTCCCCCTGGATTGTGCAATTCACGACAAACAGATGTCATTTAACTGTAAAGTGACAGGTTCCATGTGTTATGCATCAGTGCATATTATTGACACATCATGTTAAAATACACACACATGCATTCTCCAGACACAACAGAAACATATCATTTTGTTTTAAGTGTCTAGTAACATGAATGCCTGCTTCCGAGTAGCGCAAACGAAATGCGCATGTCGACCTTACCCACAAAAGGGTTTGCAGTCAGCGAGCTGGTCTTTCTCATCTGCTTGCCGACTGTAGAAGGACCTCCACTTCGCCCTCAGAATAATTTTGGACCCACCCACCTCTCGTAAGTCACTTTGTCCTATTGTTTTGCATGTTATCTGTTTTTTTTTATCAGAGGCTGAGATTAATTTTGTGGTACTCAACCTTTTTTTCCCTGACAGAGAAGATGGGGATGTCATGAATGTATGCTTTGATTGGTGGAGCAATTTGGCATTTTTCTTACTTCAGGGGACCCTCCAAATGGTGCTTGCAGGGAATCGAAGGCAACATGCAGGGTTTTGGGTGGTTGCGAGCAACCTCTGGCATCTGGTCCCTAAGGCCAACAACCCGCACAGAGATAGTGGGCATGAAGATAGCACTGGCCCCATGGGGGGGGGGGGGAGCATGAGGGATGGAGGGGTGACCAAGGTAAATATCATGGCTGGCAGGTGGGCCCACTGCACAAAGTCTGCACCCAGAAGGGTTGTGGGGTTGGTGGGGTTCTCCCATATGGAGGGACCTACTCCTGGTTCTCTTAGTCGGAGGGTTGGATCAGGGACTGGGAGTCACCATAGGGACCAGTCATGATCTCCTCTACAGTCACTGAAGTGGATACACAGCAACAGAATTTAGATAGTGTTAGGAAACCAGATGTATTCACGTTTCTGCTAAGGCTAGACATCTACACAAATTAAACTGTAAATATGATGGGGTTACTGTGTATAAATATTTTAAGAGATGATTGATTTTAAATTGCTGTTTGAAAAATAAAATACAGTCGAGGTTTATGACTCCTAACCCAAGAACTGTGCTTTTATTGACTAAAATTTGTGATGGGACCTGTGGGAGGGAAACTCTGGGGTTGGTTGGAGGCCTCAGCAGTACCTGGCCGTATTTGAGTAAGTGCAAGGTAGACACATTAGCAGAAATAACATCACCAGCAAACAATTAGTAACAATTCACAAATGAGGCCAGGACATAGGCTTTCTCAAATTAAATACTTTTTATAAGAGCGAGATAACTGTTTCATAACTTTTTAAAAAGTTTTTCCCCACAAAAAATAGCAAAGGCACTACGCCATAAAGTCCAAAGTCCGAGTTGCATGCCCATAACTTGCCTCTTATTTGCACTGCCAAAATAAACCTCCTCTGGAAGGGACATATATGGAGCAGAGAGAAGGCACCTCAATGATCCTACTTGGGTAGGGGGGGCTTGGGGTTGGGAGGGGTGGGTTTGGCTTTAGGAGGTGCAGGTTTGGGAGGGGTGTATTTGGATTTCGGAGGGGTGTGTTTGGGCTTTGGAGGGGTGGATTTGGCTTTTGAAGGGGTGGGTTGGGATGTGGAAGGGGTGAGTTGGGATGTGGAAGGGGTGGGTTGAGGTCAGGAAGTTCTGCCTAGATATTAGGGAGTTTTTTTTTTTTTTTTTACATTTGGGAGGGGTGGTTTGGGATGAGGAAGGGGTAAGGGCCGGGGCAAACATAGGCCCTCATTATGACATTGGCGGTAAATCCTGCTTACCGCCGCGGTGACGGCCGCCAACATACTGTCACGGAGGCGAACATCCATTCGCCAAATTATGACACGCACACACTAAACCGACAGAATACTGCCACAAACACATATTCGCCAGACCAAAGGTTAGTGTTAAAATGTCTGTACGAACACCCATTTCATTACGCCAACAAAACAACGCCCTCCACATTATGACCCATGAATCACCACAGCGGACATTCAACAGCGGTAAACCATTGGTGGTATACACCGACGCAGTCAGAACGGCTACTCAAATATAAAACAACACAACATTGGCCACTACTAAAAACACACACCTGACACTGATACACACCACACCCACCCACAGCACTATAAAACACACACCCACATTACCCACAACCCCTTCCTAACACGAAAAATAACCAAGAGATAGCCACGCAAATCATAGACACAACTACACACGCACACCACAAACACCCATTCATCTGTTACGCACACCACACCCCACCACATTACTCAACACCTACTGCACAACACACACCACACAACACCCATGTCCCCACAAAGGCACCCCCGTTTCACTGATGAAGAGATGCGGCCCATGGTGGAGGAAATAGTCAGGGTAGAGCCACAGCTGTTTGGAGCACAGGTACAGCAAATCTCCATTGCAAGGAAGACGGAGCTATGGCGGAGAATCGTGGACCGGGTGAATGCTGTGGGACAGCATCCACAAACAAGGGATGACATCAGGAAGAGGTGGAACAACCTATGGGGGAAGGTACATTCCATGGCAGCAAGGCACCAGCTCACCATCCAGATGACTGGTGGTGGGCCCCTCCCCCACAGGTGACAGCATGGGAGGAGCAAGTCTTGGCAATACTGCATCCAGAGGTGCTCACTGGAGTTGCTGGAGGACTGGACACTGGTGAGTCAATATTTACTACCTATCCCCCACCCATACCTGCATGCCACCACCAACCCTCACACCCATCATTCCACTCCATCCCACACAGTGCACCAACACAAACAACAATGCCAAGCTCTGCATGCCATACTCACTGCATGCACATCCCTCCCAACCCTGCATGTACACCTACCACCAATGCATGCACAGCGTGGACAACTAACAATCCCACAATATATCACCCTACACAAACAAAGGTGGCAGGGCAACAACAACAATATAAGGGAAGTTAAGGATGTAGAATATGTCAGACATGTAGCATAATACAACACTTACATCCCCACAGGTGCCCCAGCCAATCCCATCGGCGAGGAGGTGCCACGGCTACCCAGTCCCCCATCAGAAGATGCCCCTAGTGATGACAGCAACTCTGGACTACTGGATCTGGATGAACTCCTTGGCCCATCAGGGACCACTGGTCATTCGGATACCCCAGCCCACACCCAGTCCACCACAGAGCCTCCCACATCAGTATCCAACACCACTGCAGCCACCCAAAGTCCCCACACCTCTGTCCCCAGGACACATCAATCAGCAGTGTGCCCACCTGTACAGGGACCCCCAGTCCACACCTCACAGCTAAAACAATCAGGGTCCTGGGGTCTGTGGCAGTAGGCACACAGTTCAGGGGACACAGGCACAGGGGGGCAGGAACACTCGAAGGACAGCTGTTCCTCAGGGGAAGGACAGGCCCAGGGAACCGACTGCCCAGGAGGCACTCACCTATGTCCTGGGGGCTAACAACAATCCCAGGACAAGATGGGTAAGGTAATAGACATCTAAACGTTTGAACTCCTCGTCGGCCATCTTGGATTCCTTTCTTCCGCATTTACTTTGCAACGTGTGTAGCACGTCTCGACAAACTTTCTTCCAAGAAGGATATCGCCTTTTCCGCTGTGGATACTTCTTTACTAGCACTCCTTTTGCTGTTATTACATGGCAAGTCTGAAAGTTCTTGAGAGGTGGTCCCCATTTTCTGGTGCAGGCCAACATTCTTAAATTGAAAACTGCGTCATTGCTGTCAATTGTACATACATTGCCATTTACATAGTCCAGTTACATACATGGTCAATGTACACTGAAGTGGTGGTTCCATTGTTCAGTTTGTCACTCCCTTCTCACTCTTGTGTCCCTTAGGTACCCACCACTGCAGAGGAATAGGAGGAGGGGGAGGCAAGCCGCCGTATACAGACCCCTTGTGGACTTTGCTATACTGGAGGACAGGCACATTATACTCACCTATAGACTGGACAGGGTCACAATCACAGAGCTGTGTGCACAATAGGAGCCTGATCTGATGTCTACTATCCGTCAACCCACTGGGATTCCCCCTCTTGTGCAGGTCTCCTCGTCGGCCAACCAGCGGCTGCAGGAGGAACACCACCAGGAGATCAGGAAAGAATTGCAGGCCCTCAATACCATCATGGTCTCAATAGCAGGGATGTTGCGTGATATGGGCAACATAATGAGTGACTACACCGCACACCAGTGGGCACCTACCACTAGCCATTCAACTGAACAGCCCTCCACATCTGCTGAAGCCAGTTGGCAGGAGGCCCTGCCACAGGACCCACAGGCCACCAGCACCCCTCCCCCTGCAGAAGGTGAACCACTCAGCAAATGGTCTCTGCGACCCAGACAGACACCAGAGACACTTGCCAAGACCAAGACCACCGCCAGGAAATGAGACCCTCCTGAATGTCCCCCTTGTGTTCCACTATGTCACCTTGTCCACTTTGAACTGCCATTGTTCGTCTTCCTACGGCCCCTTGGACACTGGACCTGTGCTATAAACAGACTGGACCTATGTCCTGGACTTACCTCTACCACCATCCCATTCCATTGCACTATTCTTTCTAAATTCTCCACTTCAATAAACACCCTTGAACACAACTTGAGTGATAGTGTTTTATCTGACACAAATTGTGCAATGTTTTGAACTGTTTCATCTTGTGCACTTGTCCTGCACTTTGTGATTCCATTCAAAAAATGACCTGTAGCAGTTTGTAGTCAGCACATAAGTACACAGTTGTAACCACACCAACATCTGCAAAAAGTGAAGGCGTAGGTGGCAGTCAGTTGGGATGCTAAGGAAGTGACTCCCATCATGCTACAACCACACAGAAAAATAAGTAATCAGAGGAATGGTCAGTTCCACTGTCTTACCTGTGTGCCATTGGAAGTACTGCTGTATAATTGATGTTCTGTCGTCCTAATCCTCTGCCTCCTCATCCTCACTGTCCTCAGAGTCCACTGTTGCCACTGGAGCATTTTCACCCTCCTCCTCCTGCAGATAGGGCACATGTCGTCTGATGGCCAGGATGTGCAACATGCAGCATACAATAACTATCTGGCAGACCTTCTCAGGGGAGTAGCAGAGGGATCCACCTGTCCGATGGAGGCATCTGAACCTGGCCTTCAGGAGACCGAAGGTCCTCTCAATTATTCTCCTGGTTCACCCATGAGCATCATTATACCTATTCTCAGCCCCGTAAAGGGGTCAAGAGCCTGGACAGGTTTGAGTAGCCAGAGTCACCTGCAAGAAATGAGGGACAAACATTAGCCTTGCACTATGGCATGGGGGATGACTCCTGAAGCCATACACTGTCATGCATTGGGTGGGGACTCAGGCTCACCTATAAGCCACACCCTGTGCCTCTGTAGTTGTGCCATCACATGTGGGATTCTGCTATTCCTCAAGGCGAAGGCGTCATGAACCAAACCCAGGATATTTGTCAGTAACGTGGGAGATGTACTGGTCAGCTATGAACACCATTTGCACATTGAGTGAAAACTCTTCCAATTCCTGAACACCTGTTCATTGGCCTGGGGGGGGGGGGGGGGGGGGGGGTGACAAATGCTATATGTTTTCCATCAATGGCCCCAATAACATTTGGAATTTGTCCCGTTGCATAGAAATCAGCCTTCACATTGGCCACTTCATCCACTTGGGGGAAAGCGATGTAGCTGCATATGTGTTTGAGCAGGGTAGACAAAACCTTTGTCAGCACTACTGAGAACATCGGCTGTGACATTCCTGCAGCCAAACCCACTGTCACTTGGAAAGAGCCAGTTGCCAGGAAATGGAGCACTGATAGGACCTGCACAAGAGGGGGAATCCCAGTGGGTTGACGGCTAGCAGACATCAGATCAGGCTCCAATTGTGCACACAGCTCTGTGATTATGACCCTGTCCAGTCTATAGGGGAGTATAATGTGCCTGTCCTCCAGTATAGCAAAGTCCACAAGGGGTCTGTATACGGCAGCTTGCCTCCTCCTCCTCCTCCTATTCCTCCGCAGTGGTAGGTACCTAAGGGACACAAGAGTGAGAAGGGAGTGACAAACTGAACAATGGAACCACCACTTCAGAGTACATTGACCATGTATGTAACCGGACTATGTAAATGGCAATGCATGTACAATTGACAGCAATGACGCAGTTTTCAATTTAAGAATGTTAGCCTGCACCAGAAAATGGCTACCGCCTGTCAAGAACCCTCAGACTTGCCATGTAATAACAGCAAAAGGAGTCCTGGTAAAGAAGTATCAGCAGCGGAAAAGGCGATGTCCTTCTTGGAAGAAAGTTTGTCGAGTTGTGCTACACACGTTGCAAAGTAAATGCGGAAGAAAGGAATCCAAGATGGCCGACGAGGAGTTCAAACATTAAGATGTCGTTCTAGTGTTGCACTCAGTTTTGTTGCTAAGATACGCGCCTACCGCTAGAGAAGCTTCGCACTTCAACTGTGACCTGACAGGAATCCAGATGTTTTGAGAGAGCGCTCGTTGTAAGGTAAATGTTTTCTGAGGCAAAATTGGCTTCGCATGCATTTCACGGACTATTCAAGTTAACTACAGATAATATTTACTAGTTTAGAAGTAGCGGCAGTCACAGAAAGTTTTCACAGCTTGTAAAAGAATTCTGGCTGGAATTGTTTCTGGTGAACATTCAAAGAATATCACAATATTAGCAACCAGAGTTCAAAAAAGTTCTACTGGAGAATATTTACACAACCTATTTCAGAAGCGTACGGATTATTATTAACAGAAAAGATAAATATAAAACAGACAACAGGAAATATAATTTTCACACATTATTCTATTATACTTGACTTTTATACATATATATATAGCGACTATTCAAAAGTATTTGAGAACGTGCAATCAAATGAACTCAAAATACATGTCAGCCCGAAGGTTGAGAAGTAAGCTAATCTTCTCTTAGAAAAAACAGAGAACAACTTCTAAGGAGATCATTTACTATTCATTTCTATTATTCAATATCCAACAGTAAGAGAGAGAGAGAGGCAACAACCTCAGGGAACTCAGGGTAGGAGAGTGTGAAATAATAGTTAATTAAATTAATCATTAGTAAATGTAAATGAGTGATGTAGTTACTAGTAATTGTAATTTTGCAGGTGCTGTTATCCAGCTAAAATAAGAAATGAATAGCAGACTGAGTATTAGAGGAAACGCCATTTCTGAGGCCGCCTCTCAAAATTCCATTCCCCTTTCCCCCTCCAGGGTGCTCAAAATGGAGATTCTATTTAGTTGCGAGAAGTCTGGGCTGAGACTGAGGATTCATCTTCTGCTCCTGAGGAAATCTAATCAAGGTACCATGACGGATTGAAGTGCCCTCCCTATTATTACTGGGAAGTTAGATTACCTCCTGAGCATATTGGCCGAAGGAATTGATGTAAAGGCACTAGCTACCATTTTGGAAGGGTTGCAGAACAGTTAACCAATACCATAGAAGAGACAGTACAGATAAAACAAAGAATAAATGAGTTAGGAAATACTTCCAAGTCTAGTGACTCAGCATTTTCAGAGACCCCTAGTACTTCACAGTCCACAAATATATCTACTCAAGTAATTCATGCTTTTTCTCCAATAATTCCTCTGGCACAACCTGAACATTTTGGTGGAGATCCAAAGAAAGAGCACATTTTTTTAACTCAATGCTCATTGCATTTTCTATGTAGATCCATCATTTTTTCCGAAGACCAACCCAAAGTGCCATTTATATGGTCTTATCTGACAGGTGATGCAGCTGCATGGTCCATGACAATTGTTTCCAGAAATTATCCAGTTTTATATAATTTTCAAAATTTCAAAGAAGAGTTTTTAAGAATATTCGATCGTCGAACTGCAGCTCAGGGTGCAGATAATGAGCTTTTGGAAATAAAGCAAGGAAATACAGATTTAATAGCTTATCTAGCTCATTTCAATAAACTCATAGTAGAAACCAACTGGTCAGATGCATTGGTACAAATTCCAAATCGACCCACTGAAATTTCAGAATTAATTGATCTCGTATTGCAAATTGACCATCGGTTAACAGAACGGAGAGTGGAAAAGAGGAGAGATTACTGTCCCCTCCCACCAAGATTCGATCGAGTAAAGAATGATCATATGAGAATCAGAGAAGGGGTAACAATGGAAGAACCAATGCAAATTAGTTCAATACTAGGACCGCTATCTAAAGAAGAAAAGGAAAAGCGAAGAACGAATCAACTGTGTTTACATTGTGGTGCAACTTTGCATTTCATTAAAGAATGTCCCAAGAAACCAAAGACAGGGCAGTCGGGAAAAGGTCAGCTTCATCAGTAGGGGGAGTTGCCCAGATGAAAGAAGAAACCAAGACAACTCCCTCAGAATGAGTGGCAAATACTTTACAGACGACAGCGCCACATTTGTTACAAACTGTGTCAGTCAAGACTCATGACAAGGAAATTCAAGTAGTATCTGTTATGATTGATTCTGCAGCTACAGGAAATTTTTGTGACATCGAATATGCATGAAAGATAGGAATTCGATTTGTCAAGAAAACTGCTTTGGAAGTAGTAAGAGCAGTAGATGGCACCAGTCTCTCTTCAGGCCCAATTACTCATGAGATTGAACTGATTCAATTACAAGGTTTTGGTGGGCATCAAGAATGGATATTTTTTTATTTAATAGATGCTCCGCAATTTCAATTAATTTTGGGTCTACCATGGCTTACTGAGCATAATCCTCAAATTGATTGGAGTAAAAGATCAGTAGAAATGAACTCTTCCTATTGTAAAGAGAATTGTTTTCATGATCAAGTAAGAATTCTCAAATGATCTGTGCTCTTGAAATAACAGAAATTCCGAAAGAATATGAAGATTTGATTACCGCCTTTGACAAGAAAGAGGCTGAGATGTTGCCACCACATAAACCGTATGATTGTAAAATTGAATTAGAGCTGGGAGCAATACTGCCATGTAGTCAAATATACACATTAACAGAAACAGAGAATCAACATTTGAAAGAGTATTTAGATCAATATCTAGCCAATGGTTTCATTCGCCCTTCTCAATCTCCAGTCTCCTCCCCGCTGTTTTTCATATCCAAGAAGGATGTGGGGCTCAGAGCTTGTATTGATTATCCAGCCCTCAATCAGGTTACTATCAAGAACCAATATATGTTGCCTTTGGTGTCAGTTCTTCTAGATCAAGTAAAAAATGCTAAGGTTTGCCCCCAAATTAGATCTGCGAGGTGCATATCATTTGATATGAGTGGCATCTGGAGATGAATGGAAAAGAGCCTTCCGAACTCGTTATGGATTATTTGAATATAAAGTGATGCCATATGGATTGTCTAACGCTTCTGCGGCCTTTCAGCATTTTGTAAATTATATACTATGAGAATTTCTTGACAGAATTGCCGTGGTTTATGTAGATGATATCTTGATTTTTTCTGACAGTCTGCAGGAACATGTTTCACATGTTCGATCCATCCTCATGAGACTACAAGAGCACAATCTATATGTGAAATTGGAAAAGTGTGCATTCCATGTAGAACAAGTTGAGTTCCTTGGATTCATTTTGTCACCAGAAGTAGTCAGTATGGATCCAGCTAAAATAAAGACAGTTCGAGAATGGCCTCCTCCTTGCAATGTTAAAGAAATCCAAAGCTTCTTGGGATTAGCCAACTTCTATCGAAGATTCATATCCAATTTTTCTCAAAAAGTAATTCCCATGACTCGTTTGTTCAAAAAGAAGAGTGAGGTTTGAGTGGACAAAAGAAGCAGATGATGCTTTTACATTTTTGAAAGACTCCTTCACCACGGCTCCAATATTACTACACCCCAATCCAGATCAGCCTTATTATGTGGAAGCAGATGCCTCAGACGTCGCTATTGGAGGTATTCTTTCTCAGCGTCATAAAAATACAGGCAATTGCATCCAGTTGCCTTTTTCTCTCAAAAATTAACTCCGCCGGAGGTAAACTATTCTATTGCTGATAAGGAGCTTTTGGCAGTCAAGGAGACCTTCCATGAATGGCAACATATTTTGGGAGCTAAGCATAAAGTAACTGTTTACACTGACCATCGAAATTTACAGTTTTTTCTTAAATCAGCTCGTACATTAACAGCAAGACAATTGCATTGGTCCCTTTATTTTGCAGACTTCGACTTTGTCATCACCTTTCGACCTGGAAAAGCTAATGGCAAGGCAGATGCTCTGTCACAAATTGATGTCGATGTATCTAAAGAACCTCCAGAAAAAGGTCTGATCATTCCAAAAGAGAAGTTTATATTAACCATTCATTATGCAGAATTGACCAAAGAAATTCAAGAAACATTAACTCCAGAAAAGATGTTGGAGTGGTCCAAAGAAGCTCCAGAAAGGGTGATTAAGGATGGATTACCAGTTTATAAAGATGCATTGCATATACCAACTTTACAATTACAAGAAAAAGTTCTTCAGGCTTGCCATGATGATCAACTGGCTGAACATAAAGGGGTTCAAAAGACTCAAGATTTGATACAGCGTAATGTTTGGTGGCCACAAATGAAAACTCAGATAAGACAATGTGTGTCAACATGCGAAAGGTGTCGAAAAGGAAAAAGAACAGCTCCACAAGGTCTTTTAAGACAGTTACCCACAACACCCCATCCCTGGCATACTGTTACTATGGACCTCATTGTAGATCTCCCTAGTAGTCAAGGTTTTAATACTATCTTAGTTTTTGTGGACACTTTCACCAAGATGGCACATTTAGGGCCATATTTATACTTTTTGACGCAAAACTGCGCAGACGCAGTTTTGCGTTAAAAAGTTCAACGCCGGCTAACGCCATTTTCTTTGCGCCACCTGGGAGTCAAATTTATACTTTGACGCTCCATGGCGCAAACCACAGGTTAGAGTCATTTATTTTTTACTCTAACCATTGTGCCACGTCGTAATGAAAAACGACCTTAACGTGGTGAAAATTACTTTAATCCGGTTTACGACATCGCAAACCAGATACGCGCCATTTTTCCCCGCAATAGTGTCAAAAAGCGGCGCAAACACAGCAAAATGTGCTAAGGAGACCCAAAATGGATCCCAGAAGCCATGAGAGACCCCAGGAAGACTCCAACCGACCAGGAACCAGCCAGGAGGACCCAGACAAGACCCAGGAGAGGGAGAAGAAGAAAAGGAAGTGTTGGTTCAGTGCAGAGGAGCAGGAAATACTGGTAAAAGAGGTGACGGAACACCAGCATCAACTTTTTGTCACCTCAGAATTGCCAATTGGGAGGAGAGAGGCAATTTGGCAACAAATTGTGGACAAGATAAACAGTGTGGCAGAAGTACAGAGAACAGTCACTGAGTGCAAGAAACGCTGGCATGACTGCAAGCGCAGGACCAAGGAAAAGATGGCAAGGAACAGGAAGGCAGCACTGCAGACTGGAGGTGGGAGTCAAGCACTGCAGGAGGCCCTGGACCATATGGAGGAGATGGTGGCAGCCATCATCCCAGAGGAGATCTTCACAGGGATTCAAGGACAGGACAGCGCAGACTACCAGGAAACCACACAGATGGTTAAGTTGCATGGGGGACAAACTGCCTAAATGTTAACTGTAAACAGGGGGGGACATACCTACTACACAATGCATGTCAGCCATGAAAATCAGGTAGTGGAAAGGGCAAAGGGGCATGGGCTGTGCAGGGGAAACCAGGTGCATAGCACAAAACTACACCAACAACCTTTGCATGGGTGTACTTTGCCATGCCAAGGATGTTGGAAAGGCAAAGCCAGTCCAGGAGGGTAGGGTACAATGTAAAACTGGCCTGCTGTCACACGACAGCTGATATTGTCGCTACATGAACTAGGGCTCAATTTCCAGCCTCAGGCCATATCCACAAGTGGTATTTACCATTGACAACAGTTGCCACTACCCCCTGTGCTGTGCGTGCGGTCAAGTAGCTAATGGCAGTTACGTGCCCATAGATCAAACACACCCAAAATACAGGGTTCAGGATGATGACGTTATCAATCCCCTGTAATTCCTAACAAAGTGCAAATCCTGTCAAATGCTCATGTCAATAGGCGCTATAAACATCAGGTATTGTTTCTTACATTATGAAGTACACAGCAGTAATATCATACCCATGCTGCACATTTCAGGGTCTACTCCGTGCCTGTGTTACAATAGCTGCAATGCCACCTTGCAACATCCCAACTCTCATACTGCTAAGCAACAGTAATGAGGGGGAGGACATATGTGTCTAGCTAGTTAAACACACCCGCACTGTCATAAGAGGAAATGGAACACTGCCAGGCCCATCAGTACAATCCAATGTAGTACCCATTCCCCAACATCAACATTACACACTACCAATGCTGACACCTGTCTTGGGCCATGCCAATGCTATACATAGTATGTGCTAGGTCTCAGCAACATATAGGTGTATGTGAAATATCCGAGACTTGGTCAGTTCCATATTGTTAAGTGTGGTGCAAGTGGCATCAGAACACCCACAGCCATTGAAAGGCCTCGCCATGCTAATGGAAGTAGATGGAGTGTTGAGTAGAACAAGAAGGTGGCAACATACAATTTGGACAGAACCTACACCTAGAGGATGTGACACAGACAATTCCCCAAACTGCCCACACTACATGTGACATGCAGGTGGGGCATAGACGGGAAACATCCTTTTTTACTACTTTTTTTTTCCGAAAGTCGTGGTTAACGAAAGCGCAACAACGCTTTTTTTTAACCACGACTCCGGTTTTTTGTGGCTTAACTACGTATGTTCTAACAACAAACATGCGTGGTTAAGGTACAAAGAAGGGAGTTGGCGAAGGTAAGTGGCGGGTTTAGGTTTTGGGGAGGGGGTGGGGGGTCAGGGGGTTTTAGGTTTTGGGGTGGGGTTGGGGGGGTGGGGCGTTTTTGGTTTTGGGGAGTGGGTGGGGGTCAGGAGGTTCTAGGTTTTAGGGTGGGGTTGGGGCGTTTTTGGTTTTGGGGAGTGGGTGGGGGATCAGGGGGTTTTAGGTTTTGGGGTAGGGTTGGGGGGTGGGGCGTTTTTGGTTTTGGGGAGGGGGTGGGGGGGTCAGGGGGTTTTAGGTTTTGGGGTGGGGTTGGGGGGGTGGGGCGTTTTTGGTTTTGGGGAGTGTGTGGGGGGTCAGGGGGTTTTAGGTTTTAGGGTGGGGTTGGGGGGGGTTTTAGGGTGGGGGGTTTTAGGTTTTGGGGTGGGGTTCGGGGTGGGGCGTTTTTGGGGAGTGGGTGGGGGTCAGGGGGTTTTAGGGTGGGGTTGGGGGGTGGGGTTGGGGGGTGGGGCGTTTTTGGTTTTGGGGAGTGGGTGGGGGGTCAGGGGGTTTTAGGGTGGGGTTGGGGGGGTGGGGCGTTTTTGGTTTTGGGGAGTGGGTGGGGGGTCAGGGGGTTTTAGGGTGGGGTTGGGGGGTGGGGCGTTTTTGGGGAGTGGGTGGTGGGTCAGGGGTTTTTAGGTTTTAGGGTGGGGTTGGGGGTGGGGCGTTTTTGGTTTTGGGGAGTGGGTGGTCAGGGGGTTTTGGGGTGGGGTTGGGGGGGGTGGGGTGAGGGATGTAGGGTGAATGGTGCCTATTGCTAATGATTTTATCAGGAATGCCTTTACAACGAAATATCGTTGTTAAGGCATTCGTGGTAAAATCATTAGTAGTAGCAACGAGGTCGGTGTTCCGACCTCGTTGTTAAGGCAGTAGTTGTTTTTTAATTCGTTGTTTCGTCATACAATCGGCATAGACCTGGGAGAATGCTAATATTAATGACAGGAACAATGAACAGGAACCGAGATTACAATGTTCCACTAATAGGAAGTCAGTAACGTCACATTACAACTGCCACAACACAGACACACTAATTGTACAATATCTCATTGCAGAGGACAATGGCTCTCCTGGGATATGCCTGTCCTGGACTTCCTTGATGACATGGATGACGAGCTGACAAACATTAGCCAGCAGACCCTCCAAGATATCCTTGGAACCCTCCAGACTCCACCTTCAGCTGCAAGGAGAAGTACAGATACAGCAGACAGCACAGAGGACCCACCCACCACCCCAATAGTATGACCTGCCAGCTCCAACCCAGCTGAGGACTCTGAGGACACTGGTACCACATTTGAGAGGACAGTAGTGGGAGTACAGCGGGAGCTGGCCAAGGTGGTCTGGGTGGGGATGCAAAATATGGCAGCCAGCCTTGAGGGGATGCGCACTTGCATGATGTCATCTGCAGAACAGGCAGCAGCCATGCAAGCGCTACCATCCCTCCTGCAAGGACTACAACAAAGTCTAAGGAAATTCACCACAGCAGTTAGGGAGTTGTCACAATACCTGGCATCCCAAACCTTTCACTGCATGCACAAATACAATCATGACCCCCTCAGGGCCGACCTGGCTGTCTACCAGTGATGTAGCTGCTATACTCAAGAACCAGCAGCTCCTCCTTCCTGCAGTAATGCCCTTAATAGCCCCTCAGTTAGCAGCTACCGGGAATTCTGACTCCACGTTTTCAAACACTGAAGTGTGTGTTGCCCCTTCACACCCACCACCACCAAGGGCAGAGGAGACGACACACACATCAGAAGATGAAGAACAGATCACCTTCACCCGTAGGAGTACCCGGTAGCACCAGTCCATGCCACATGGGCACTGATATCCTAGGTCCTGTGCTTGTTAACATGCCAGTGTTGCTACAGTTGGTCACATGCACTTTTCTCCAGCACACTGTTTACCTTGACACTATGCTCTGTAATTGTCTCTCACTACCTCATTGGCAATTCATGTTCCTCTGCACTGTATGACACTTCACCCCAGCACGTCCAATGACATGTCCCATTGCACTTGTGTTGCATCACAATAGAAGGTGTCACACTAATGGACTCACAATCCTGAACTATGTAAATATTGCACTACAGCACTTTAAAATAAATACCACATACTCAATCACTTTGTCTCTGTGTAATGTGACAAATCAACTGTGTAGGAGATTAGTGATGTATGTCACATGTCAATGGCCATAGAATGTCAATACAATGGTGTTGAAAGAATGTGGGCTGATAACTATGCACTGGGATCTGGATTTTATCATCATCTGTGCTTCCTTAGGCTTATTTCTGAAGTGGAATGAAAACAAACAGTATAATGCTGTGTAGGAGAGAAAAAGTCAGCTTCAAAGTATGTATAAGCTGAAACTCAATGTGGCCAACATTCCCTTCAAGACAATCTTTATGTATATGACATCTGACTATAAACTTTCATCACACACACACACACACACACACCATACAGCAGGAATGGATGTGTATGAGTGTAAGGACAAATATGTAACCTGGGAGTACAATGTAAGAAATGATAGGTTTGATTTATGTATACAGAACTACATAAGATTATAACATCACTCAGCTTATCAGGGTTCACATGAACATCAGGCTGCAGGCAGACGTCCCACAGTGCCCAAGATTCCAATTCAGGACTCAAATGATGACAGATTTAAAAACACATCCAACCTTCACAACACATTGGGAACCATAGTAACCTTTAGCGGTGGGTGCAATGGATGGCAGATGCATGGAGAAGTAGCTTTGGTGTAGCTGCCAATGTGACTTCTCATTTGGAATTGGGACTAACCATGTCAATAATGGGATTCTGATGCAGGATGGAACAGAAACGCAAATACTAAATTGACACTGTACACCCATGTCAAGGCCCTGATCCCCCAAGCATATGACACATACTGTAAAGGAGTACCTAAAACTTTATTTCACAGTAATAAAGGAAACTTAAACTAGGGGAAACACCTTAACTAACCTAACCTATCCTAACTACACATTACCCACAACTGGCCCCAAAGCTAAACTTACTTATCACATTTAACTAAACACTCTAAACATCAACTCCCCACCCCCCTTATATGACGGGACACATGTAGGACAACATATACTAACCAAAACACATTCTAACTTATCCTTAACAAAAATATATATTTTTTTGTATTTAATTTTTTTTTTTTTTTTTAATGTTTTGGTATTTTTATTTAAATACACGTAAACCCCAACATCATCCCCCACCCACCCACCCACCCACAAAAAAACCATGTAATAATATAATCCCTTCTGCCCCCAACTCACTTAGACTAACTAAACTAACAGCCTACTCTAACCTAACACTAAGCCCTCTAACCCCACTAAAGATAAGAACAAGGAAAGGGGAGGGAATCTTGGATGAGGATCCATTAATTACAAATTGGCCCTCCGCAGGATTTTTTTGATACCCCGCAGTCTCCTGCTATTGCGGGACACCTCCTGCTGCAGCCTGTCCATCCTGCACAACATTCTTTGCATGTCACGTTTCAGTGTCTGTATGTCCAAATTGTCTATCACAGCAGCTGGGGTTGTTTGTGTTCCACTTGTTGATGCCATTGCTGGTGCCGGTGCTGTGGTTGGACGGGGAGGTGCAGGAGGTGCTACTTGTGGCCCTGGAGCAGATGAGGTTGAGGGACCTGCTACAGTGGCTGTCATCCTTTGGGCGACTGTGGTCTGAGCTGTAGTGGTGGCTGCTGTGGGCAAGGCTGGCCCCCCTTAGGCAAATGCCCTCCAGACCCCTGTGGCTCTCTCATGGCGATAACGGCGTGCCATATTGCGGAACCCAGCCTCCACATTTAGTATGTGGCAGTAACACATTGCCCGCCTCTGGAATTCCCTGATTTCATAGGCATTCATGTTGGCAGCTGTAAAAATAGAGAAAGCCAAACATTAGTGACATCATTGTGTGATACATCTACAGATGATATTCTAACACTTCCTCAAAAATAGCACATACAATCCAAATCACACTACAGATTATGGAATGTCCCTGAGGAATGACATGTCAAGGCAGCCTACACATCTACTATCTAACAGCACAGCAATGCACAACAAGGTGTGCACCTAATTAAATTATCTGTGCATCTTTGTACTGCTATTAGTCACATAACAATTGCTGCAAGTACTCCACATGTGTCAGGCCAACTAATGACTATCTTCTGGATGACAATCAAGGCCCACAAGACCTGTGATTTGTAAATGGAACTGCCTGGACGGTATGCAGTTGCTAATCATGAGGGGGCATTGTAGGTTGGAACACATGAATGTTTGAATTACATGTCTGTCTTCTACACTGGGATCCTCACACCTAGGTACAGATATTTCCTAACCCTAATCCTGTGCCTCGGGGTTGGACATGCAACACATACTTTAAAACATCAAGGACAGCCAGGAAGCTTTGGACAGGTGTCCATGGGTTTAGTCAGTCCACCACAGGTAAGGAGGGCTGCCAACTAGGATTGACTCAAACATTGGACAATCACATCCACATTTATTTTTCTAATTGCAGACAATTGTCAACATCATTAGATCTCACTGATACCGTTTCAAAAACAAGCACATTGATGCAAGCACCCATCTGGCCTTGACCTGCATGTACGCCTATGACACTTCACTCAAGTGCCACATAAACGGAGCACAACATGTGGAGCTTGATGCTGCTAGGAAGTCAAACATACAGTACTACATGTTCATTACTTAACAGGGATGTTCAAGTCTGTGGGTAAGACTTCGGCATCACTGGTCTGTGTGAATTAGGGTATGACTTGCTGACTAAATTATGAAACTGGCCACCTCCAAATTAATCATTGGCATACATGTAGCAAAAAATCACCATGTTCACCTGCCCATGCCTAAAGCGCAGCACTCGACTCCCAATATATGACTCTCTGCCACAGAATGTCCAACTCAAACATGGAACAAAATGTCAACCTCCAGTCAAGTCACATGTCAGATCATGCGCCAGCATATCATACCTTGCAATGAGTCCAACACACAGGAGTCAATCACACAACAGCTGCGAACACAACACAGGACAAACATATTGACACTTACTGGATATGTCTGGGTCTGCAAACCGAGCCACTTCACCAATTGTATATGGGGCGGGTCCACCTGCAAAACATAGAAGGTTGAAATGTGCTCAATGTCTGCTCCCTGTGCAAAACATGGATCAACAAATTACTGTGTGTGACATTTTATATGATAGAGCAGCACATCAGGCATGTAGACACCCCAACAGACATACTACTGCAAACATGCATTGACACTCACTCCAGTGAGTTATAGACACACATATGCACACATGCACTGGCCCTAGCAATCATGTGGTGCCAAACATGATTACTCAATTTGGTGCTTAATTATTTCTAGAGGGTACTCCATTTCATCATTTGTTATTATGAAAGACATGCAAAGCCACGTTGCTGGTGCACTGCAATGCCAGTGACTCAGGTATTGTGGCTTGTGCATCAAGGGACAATGAGTTACTGTGTGATGCTCATGTGGGTTGAGTTTTGTTCAGGAATTATTGTGCTTTCAATGGTCCATTATATGTGTGCCTGTGTTGTATGTAGGTTACATATGCCATATTGGCAGTGTACCCAGAGCCGTACATGCCCCCTATGACACCATGATGGCAGGAATCCTGTGTGTTACTTGATGACAATGTTACGCTAAACATGGATTGGCCATTTATCTAAATCAAAACAACAAAAACATATATGCTGACAGTGTCTAATTTGATCATCCGTGACAGAATGCATGGGCACAGGTGTAGTCACTGCACTTGAAATGTGTTCCTCTGGGCCCTGTGTACCTATAGTAGGTATAGTTGATCACAGTTTGCCACATTCATTATCTTACAATTGCCAAGTTGGGTGATCTGTGGTTATACAACCGAACTGACACGGTCTGCTAATTAGAACATGGTTTAGCAAATGTCTTACTTCTGCAATCTTGATGAGGTAGGTCTCTATTTGTAAGCACCTTGGGAATGGCGGCACTCACAGGAATGCTGGCCTGCTGATCTTAGCATACCACTATATCTGTGATAGCCTTCATACTGAGAAGTTAACAATTGTACATATGCTGCACTATATCAGCAGGGGTGTACCAAACATAAACTAGCAAACTATTTTGTCACTTTAAATGTATAATGGAAGCAGTCAGTGTTCCCTTGCACAACATCATGCAAATAAATAATTTGTGACCATGCATTCACAAAGTTCAGGGATCCCATGATGACCCATTAACTTTATAAAATTGTTTGGCTATAAAGTGACACAGATGGCAAATGCACCAGCTCTGTACCAGCAATTGTGCCCCAAGGCAAAAATGTTGTTGGGCCATGCTACTCAACGATAAGATTTATACGCCTACTCCGAAAAGCCACAAGATGAACCTGTTTAGTGCTACGGCAATCTGGTGGAATCCAGGCACAATTACGTTTGGCCATGTGAAAGATTATCTGTCCAGACGTAAACACAGAGACAATGAACTCAGGGCCAGATGTTCTTTTTTTATGTGTAGCATTTGCTTCATTTGTTTACGCTACAGCTACGGAAAGTAGCACAAATTATTTAGATATTATCAAGTGTGCATAACTTTGGCATCCATAAATAATTTAAAAGCTGCACAAACCAAGTCGAAATATCATCCTAAGATATTACCAGAGGTTAGGAAGATCTCCGTATGTATGGCCATGAATACTGTTCAGACATGTATTAAAAAATTTGGGGACTACACTGGTTCCTTGCATTAGCATGTGAAATACATCTCATTCCTGGTACACTCACAAGCCCTGAATAATACTTTTGTTTGTGCTGCATTACCATCATCTATTGACGTCAAAGCAGCACTAATTTACAAGATAAAGTTGTCTTTTGTAAGTTTGTGCAGCTTTTGCGTCAACAAATGACGGTAAAGCGTAGCAAAAATTGTATAAATCAGGGCCACTGCTTGTTCAACTTGCATTCCACATGTCCACAAACATTGCATGCAGCATGTCACAAAATCTGCTACTGTCACTACAGAGCATTTTACTGTACACATTACTCTAATTTGTGCTCACCAACAGGGCCACCAATCACCACACCAAGGTGGTCCAGCAGGTCCTGCTCTTGGGCCACCAGGTCAGCCCAGTGATGTTTCAGTTGGTGGCCGTTGCACTGGCTGTTGAACAGTCTTCTTAGGTGGAACAGCATCTTTGCCCACCTGAGCCTCCTAGCCTCAGTGTGATACCCCTGTATCACCCTGCCACCAGCCTCCAACATCAGGGTGAGGAAGTGGCACACCAGCCACACAAAGGCCCCCAGCTCCTCCTCATCCATTCTCCCCAGATGTGGCCTTCCCAACATCTCAACAATAATAAGGATAGGAAGGGGTAAAGAGGGGAAAAAAAGGGAACGGAGGTATGGAAAGGAAACTTAAAGAACCCAGAAACCGCCCCAACTAACAATACCCACTAACACACTCCCAACAGTACAAAGACAAATCTAATCTCAAAAAATGACAAAAACACTTACACTGATTTACACAGACACTTACAAAAACAACAGATGACAATGGCAATAGCACACAGGAGACAAAAGCACAGTATTCACAGACACAACTCTATACACGGCCACACAGTCTAGAAGAATCAGACTGCAAAGTGAAAGTGAAAGTACACCTACTGTACCATTTCTGTAAACAGGATATCCTATTACATCTCTTCCTGTTTCAAATGCGGTGCGTTTTTATTATAATGCGTGAAATTTGATGACGCTTACAGGCTTTGCGTCAATATTTTTTTACACATATGCTTAAAAATTCCCCCGAAATAAAGGATCAATATATTTTTAATGGATAACCGATTTCATGGGGTGCAGTGTTGGAATTAACGTTCGGGACCAATCGATGTATTATGGGTGTGAGCATTATTTTTTAACGCATATGTGTCATATTTTGACGCATATGTGTCTTTTTTGACTCTTTTGCGTCAAAAAATCTGTCTATAACTGTATTTGTGTCATTCTTCTTTTTTTTTAACATACATGAAGGCTAGAACTATACAAAGATAGGATGTTATGACCTGCTGTGTGTGTGCTAGTGTTTGGGCACATGTGGCAGACCACACTACTGCGGACCATAATACTCATGTTGTTGTGCCGGACTAGCCCTCTTAACTGACGCAACAGCAACACAAACGTTTGGAATAAAATTGGTATTTCCTAGTTTGAGCAGGTGTTGCATCAATAGAGGATAGCAAGGCTACGCAACTAAACAAATACACTCACGGCATGTGTGTTTATGTCTGTGAATTGGCTATTTCAATTGTTGTTGTGCCTCTGTGTGAACGTCACAAGAAGTGTTTTGCCTAATGTGCATGTATGAATGTGTTGTAATTGTGTATAACCATCAGATGCCATTCATTGAGGTACATCAGTCAGGATATGTGTTTGTTATATCTGTTGCGTCTTATGCTGTGTGAACTTACCTGACTTTGGGGACAAAATATCTCCCATGACAAACTATACACAGGATAGATAGAGGACAGTTGATAATGGCAAAGTCAGAAATGTAACCCATCACATGTAATGAAATGTTGGATACCACTTCATGGTCACTTGTGTGTATACTCCCCATGAGTCAGGCATTTGAACATGCTAGGTAGGTACAAGTGTTTGTGACACAGAGTCTCAAATCCAATCCAAGACTTTTTTTGTACACCACAGTTTGAGTCAGGTACATGACCTATGTTTCTCCTGTGGCTGTGGAGGACCAGCAGACCATGCTGCATGTGTTCACATATTTCCAGTGGTTCATTGCACAAAGGTGTCCAGTTCAAGTGTCTGGCCATGTGTACCCTGTGTCAGTATTGGCCTCCATGTTGTCACAGTTACGTGCAGGTCTAGTCATGAGTCTGTGGAGCCATTCCCTCAATTAACAGAGTATCCTTCAAAGCAGATTTGACCTAAAGCCAAAGATCAACTAACGACACACATGGTGATAGTCCAGCTATGGCACTGCAGAACTTTGATAAGGCTGACTATAGGGCAACCTTGGTTTGCTCAAAAACGTTATGGATGAGTAATAGGTAACAGGCAGCTTTCATCACAACATGTGTACACAGGGTGGTCTTGAAAATTCCCACTGCAACAGGGAACATCTGTGCCTCTGTGCTAATTAATCTCACAGCTAGTCACCACGCAAGCACCATCAAAAGGTGGCAGCAGAAGTGTATCTTTGTCTGTACCGTCAGGGCACAAACATGTTTTGTCCTCACATACACATTGGCAAGCCTTGTTTGTTGTGCTGGAGGCACCGTACCAAATCCATGTATACAGCCATAGCACACTGTCACTGTTTGGCAATAATGAATACATGCAAAACCAGACAAGGGATGGGGCTGGATTAGGCCATTTGAATACATGTCCCAGAACTGATTACAATGAGTAAAATGATTAAACTATACTATCTATTTGAGGATTCATTGTAGACCTACCAGACACAATAGCCCATGAGGAAAGAGAGGCAATGGAAAGCAACTATGAGAAAAATGTAGCAACAGGGAACCTCTATGGTTCACACAAAGACAGGAACCAGTCTGGCTAACAGGATGCAGGCTCTGTCAGGAACAAACATGAACAAGGCAAATACACAATGAGCAGACTCTGACTGGGAAAAGCTGGTATAACACTGTGGGAACTAAAAACAGTTTGTGGTGTGGTCTGCAATGTTACACAATCCCCCAAGGGCTCTGGTACACAAGCGATTTGTACGCCAATGCACAAGGAAATTCTGAAAATGCCAATTTCTAAGCAGTTCCAGGCAGCAGCAAGGGCAGGGCAGGTTCAAATGCTGGTCTGCATGGTAGTGATCAAAGGTGTGTGGAGCTCCAGTCTCTTTCAAGTCCTGGAGTTGAGAATCAAGTTCAAATGGCCAGTGGACCTTTCACATGGGAAGCAATTGACAGCTGATTACAGGTCTTACCGACTTCCAGGCAGTGCAATATTTGTCCTGAAGTCCATGCAGACTGATGAACTATGACTATGGCATGCCATATAAAAGTGGGAAGCACACAGGAGTCAGAATGGGAGTCTGGGGATGTGTAGCTGAAGATTCTCTGGGTACAGATAGTCCATTTACAGGGCCCCCTAGAGAAAGGTGGGGAGAGACTTAAAACATGGCAGTGGCAGGACTTATTAACTGGATGGACTGCGCAGGGCATGTTTTGTGAGCAATCCTTGTCATACCTGGGGCACTTGTGCTATCCATTTTCAGCTTAGATGGACTTCTTGTCACACATAGTCCTTGCAGAGATAGCTGATGTCACACTTACTGCTGTCAAGGGTCTGGTCATACATTCCTGTTACCAATGCAATAGCACATCCACTGCCTCATGTATGAGACACTTTTTTCCTTATGATTGATCGTGTCTTAGTTGTGTGTCATTTGCTGCAATTGACCATGTTGGCAACATGGATGTGTCTCATAGCTGTTGTCCTATGATATTGCCCTTCACATGTGAAATAGACAGGATATATGTCATTTACACTGTGTGTGATGTTGGCTGTACACTCATACCCATCAAATTTGATGTGGCTTTTTCAGTATCCTAATGTGTATTTCTGCAATGTTCCATGAGCCTAAACTCTGATTATGATTCCTAGGAATCATGTGATGCATAAAAACATTACCCAGAGCATGATTGAGTGAGGAAGTTAGATGCTTAATGACATATGATAACAAAGTGGTGATGGTGACTATAGTTAGAAGAAGTTTAGTACAATGTGTTGTCTGCGACGAAATCCTGCAGCAGTGTTTGGATATTCCCACTAATTTTCACGAACAGCATCCTCCTCTTTCTCCTCTTCAGGCATTTATGGGTCTGGTTCATGGAAATGTTCCTCCTTACACAAATGATGTGCAGGAGGGCACAGGTCAAAATGATCTTGCAGACCATTTCAGGTGAATATAGGAGGCTGCCTCCGATGATGTCCAAGCACCTGAATCTGGACTTCAGGATGCCAAAAGTCCTCTCAACTATGGTGTGTGTCCTATGATGTACCTCATTATAGGCACGCTCTGCTGCTGTGCTTGGGTTGGCAAATGGGGTCATGATCCATGGCTGGATCCCGTAACCCTGATCAGCTGAAAGAGAAAATGAGGGTAAATATTTGTTTATTGGTTGAACCTTGATTATCACTTTGCATGGCAGTTGTTATCTTGTGACGTCTGTGACTTATCTAGGTTTGTGGTATTGTGTGGGATCTTAGGCTTCTGTGATGTTCTTCCTGCATTGGGGTGTTTATCTATCAAAACTGGTGTTTGGCTGATTGACCGGATATCAGTGGTATATTTAGAAACTTGCTGTTCAGTGTGTCTCCCATGCATTATGTAATGTGAAAGAAGTGTCCGTGTGCCTTCACTGGAGGTGACATAATACTTCCACACACACACACAGTCGATTCCACTGTGGTGGTAACACGGTTGCACTATATGGGCTGAACATCCCATCCAATTAGACATATGTAATTACATGTGAAATGCAACAGTGAGGCCCTATGATTTGGCTAGGTGACAATGTACAACACATCTCCATATGTAGGCAGCACTGAAGTGTTCACAATTGAAAATGCACAATTATCCCATGTGACAAGTTCTAGGCAAACCTATTTTTGTGCCCTCACCGAGTTGGCTCATGTGCAAACATGTACCTACACTACTGAACCTGCTCCAGGTAAGCTGGCTAGCTTGGTTGTGGGGGTGAAGGGTTTAGTGTCGGAAGGTCCATGTGCCTGTACATCTGTTATGTATATGGGGAATTGTCTCAATCCGTATGTGTAGCAGTGTGCACTTTGCATTAGTGTCACATCCACATGTTTTCATAGCACAGTCCACTTTCTTATTGCTAGTGGGCAATGTCACCCCAGGAGTGATGTGAGATGTTGGTACTGCCTCAATGATTCTATGTCACCTTCATTAGAGTCAGCATCATCATGCTATGTGTCTCATGGTGTTTGACCTGCAGCAAAACAAATCACACACCCCTTACACAGTACGTAGTGCTTGGAAGGGTGTGTGGGTTATTGTTATCCAAGTTGTACTGCCAGTTAAGGCCATGTCATTGTCACTGTGTGGTTTTAAATTGGTCCTATGTGGCTCTGGAGTGGCAGCTCTTGTTAGTTGCATCTGTCATTTGTCCATAGGTGTGTATCCTATTGGGTCAGGATATCAAACATGACTACCAGTGTCACAACCTCAGTGTCTTCATGGCCACGTGTCAATGTAGTTGTGTATGTGTTGTGTGTCCTACAGGGTTGCTCTGCTGTGTGTAAATTCCTAGGTTTCTATACTTACCGACAAGTAGGCCATTGCCATATCCATCCTGGAAGTGCTGATTGATGGTGCTGTGGCGGAAGATGAATGAATCATGTACACTCCCAGGATACTGTGCCACGATGTTGGTGATCAATCCACGGTGATCCACAATGGCCTCCACATTGATGGAGTGTGTGTGCTTCCTGTTGCGGTACAGATGCTCCATTGCAGCAGGTGGCACAATCCGTACATGTGTGCAATCAGTGGCACCAGGCACGTGCGGGAAGCCATTGATTTGATAGAACCCCTGTTTGGTCTCCTGGTGCTTCTGCTGTGTGTTGGGGAAGCTGATGTGGCGGGTGTGAGGGAAATGATGGCATCAAGTACCTTAGGAAGGAAGGCAGAGAATGAGGGCTGTGAGATCCCGGCAACCAGGGCACAAGTGGTTTGAAAAGAGCCACTTGCTAACATGTGAAGGACAGCTAACAGCTTGGTCTCTGGTGGAATGATGTGGGGTGTCTGCAAGCTGGGTGCCAACTGTGGCTCAATGTGGCGCAGCAGCTGCTGTATGACTTGCCAGTTTAGTCTGTACCTTTGGATGATGTCATGTTCCCTGAGGCCCTGAAGGGTTGTCCTGGTTCTGCATGTCCTCTCCTGCCTTCTGCGTTGCCTTTGGGGTCCCTGTTGGTGTGGTGGAAGTTGCTGCTGTTGCTCCTGTACTCTGTGTCTTCGTGCACGCTCAATAAATAGCACCTCCATGTCTTCCTTTTTGCGCTCTGATTGATGTTGCTTCTGTGAGTTTTCCTTAAGCACTGGTGTGTTTGCCCCATTTTAACGCCTGCCCTGACCCAGGCGTTAAATTTTGGCGCAAATCGGGATTTGCGTTATTTTCCGTCTCCACTTCTCAGCCGTGCGCCATTTTTGCGAAGTTGGATAAATGTGGCGCACGGGTGTTTAAGTCATTTTTTAGACAGGAAGGCCTACCTTGCATCTGCGCACACTGGGATATTTTAACGTTAGACAGGTCTAGCGTCAAAGTATAAATATGGTGTTAGCTTTGCGCCGAATTTGCATAAAAATAAATTACGCTAATTCGGCGCAAAGGGAGTATAATTATGGGCCTTAATTCCTTTAAAAGAAATTCCTCGAGCCCCACGAGTTGCCCAGTTGTTTAGACAACATATAGTACGAGGTCATGTTATTCCAAAAATTCTTGTTTCTGACAGGGGATCCCAATTTTTTTCCCCACTTTTGGAAGGCTTTTTTTAAGCGATTTGGAATTGAGTCATGATTCTCTACCAGTTATCTTCCAGAAACAGGTGGGCAAACAGAGAGAGTGAATCAAGAGTTGGAACAATATTTAAGACTCTATTTATTTGATCAAGAGAAGGAGTGGCCGGAGTTGGTTTGGGCATCAGAATTTGCTTATAATAATGCTGTGCATTCCACCACTAGGTTCACTCCTTTTTATCTAAATCAAGGCAGACATCCTAATGTAATTTTAGGTGAAGAAGATAACACAGTGCCCGCAGTAGACAAAATAATAAAGAGATTGCAGGCCACCTTAGTTAGCGCTAGAAAAAACATATCTCAAGCAAAAAACTTATATAAAGCTCGGGCAGATAAAAAAAAGAAGAGAAAGTCCAATTTTTACAAGAGCGGACACAGTCTGGTTATCCACATGACATTTACATCTCAAAGGAAACCAAAAATTTCAGCCACGATCATTGGTCCATTTAAGGTAGACAAGATTATTAATCCTGTGGCAGTTAAGTTGCAGTTACCATCATATCTAAAAATACATCCAGACTTCCATGGTTCATTGCTAAAGAACAGTCCTTCAAATTGTCGTTTAATCACCCCTCCGAATCCTATCCAGACTAACTCTGCAGATGAGTATGAGGTCAATCAAATTTTAGGTTCCCAGATAAGAAAGGGCAAGTTATACTATTTGACTGGAATGGTTATGGTCTGGAAGGACGATCCTGGGAACCTCATGACACTGTGCATTCCTCAAGATTAATAAATAACTTCCACAGAACTTATCCAAACAAACCTAAATTGGAGAACTGTTCCTTGAGGGGGAGTACTGTCAGGAACCCTCAGACTTGCCATGTAATAACAGCAAAAGGAGTGCTGGTAAAGAAGTATCCGGAGTGGAAAAGGCGATGTCCTTCTTGGAAGAAAGTTTGTTGAGTCCTGCTACACAAGTTGCAAAGTAAATGCAGAAGAAAGGAATCCAAGATGACCGACGAGGAGTTCAAACTTTAAGTTGTTGTTTTAGTGTTGCACTCAGTTTCATTGCTAAGATATGCATGCGCCGCTAGAGAAGCTTCGCACTTCAACTGTGAACTGACAGGAATCCAGATGTGTTGAAAGAGCGCTCATTGTGAGGTAAACGTTTTGAGGCAAAATTGGCTTTGCGTGCATTTCAAGGACTATTCAAGTTACCTATAGATAATATTTACTAGTTTAGAAGCAGCGGCAGTGACAGAAAGTTTTCGCAGCTTGTAAAAGAATTGCGGCTGGAATTGTTTCAAAGAATATAAAGATATCAGCAACCAGAGTTCAAAAAAGTTCTACTGCAGAATATTTACACGACGAATTTCGAGAAGCATACAGATTATTAACAGAAAAGATAAATATAAAACAGACAACAGGAAATATAATTTTCACGTATTATTCTATTATACTTGACTTTTATCTATCTATATATCTATATATATCTATATATCTATATATATATATATATATCTATATATATATATATATATATATATATATATATATATATATATATATATGTGTGTAACACTTATTCAAAAGTATTTGAGAACGTGCAATCAAATTAACTCAAAATATATGTCAGCCCGAAGGTTGAGAAGTAAGCTAATCTTCTCTTAGAAAAAACGGAGAACAACTTCTAAGGAAACCATTTCCTATTAATTTCTATTATTCAACATCCATCAGTAATAGAGAAAGAGAGAGGCAACATCCTCAGGGAACTCAGGGCAAGAGAGTGTGAAATAATAGTTAATGAAATTAAGCATTAGTAAATGTAACTGAGTGATGTAGTTACAATAGTGTGCCCCTAGTAATTGTAATTTTGCAGGTGCTGTTATCCAGTTAAAATAAGAAGTGAATAGCAGACTGAGTATTAGAAGAAACGCCATCTCTGAGGCGGTCTCTCAAAATTCCATTTCGCTTCCCCCCCCCCTCCAGGTTGCTCAAAACAGAGATTCTATTTTGTTGCGAGTAGTCTGGGTTGGGACTGAGGATTTATCTTCTGTCCTGAGGAAATCGAATCAAGGTACCCTGACACCGCCTGTCCTGTATGTAGGGACAGGTGGAAGTGATGTAACTCTGCCGGCATTGGGCGTCATGGCGGAAGGCGGCCTTGCATCACCGTGCTATTCCTCATTGGCTAAAATGGGGCTCTATGGAGTACAGTGTCCAATGAGGATCACCAGCGGCAGTGACAGTCTACACCACCGCGGACGTGACTGCCATTTTCTGACTATAACCTCACTTGATTCCTGACTTTCCACAGGACAACACCTCCATTGCGTGTGCTACTGTGACCTGTGTCTGGAACCTGCCATGCCCCGTGTGACAGGTGAAAGGGCCCCTGCCTTCACTTCAGGGGAGTTGGAGCACCTGGTGGATGGGGTCCTACCCCTGTATGGACAGCTGCATGGGCCTCCAGACCAACAGGTGAGTACACCATGGGGATGATGCCTGCGACAAGGTTGCATGGAAATGTGTGTGGCTGGCAATGTGTCATTTGGGTGGGGGATATGGCTGGTGGTAGTGTACATGCAGGGCTCCGGGTGATGTGTGAGCCTGATGAGGGGAAATGGTTTTAGTGGGCCATATGTGTGACAGGCTGGATTGTATGGTTAATGGTGTCCTCCTGTCTGTGTTTCCTCTGCAGTTCAGAGCCCATCAGAAGAAGGGATTGTGGCATGCCATCGGCAAGGACTTGCGGACCCTGGGGGTCTACAGCAGATGGAGCACCCACTGCAGGAAATGATGGGAGAACCCGAGACGCTGGGCCCGGAAGACCATGGAGGCCCAACGGGGATGGCCTCACAACGAGGGAGGGGTGCCTGTCGAAACCTGACCCCCCTGATGGTCCCCATACCGGCCAGGCACTACCCAGAGCTGGATAGGTGCTTGAGGGTAGCACAGCACCCAGAAGGGGGTGAGTACAGTGTGTGTAACACCCATCTTTGTTGCCAGCTCATCCATTGCTGCATGGGCCAGCTCAGGGTAAATGGGTGAATAGCAAAATCATGTTAGCTAGCTAGGTGGCATTCCATGTCAGACAGGGCTTAGTAAGTCCAAAGGAGGAGTGCAGATGGCAGTGGCTGGCTGATGTGGTACCTAGCCAATGGAATGCCAGTGCGGTGCATAGTGCTCAATCTTGGTCCCTGTGTGTGATGGTAATGTGTATGCCATCTGTGGTGTTGGTGCTGTATTTAACCCAGTGCTCCCTTTCTCTTTCCCCCATTATTTTCTTCTGTCATCCTGTCCTTGTGTGCATTAGCATCATCTGGCGTAGGAGCAGGGGCACCGGCGAGTGAGGGAGCTGCAACCCCCCCACGGGAGGCAGAGTCCACCGACGCTGAGGGGACCAGTGGGATGGAGGGCGAGGGGAACACCACGGCAGGGACAGGAGGTGACAAACTGACTCTGAATCCTCCTCCGATGGGAGCTCTCTGGTGGTGGTGGTGGACACCTCTACAACCACCCCTGCTACAGGTACAGCCGCCACCCCCAGTACCAGCACCACCCTCCCAGTAGCCCCCCACTGAGTTGCCCGTGCCCGTTCACCCTGGAGGGTGGGCATCTCCTTCGCCCCACGCACCTCAGGCCCTGCCCCAGTGAGGAGGCTATTGACTTCCTGAGATCCATCTCTGTAGGGCAGTCAATCATAGTGAACGTCATCCAGGGACCGGCAGCCCAGATGCAGCAATGCAATGCCTACCTGGAGAGCATCCACAGTGGGTTGGAGGCCCTACAGAGATCGTTTCAGGCTCTGGCCTCCTCTCTGATGGCAGCCAGTGTCCCTGGTCCTACGTACAGTCTCCCCTCCAACTACCACTTCCCAGTCTCCACAACCCCTACCCATCCCATGCACACATACAGATAAGCATGCACACAAAACATCACACAAGAGTTGCACAGACAAACACAGGCAGCAAACTTAAAACCACAAGCACTCACACCAACAACAGACAGTTGCACACACAACATCCACTGCCTCCACTGTCTCCCCTCCTCTTCCCTCACAGTCACATCCATACTCACACCTGCATCCACTGCATCAACAGCCACCACCACCATCACCACATCATGCAGCACACCCACCTTACTTGCAGACACCTCCACAACATCCATCCACATGTCCTGTTTGTCTTCTCCCACCCTGTCTGCCCCCTCCTAAGAGACACAAACGCTTGCACTCAGACACCCAACAGCCATCCACCTCACCCTCGCACACTGTCCATGCATTTGCACCCAAGTCCAGCAAACGAACACCCCCTACAACCACTACCTCTACCTCCACTCCCATCCCTCCTCCCACGTCCCTAAGAAGCTTTTCCTTGCGCATCTTGACCTCTTCCCTCCCCCTCCATCCTGCCCGTAAATGCATGGTCCCAACGACCCAGTCCAGCACCTCACCCAACCAGTCTGCCACTGCTCCCAACAAGAAATCTGCTGCTGGCACTAAGAGGCCCCTGAGTGTGACAGCAGCCACTCCCAGTAAGTCCACAACTCCACCTCAGAAACGGGGGACTATGGTGGCGAAACCTAAGGGACAGGGGACGGAGTCAGTGGAGGCGCCTCCTAGACCTGGAGGCAAGGACGCAAGTCACATGACAAAGGCCAGGGGGGCCATCACAAGAGGGAACCCAAGGAGCCCTCTCCACCACCAAAGAAACCCAAGGAGCCCTCTCCACCAGCAAAGGAACCCAAGGATTCCCCTCCACCATCTGTGGGCAAGGAGCCCCCTCCACCATCTGAGGGCAAGGAGCCCCTCCACCAGATGAGGGCAAGGAGCCCGTCACCATCTGAGGGCATGGAGCCCCCTCCACCAGCAAAGGAATCTATGGAGCCCCCCTCCACCACCTGAGGGCAAGGATCCCCCTCCACCAGCAAAGGAATCTATGGAGCCCCCCTCCACCACCTGAGGGCAAGGATCCCCCTCCACCAGCAAAGGAACCCAAGGAACCCCCTCCACCAGATGAGGGCAGGTAGCTCACCCTCCTGAGACTGCGGCCTTTCACTACCCACCAGAGACGGTTGGGCAAGGACCTCCCTCCAGAACCAGTGGGCATGATACCCACTCCTGAGACTGTGGCCTTTCACTCCCATCCAGAGACTGTTGGGCAAGGAGCCCCCTCCAGAACCAGTAGGCATGATACCCACTCCTGTGACTGCGGCCTTTCACTCCCCTCCAGAGACTGTAGGGCAAGGAGTGGGCATGAATCGAACTCTAGCTGAAGTGCCCCCTAACCCCGTTCCCTCTGAAGTGCCTGCCCATTTCCAACATGATGCCCCTGAACAGTGGAGTCCGGATGTTATCAGGAGTCAGGTTGGGGCTTGGACTATGCCCTGTGGCCATATGCCTTTGGTACTTTGGACTGGCCATTGGTCCTATCTGTACATTGACATCTGCATTTTGATTTCATGATTCATTATGGTGGCTGTTGGCAGCAAATTACAGTGTTGGTACTTCAGAACTGTTGTCCTTGCATTATTTGCTCGTGGGTCCTGTGACAGTCGTTTTACTCTGCTGCAGGTTCTGTGTATGTGGTGTGTGTTTGTATGGTGTGTGCTGTGCATGTCACTCTCCTTTTCCTCCCTCCCTCCCTTGTGTGCTAGGCGGTTGTATTCACCGCCATCGTCTTTGCTGGCGTTGGTGCTCCAGGACAGCCATGGCATGGTGAAGCATTAGGAAAACCTGGATTTCCGGTTCCATGGAGGCCGCGGAGTCCTCTGTGTCCCTGATGGTGAGTCTTTAATTTTCTGTACTGTGTTTCCGCCAGGCTTTTGATGGCGTTCATGTCACCCCAGAAATCCTGGTGGCTTACTATGTCATAATATGGTGGGCGGTACCTTGACTTCCTCCTAGCTGTAGGTGGCTACCGCCGTGGTAACTGGTGTTAACGCCCTGGCGGTTGGTGTGGTACATTGGCTGTCTATGGGAGATATCACCGCTATGGTCATAAGTTGGTGGTGATTACTGCCAGGCTGTTGGCAGTATTACTGCCACTTTAACAGTGGCGGTCAGTACACCGCCAATGTCATAATGAGGGCCATAATGTCTTCCTTTGGAAAATGGGTAGGGTGTTTTGAAGGGAGTTGGAGTTGGGAGCTAGAAGGAGTAGTAGTGTCTGTTGTGCATGTGTATTGGTGATGGTGTGGGTGCCTTAGGGTCTGTTGTATGTGTTATATGTTTTGGTTTGTGTACAGAATGTGTGTGTGTGGATGTGTCTGAGGTGTAGGTGGTGTGTGTGGTTGTGGTGCCTGTGGATGTGGTGGTGCATGTGTGTGTGTGGGTGTTTGCGTTGTGGTGTCTGTGGGTGTGATGGTGGTGAGTGTAGATGCCTGTGTCATGGTTTGTGTGGTGTCTGCTGGTATGCTGGTGGTGAGTGTAGATGTGTGTGTTGGGGTGGGTGTGGTGTCTGTGGGTATGCTTGTGGCTGTGGTGTGGTGTGGTGTGTGGTACCTGCATGTGTGTTCCTGTGATTCTTGCTGTGTTTATGTGAGGATGTGCCGCTTGTGTGTTTTTGAGTGGGTGCATGTAAAGGTGTGCCTGTTCTCTGGACAGGACTGGGAAGAGGGATTTGTGATGTGGAAGGAGTGGGAGTTGGGGCACAAGGTTGGGGTGGGTGGGAGGCAGCACTCAATGAAGAGGCCAGACCCTGGAATGACCGTTGTAGGCCTGACATCGCACTGTGAATGCCATCCAGGTAAACTAGCATCAGGGTCATCTGAATACTAAGCCCCTGGAGGTCATTCAGTACTGTGGTCTGACCTACAGCGATAGTCTGCAATAAATCAATAGCCTCCTCATTGAGCGCAGCCTGGGAGACAGGGAAGGGGGGTACCTGCAGCAAACATGGCACTACCCCTTTTAGGAGAGCGGCTACGGCTAACTGGGGAATGGAGCAAGAGGGAGGGTGGAGATGGAAATGTGGGTGGTGGAAGCTGATGCAGGTGGAATAGTCGCACTAGAGTCCACCACCACTAGGGGCTGGTCATCTGTGGAGGCCACCAAGGACGATGTGGAGCCACTCATGGCCTCCTCACTAGTCCCCTGGTCCTTCGTGGCACTGGGTCCCTCCGTGTCGGTCGTGTGTGTGTGTGCCAGGACCACAAGGTCAGCTTCTTCCCCGCTAACGTGGCCACTGTCACCTTCGCCTTACCGAGATGATGCTGTAAAGAGGGATACAACAGTTTGAGGGGTATCTGGATAAATAGATTTAAACATGAACTTTGCTCACAAAACATTTGCCAAGTCTACATATTAAACCAGCTTCAAGGCTTTCAAACTTGCCTTCTTAATAATCATTAGCTCATGCTTGTAGGGAATAATTCCACAAACCATTTGCTCACAGTCAACATTTAGCACAAAACATTACACCAAACACAGTATCAGACACCTTCTGAAAAACTTACACCTCCGGAAATCATAATTTATGTTGGATGTGTGTCAACTGTTATGTCGATACCAAACAACATTGCTGTAAATCAAAAAAGGTTGTATAACAAGCTTAGCTACACACTATAACTCACCCCCTTAATGCTGCTGTTGGGCCCTCAACTGCCCATCAAGCTCCGGGTAGGCCACTACAAGGATGCGGGCCATTATGGGGGAAATCAGGATGCGTTGCACGTGCTTGCCACGTTGTGAGGCCTGGCCGAGCTGGACTTCTGACTTCCTGATCAGGCTATGGAGGTCCTTCCAACTCTTCCTGTGAAGCAGGCTGCACCACTTAACGACCAACAGGGTCTGCATGTTCTCCGCAATAGGCGCTGACCTGTATGGATGAGAACAAAATACAACAAAAGATGTTTTGAGTGATTTTGTTTGTAGTGCAGCGACCAAATGTTTTGGCATCTCTCACTTGCAGTCCCAGAACACTCAGTACAGATTATTTACAGACATTTCACAGCTTCTACGAAACACTAATTTGCATTGGTCTGTGGAGTAGCCTCAATACTTTCTTTCTCCTCATGTCACCAATCCAAGACACAAACATCATCTAAGTCAGGCTAGGGAAACTTGTCATGTAGTGAGACCCACTCCAGATTAGTCCAACTCATTTTAGTCTGGCAGTACAAGAAATACCTTTCCCCAAATATGGCACCATGACTTGTTTAAAACATACAGATACTCCTATTCCAAAGTATGGGCTATACTTTCACTAGACAGAACAGCATCAGACAACTCAATAACTTTGAAGATTCTACTTGGAGTTTACACTTCTCTCATTTCAACTTGGGTTGTATGTTTCCACTTAAACTAGTGTTACAATGCCTACTAGCCACTGGAAATAAGGTGCCAGCAGTTTGTCGAAAGAAACCTGGAATTGTGAATAACATGCACTGAAAACTCAATTTCAAATCACAGGCAATTCTGACATCCTCAACCAACATCCTGTACCCAGCTAAATCATTCAGTTCACTACACTCCAATCACAACACTTCACAGATGAACAAAAAGTGACCAAATAGCTTGTGGACAAAGAGGGCACAAGTTACCCTGGCAAATATTTCCTACTCAAATATGTACCTTTCCTCTGGCTTCCCATACAGCTAGCTGTACAGGAGCAGGACCTCCCTTGTGAGGATCTCCAACTCCTTAGGGGAGAAAGCAAGGGCCCTGTCACCTGCGTTGCCCGACATCCTGGCTCCCAGAGGTCAGTAACAGCAGCAAAAATCAAGAAGGTCTTGTTGGGCGCAGTGTTATGAGACACGTGAGCTTTTTTCACTATGTCGCGTACAAGTACACAGCATACGTGATCTGTGACAGAGACAGATACAGCCATTGGCGTACGCACGTAGTAGTCACACACGTTAGCTAGCCAATGTCCCGACGGCAAGGTCAGACACCTGCCACTTTTGGATGTGAAGCTGTGTATTTTTCAATTGTTTGTACATCACCAGCGCTCAAAATGGAGGGTAGTATATATACAAATGTCAGATTCAAGCTACACTGTTTTTGGCATGATATGACACATAAAAAAGTGAAGCATGACTGTGTTTAACATCGATAGTGCCACAGGGTATGTAATAACTCCATTGATGGTATTTAGGAATTAAAACAAAAATACTGTGCAAATAATGCATTTCAAATGTATTATTTACACAAAATACCAATTAGACATGTACAAAAGTGAGTTTTAAAGTAGAAACCTAGGGGGCGTGGCCAAGATGGCGGCGTGAGCGGACACGTCTCGGAGCGCTCTGCCGCCTGGGCCTGGAGAAACAGCGTAGCGGCCCCGGACCCCCTCGCTTTGATCGCCCCGGAGTGCTCTGGGGTGTTGTTGGGACCCGGGGAGCCGAGCGGAGTGGTCCGACGCTGGGGTGGAGCCTGCAGAGGAGCTACGCTTGATCAGGCCGCCGGAGAGGCTCGAGACACACGTGGGCAGTGCTGACTGCCGGGGTGAGCCTCCGGCCCCCACGCAGCGGGGCGAGGCGCTGGCGAGAGGACTTGGGCCTGGCAGCGGTAGCGGGGTGCGGCCCGGAGGCTGGGATTCAGCGGCACGTACCGGGCCGCGGAGGTAACAGGACAGGGGGAGGAGTATGTAGAGCGTGGCTGTGTTGCACAGCTCTGGCCCCCCGGCCCTATTAGAGTCTGACGGCCCCGGTTGTGGGACCTGAGAGGACATAATGAGGAGGAGCGGGGAAGGCTGGGTCCTCTTGCCCCTTTCTGAAGCTGCTGGCCCGCGGCCCCGGGAAACAGAGAGTGTAACACAGCGGGAGAAGAGGGCTCGCGGGATCGGTCTTGCAGAAAAGGGAGATGCGGAGGACGACGGGGCGGCACCGGTCACAAAGGGTTTTCTCACCTCCTTGTTTGACTCTCGGAGGACGGATCTTCAAGAGCTCCGAAAGGATTTCTCCAAGGAGATGCGTGAGCTACGCACTGATCTCACC
The DNA here is from genome assembly GCF_031143425.1 of Pleurodeles waltl. Taxonomy (NCBI): domain Eukaryota; kingdom Metazoa; phylum Chordata; class Amphibia; order Caudata; family Salamandridae; genus Pleurodeles; species Pleurodeles waltl. The sequence continues at coordinate 458,700,454 of NC_090449.1, read as the reverse complement.
TCGTTAGGGGAAAGAGTGTCCAGTATAGAAAACAACAAGATTTCCCGAGGTGATGAAGTCGAACAATTTCAATAGGAGATTATCCACCTGTGTGAACAACAGGAGCAATTGCAAATCGCGACCGAGGATCTGGAAAAATCGCTCTGACGCCATAATATACGCATTAGAGGGGCTCCTCGTGGGGCTGAGGGAGTCGACATCAGAGAGTATGTTACGGCTTTGTTTCGCTCACTCCAAGGCCCAGAAAGCAAGCAAGGTATCATATTGGACCAGGTCCACAGAGCGGGCAGGCCAGGGGGCTGCTGGGGTGCGCCCCCGACATCTTATTGTGTGTCCACAATTTTACGACCAAAGAAGATATTCTCCAAAAGGCGCAAAACCTACCCCAGATCCAGTTTAGGGGGCACAGCTTGCAGCTCTATCAGGACCTCTCTGCTTACATTGCAGAGGCGTAGAGAACTCAAGCCCATCACTATCTTTGGGCCAACTCCACACCTTACAATTGGGGTCACCCCTTCCGACTCATATTCCGATGGGGAGACCAGACGCAACAGATGAAATTGATTCAGGTGGCCCAACGGATTCTAAACCTGGAGGAGACGGAGCAAAGGGCGAAGTCCCTGGAGGGGGGACCCTCCCGAAAGCTGTCCTGGATGGCGACGCAAGGAGCGGAAACGGAGGCCACCGCGGCCATCTTCCACAGAGAGAGCTCTTGAGAGACAATCTGTATTGAACAGCATTGCCGCCGGTGCCAGCCCATAGCCACAGCTTGCTGCCGGAAGCTGATGGGGATGTCCATGAGCCGCTTTAGGAGCCTGGGGTGGGCAGGTGTTGGTGTAGTGCCCGGGAGGCGGGGCCTCTGGATGCCACACTTAGACCTTGCGAGATGTCTCCGACCTCTGCTCGAAACCTCGCCTCTTTGTGGACTTCCTATAGAGGACTTGACTGTTGTCAGATGGGCACCTGTTGTGCTTTTTTGTTAAGTAACAATATGCTCCCCCTGCAAGAATCACATTTTGTCGCAGATGCCTCTAAACCCCCACGTGCACGTTTCATCCGGGGCTGCCTCCCAGCCCAGCTTACTCATAGGGCTCGGCTGTCACTGCTTTCCACCCCGCATTCATGCACATGACATTTAAGCCTCAATGTCCGGGGCCTTAATAATCCCTCAAAAAGGCTGACAATTCTCTCTTTTCTGGAGCGATCCAAAAGCCATAAATGCCTACTACAGGAGGCACACTAGCTGGCTAAAGACACGTATTGCATGCGCTCCAAATGGTTTCCCCAGCAGTACTGGTCTTCAGCTCCTGCTAAACATGGGGGGGGGTGGCGATTTTGGTTTCTAAAGCTTTCCCTGGGGAATTCATCGCTAAGATTCATGAGGTTAAGTGCTGGTACCTGGCCTACAGAGTGCAAATAGACTCATTCCATTTCACAATAGCCAACATTTATGCACCTAACACTCAACAAGAAACATTCATGAAACAGGCTTTATCTTCGACGTTCATTACCCCCGACAGAGCTATACTCGTGGGTGGTGACTTCAATCTTGTTATGATTGAACGATCTAGACCGATCAGGGCAACGGGCAGGCGGGCGCTCTCACTCCTGCTGGTTTGCAGTGGCTTGCAGACTGCGATCTAGAGGCTATCTGGCGGAAGGCTCATCAGAACCTCCGAGACTACTTGTTTTACTCGGCTGCCACAAAGACTTACACATGCATAGACTATTGCCTGGCCTCTTCTGAGTTCCGATCCCAGGTCCAGGAGACAATGATAGAGCCCCGAGCTTTAGCGGACTATGCTCCTATAACTTTAACGGCCCAATTCAACCTCAGCTGAGCCCCGGGTACTGGTTGGCGTTTTCGGGGCACGATCTTGCAGTCCTGGGGTGCCGTAGACGCAGTGCGACAGGCGATCATAGACTACCTTAGTCAGAATGACAATGGGCTAACCCGTCTGGAGACGCTCTGGGAGGCACTCAAGATAGTCATATGCGGAGAGGTGATTTTGATCTCCGCAAAAGAAAACAAGGCCCGGAGGGACCAGAGAGCATTGTTGGAGCAAAGGGTGGATGCACTGGACTGCTCTCACAAGCACACGGGAGCTCCCAGAGTTTGGAGGGAACTTGAGAAAATTCGCCTTCAGCTGAAAAGATTGGAATCGAGCCGAGTATGCTTTAGCACGGCTTAAACATAAATATTACATTGGGGGCAATCGCTTCGGGAAACTTCTGGCCCACAAATTAAGGTCACAGCGGCACGCCAGGACCTTCAAGATGGTACGCTCTTCCTCCCGAGGTGAGGCGCGCACTGATACGCAAATTGCGGAAGCATTTTCTGAATTCTACAGGGAGCTATACGCAGCAGACTCTGCGATCGCCCTTGATCCCACTTCGTACCTCGCTGATTGCACAATCACCCCACTCGGGGAAAAGGATGCAGCTCTCCTTGACAAACCAATCAGGATAGAGGAAGTGATTTCGGCTATTTCCCGTCTTAAAGTCGGGAAGTCGCCTGGCCCGGATTGCTACACACCGCTTTTCTATAAAACCTTCTGTCCTGAACTGGCCCCAATACTCACACGACTCTTCAACTCTTTCACAGAGACCAAGATCCTTGCTCCCAGCAATCTCGAGGTGATCATCACGGTAATCCACAAGCCCGGGAAGGACACAGAGGAATGTGAATCATACCGACCCATCTCACTTTTAAACATAGATGCCAAGCTGTTCACTGGCATCCTAGCACAACGCCTCAACCCTTATTTGCCCGGGCTTATTGACCCGAATGAGGCGAGTTTTATACCCCATCGACAATGTGGGGATAACACGAAGCGACTCTTACATCTTATAGACAAAACGCACAGATCACGCAAGGAAGCACTCCTCCTTACTATTGACGCGGAGAAGGTGTTTGACAGGGAGCACCGGCCTTACCTCTTCCAGGTGTTGGAGCGTTTTGGGGTCGGACTGACGCTCCTGACCTGGATAAAATGTGTCTATCAAGAGCCCAAGGCAGCGGTCTGAGTCATTGCCGTTTCCGATAAGGCGAGGAACGAGACAGGGCTGTCTGCTCTCCAGGCTCCTATTCGCTCTCTACATGGAGCCCCTGGCACAAAAAATGCAAGCCGATCCCCATATAACAGGCATCAAATTTGGGGGCGACTACCACCTTATCAGTCTCTATGCTGATTATGTAATCCTCACTCAGTCAGAGCCCATGGTCTCACTTCCAGAGCTCACTGACGCTTTACGCACATTCAGTTCCATTTCAGGATTCAAAGTGAATGCACAGAAATCTCAAATTCTGAACCTGTCGGTCCTTCCTGAACACAAGGAGGAATTGCGCTCCAGATTCCCCTTTATCTGGACATCATCGCACATCCTGTACCTTGGCATCGACCTAGCAACGACAGCCACAAAAACAGCCCATATGAACTATGCTTCCCTCTCGAGGGCGGTACTAAAAGACCTAGAGACATGGGGAAAACAAACTCTTTTGGTTCGGCAGAGTTGCTGCAATCAAAATGACAATTCTGCCACACATACTCTATCTGTTCCAAACACTTCCCCTTTCCCCACCACCCAACACCATAGCTACGCTCCAGATGGCGATATTAAAATGTATATGGGACCGGAAACCCGCACGCATATCGCGTCACACACTATACCTTTCTAAAGCGGAGGGGGGGCTGGCGGTCCCCTGCCTATTGAAGTATTATCAAGCGGCTCAGTTACGTTACATGCTGGAGTAGAGCCGCCCGTTAACCGAGAAACACTGGTGCTTCATGGACCAAGTGGTCGCGGGGTCCTATATCTGGAAGGAACCTTGGCTGCGGCGCAGACATAGAGCTAAAGGGCTATACTCTTCACGTATCACTGGCGCGACTCATGGGGGGGGGGGGGGCGGGGGGAAGCGGTTTCGACCAGAAATAGCCTGATGACCTTTCCCTTCCCAATGACGCCGATTTGCGCGAATCCCGACTTCGCCCTCGGCCTGAAATCAGAGGGCTTTCAGCAATTGCATGATGGGGGTTGCAGAAGGGTGGGGAGTCTATTTGACACAGATGGCATTATACCCTTCGATCGCCTAAGAGAGGCATACGGGTTAACAGAGGCAGACAGATTGACATACTACCAGGTCAGACACTGGGTGCTCCAACCAGCGGTCAAGCCCCTAGTAGGTAGAACACTCACAGCATTCGAGAAATGGCTACTGGCTAAAAAAAAAGACGACAAGCGGCTGGTTTCTGAAATCTATAAGCATTTTAAAGTAGCCGCACCATCCTCCAAAACTAAAGGGCAGAAAAGGTGGGAGGGCAAGATGGAGAGAGACCTAACAGTGGAGGAGTGGGAAGGAATACACTTCAGGGCACATCACACAGCTCACAACATACCAGGGGCCAACACAGCCTATAAGATAGCAACATACTGGTACTATACCCCTGCGAGAATACATGCGTGGGAGCCCACTAAATCTGGGCTTTGTTGGAGGGGGTGTGGAAACACGGGCACACTCATACACTTGCTGTGGCACTGTCCTAAGCTGAAAAGATATTGGAGTAACATCCTTGATAAAACAGATAGAGTATTCCACACAGAGATCCCCAGGCTTCCAATGTATACTATTCTGGGCCTGCCCAACCCTCTCACCTTCCCCCTCCGCTCCTTGAGAGGACGGCAGATTGCCCTTGCCCTCAACGCAGCACATCAGACGATTCTAGCCCTGTGGGGTATGGACAAGGTTCCGAGCTACACTTCATGGCTCCATAAACTCTGGTTCATCCTTGCGATGGAGAAACTATTGTTGGCGGCCAGCCAGAGAGCAGAAGAAACTGCCACATTGTGGAGACCCTTTATACAGGATTCTGTCCACTGAATTTAATGAACTTACCTGCCCTGCATACTTAAAGACTCTGCGACTGATGAGTGTAACGTGACCCTCGCATGGACAGCTGAGCCCATCAGTGTGGGCTCTGGATCCTGGGGCCTGGCGGGCAGCGGGGCTGGTCACCCGAGGGGGTGGAAGGTGGAGGAATTGCCTTGTGATGATAAGGGGGGGCTGCTTTGCTTTATCTTGTTTTTTTTTCTTCTTTTCTTTCCTCCTTTTTTGGCTCATTGTTCTTGTTCATTGTTGACTGTTGATTGTATGGCAATAATGCACATAAGCTCACACTATAGCAACACTTTCTGCCGAACCGCCTCTTAGATTGATTGAAAGGAGAACCAATGCTGCCGGCCTGTAAGGTTGTAGGCGCCCAGCTGTGTACCTTGTTTCCTACATCCAACATATCAATAAACAGATTTGATCCATAAAGTAGGAACCTTTTGAAAACATTATGTTTACAAATATGACACAATAAGAATCCTAATGTTACCAAGACTTAAGATATGTGTTGATCATCAAAGTATGGTGCTACCATTTAAAGTGATACTTTGTTTTCCATACTTGCAGATATTTGAACCCAGGCACGGGTAGAAGACGATGGCCTAAATTCTTCAGACTGCTTCCAGACTTTGCCACCATGGAAGAAAGGGATGTAATAAAGAAGTTTAGATTAAATAGACAAACTATTGTAGATTTGTGCAATCAGCTAGAGCCTGATCTCCTGCCTCACAACATGAATGCAACAGCAATTACACCGCAGTACTACATTTTGTGGCCACAGAATCTTTTCAATACACTGTGGGAGTATCTGGATGCATGTCCCAAGCAATTTTCAGTGGTGTGCTACAAGAAGTCCTGTCACATCAACAGCTACATCCAGTTCTCACGACAACAGGACTTGGCCACTGTGAAGGGAGAATTGTATGCTTTGGGTGGCACCATACCCCTGTAAATGTCAAAACTTGGAGCTGAGGATCATTTGCTTTAATCCTAGTTTAGGAAGGTACAGTGGCTTGATAGGATATTAATCTATTGCTGCCGTCACTCAGCATATCCTAACAGACCATGGTTGTTAGCCCCATTGATGAATAAAACAACACCAGGGGAGGTCCGCTTCAGTGAGGCCCATGGAAAAACACGGAGGCCAGTGGAGAGGGCTTTTTAGGTTCCTGAAGGCCAGATTTGGATGTCTGAACAAGACCGGTGGAGCCTTCCTCTACTCACCCAATAAGGTGTGTTAAATCAATGTTGCTTCTTGCATGTTGCACAATATCTCCCTGTGAGGAAACATCTGAATCATCGCTGAGGAAAGATACCGTAAATGGATGGCCGTCAGGTGAGGATGTTGAAATGCCCAATGAAGATGACATTGATGAAGAAGGAATTGTCCTACATCAAGATGTTACTGACCACTTCTTCACCTGAGTATAAGTGTACCTTTACATATTGTAACCGCTAATGACAGAACAACTTGTGACATACTGAACATATCAGTCTGTGATGCTAATTTAGTAGTAATGGTCAGTTCAGGAAAGTCCAAGGCAAAGATGTTTATTGATCAATGTTTACATACGTTGATTACTGTGTTTATTAACAGATATTTTCTTTCCTGGTGCTAAGTATATGTATCCTCCTAACGTATCACTTGAGTCACATTTCTTCTGTGAAAACATTAATTTTCCATTGTTATTCAGTTTTAGGATCCTTCTCCATGTAATCTTCATTTAGGCATGTTAAAGTTGTGCCATATGCAGTGATATGTTGCTGCAGGAAAGTACAAAGGGAAAATGAGTTGACCCTGTGACAGACACCCACTTTGGATTTACAAATCCTGTACAGTGATTGACTGGAAGTATTTGAGATTGTATCAGGCCTGTTTTCTGTTGGATGTTGCCACCAAGGCAATATATGCTGCTTAACTTGCTATAACCACATGTATATATCAAGCCATACATCTCCCTTCACATTGGCTAAATCTTCAATTTGTGTTCAGTGTATGAAGCTATTGATGTGTCTCATCATAGTTGCAAGAACGTTTTGTAGACCACCACTTGAAGGTGGTTGTGACATGCCTCCAGATACTGCCACAGTGTACTGAAATTGTCCTGTGGCCTCAAATTGTGTAACTGCCATGGTGTAGACTATTGGTGTTATTGATTTAGGAATCATTTGGTGAGGGCAGGATGTCTGGCTCCAGCTGATGCCATGAATCAATTATATTTTGCTCTAATAATTTGCTTTTCGGAAAAATGTCATTTCTTCCATGGTGTCAGGGTCATGGAGTGTCAACCTCCAAATGGCATAGACTATTGGAGTTATGCGTAGTTTCAGAAAATCCGCTCTGACTTTGTCAAATACTTATTACCTACAAATGTATGACAACAATACAATGGGATTTTGATTTGCTATGTTTGCCTGAAAAGGGTAACATATTACCTATTTGTTATATCTACATTTTCTATAGATTTAACAAACTGATGGTGGAAGAAAGACATGAAAAATGAAATACCATAATTCAACAGTCTTGGAATATGTAGCATTTATTTACATTTCACAAACAAAATGAAGTGTTTTCAAAAATAAAACAATGAACAAAAACAAAAAAAGTGTATCATGGTGGATGAAAGTATAGTGCTAGAGGCAAAATTGTTTGTAGTCCATTGTACAAAATAAAACTATCCTCAAAAAAGGTGGTGGTGGAGGTCTTGCCATCCTCTCCTGGTGGTCCAGATGACTGTTCCCTCCTGGGGGAGAGGGGGTGCACAGTTTCAGAGACTAGGGTGGGGGGAGCAGGTTCCTCTTGTGGCAGGGCCTCCCTGTCTGTGGCTGGCATTGGTGTATTTGGTTCAGATGTATTTTGTTCAGATGTAGAAGTACCACAGACAGGGACGGATGGTACCGGAAAAACCCTGCACAGATGATGGTAAATATCAAAAAGCATCCCAGTCAGTTCATTGCAGGATTCCAAAATGAGCTCCCTCTGCACCTGCCTAATCTCCTGGAGCTTGGTTACGACCTGGCCCATCACGTCTCCCAAGACTAGGGTGATGGCCTGGGTGATAGGTGCGCCAGTGGCCTCACTTCACTGGCCCACAGATTCCCTCCCATGACCCCACTATCCTGTGGCCTGGAGGCAGTGTGCCCCATCCCTCTGGGCCTTGGCACAACTGGAGACAGGGTTGAAGTTCTCTCAACAGCAGCCAGGACGGGGGGCACACGATTGTTGTTGTGTTCCTCTGGACACAGAAAGTGGACGTATCCCGATGCTGAGATGTGGTTGTAGCTGGGGTGGGAGGTGTAGGTGTGGGCCGAGTGAGACTCACTGGAGATGTCTGCCCAGGCAGACCAGATGGACCAGGCTGCTCCAGATCATCTGGATTTTTAAGAGTGGAGTCTTTACTGAAGACTTGATCCTGGTGTGGAGTGGAGACATCTTGAGTAGCAGACAGTGGCCCAATGGCCTGGGTGTTGGACCTGAAAAGAATGAAGACAATATGAAATTAAAATCTGGTTTGTACCTCAAATATGTCTTCAGCTAAAATTAAAATTCAGAATAATAGAATGATTAGGCCTTTGTGTGATTTTCATTACTTTACACATCCAGTCTGATATACACTCATGCAAAGTAATGATATTGAAGAGCAAAATGTTATTTATGAAGTGTACATTACATCTACAAGACATTCAAGCTAACACAGTAGTCAGGAGATTTGAGTACTAAACCATTCCAAGGACTAGCAGGCTACAGAAATCAGAAACTGTAGCACAGCTTAATGGGCAGAAATGGCATTGATCATCATATGGCCATTGCAAAGTAAATTGTGTGTGGATACTACTTCTGTGCAGCATGCAGCTTAACATGGTAGTCAATCTTGGATTCAACAGACTGTAAACTATGTGAGCAATTACATCAATTCACTGTAGTTGTGATTAGGTATCAACATTCTTGATCAACACAACTGATATTTTCATAAATGGCATGCCATATCATCAACTCCCCCCCTTCTCATCCGAACCCTACCTCACAAAAGCAGGGGTCCCCCAAGGATCAATTATCTCACCTTTGCTTTTCAACATTGATATCTTTACCAGAACTGAACAATGATTTCCATCTCACATGCTACAACTATGCAGATGACACACAAATACTACTTAAATTAGAATGCCCCAAAAACATTGAAAAGTCACAAATCTTCAGTTGCCTCAGAGCCGTTGATCAGTGGATGAACTGGAGCCATCTCATACTAAATACCTCCAAAACAGAAATACGCATATGTGGTGACTGGAAAAAGTTATGACCCTCTGTGCGTCTGGCCTGATGAACTCGGACCACCTCCACAATTATCCAAGGAAGTTAAAAACCTTGGAATCATCATGGATTCCAAGTTAACTATGAATGCCCAAGTGGACAAATTAGCACGAACAAGCTTCATCACCTTGAAGACTTTACGACGCATCTTCCCCCCACCTCGGATTTCCACACAAGGTGCAAGTTACTATCTCGCTTGTACTATCCAAACTGGACTATGCCAATGGCCTCTACCATGGATCATCTCTATCTATTATGAAAAAACTATAACGTATCCAGAATTCCGCAGCCAGGCTACTACTACATGTAAAGCCGCAAGCCCACATCTCCCCTGCCTTGAGAGCACTACACTGGTCACCCGTTGCCAGAAGATGCACTTTCAAGCTGCTTTGTATCACCCACAAATCTATACATGGAACAGGACCGCTTTTTATCAGAAACAAAATAACCAAATACATTTAACAAAGAAACCTCCGCTCAAGATTGGCACCCCCCCCTTAGAACACCACCATACAAGAAAAAGACTATAGGTGGTACATCCTTCTCCGTTCAAGCAGCCAAACTATGGAATTCATTACCCCCAAATATAAGAGCCACAGATAACTTTCTTGTCTTCAGAAAACTACTCAGGAGTTGGCTCTTTCCTTCATAACCACCATATTCAAACAACTATGGACTGCATTTGCCTATGTTGATAAATATTTTTTCTGATTATGTGTCTATTTCTAGTTATGTATAGTTCTTTAGAAAATATGTATCGCTACTATGTCATAGCCTGGCATGTTCATGGGTCATTGCATGGCTCCTGGGTGGGTTGTTATATACTAGATATCTAGGAATCCCTGCTCTCATCTTATCACACGTATCTACCCATCATCATATGTCATGTCTCTATCAAATTATCCTCCATTCCCACTCTGACTCATCCCAAATCCTTTCTACTACTTTCATCTCCTAAATAACTCTGCCTAAGCTCTTCCCTCCGCTTCCACATCTAACTCACCAAACCTCACTCTACTACCATGACCTCCCACACAACCCTACTAAATTCTCCCTCATTTATCTCACCCTGCTACTATGATCTCCCTAACCCTTCCACAGACTATTCCCTCCTCCATCCCCCTTTACTCATCCCAAGCCTTTGGGTTGAGTAAATGAGGGATATACTCCCAATTAACACTTCTGGATTTCTTTCCTCCTCCACCCCTCCATTACTCCAGTCAATCTAACTAACAAACTCTCATATCCACGGCTCAAATTAACTCATAATAATACTAAAACTGTACTCATATTTCCCACCAAAAAGCGCTTCGACGCCTCGTCAGGGGTAGTAAGCGCTATATAAATACTATTACAATACAATACAATACATGGTGACTGACAAATGCACATTTTGAGATGTGTGCATATATGGAAGTAAAGGCAGGTAGAGAAACATTGCATTGCACTATTGTTTTACAGATACAAAAACAGGGCATTGTGGTAGTTGTAGTCATTTGTTGACACCACTGACAATACTTGTTAATAAGTGAGTTACACGTATTCCCCAAGTCCTCCTCTGTGTGCAGATTGTATGCTACAGCATTCACTCTGTCCACTATTCAGGTCTACATTTGCTTTTTCTGAGATATGTTTGTATTTTGTACTTGTGCTCCAAACAATTGTGACTCTACTTTAATAATTTCCTCCACCATGACAGGCAGTTCTCCCTCTGTGAAACATGGATTCCTCCTCCCTGCCATAGTGAATGTGTGAAAAAATAAATCTAGTGTCCTAAAAGATAAAGGAAAATCAAAAAGGTAATAGTAAAAAAAGCACAGAGGGATATTAACACAGAAATAAACCTGGCTCCTGAGTGGCAATTCCTGCATCAAATAGGTCTGCTGCAGTGTGATGGCAAAGGATCATGGTTTGAAATGGGGTGTGTTTTATAGTGTTTTGCAAGTGTTCACAATTGTCCAATATACATCAGGCATGGGCTTCTACCATCCAACCAATATCCATAGTACAATACTGAACAGGTTCTGAGACTGACTCCCACTGTCATGTGCCTGCCGCTGATACACAGCCAGCACCACTGTGTTACCTAATTAGGGTCTGCGGGATCCTGCCATCAGGACAGTGACGGAGTGTTAATCGGCAGCTTGGAGTCTGCCACGTCAGCTGTGGAATGCAGGTAGTGCGGCGGACTCCGCTCGATCAAGGTGGATGGTGACAGACGAGCCATAGATCTAAATATGGCGGGCAGCTCACTGTCGGCTTGATGGGTACTTGGGACCACCGCAGTGGCGGATTGCCGGTTATACCATCAAGTTCTAACCTCAATTAGGGCATGATTTAAAATTTGGCAGAGGGGGTTACTCCATCACAAATTGAATGGATATCCTGCCCGCCATATTACAAATCCTTTATACCCTATGGAACTTGTAATACAGCAGACATTTGTCCCCTTAGTCTGGGTTTTAAGGGGAAACATAGTATAGTACAGTATACTTAATCATTTTTACAGTACACTGTACTACTCTATGGCTACACTATGGTCCATATTCATCATTGCTGTGCTGTGCTGCTTGAAAGGGAGAGGTCAGGAATGCAGCAAGTTTACAATTATATGGGCACATTCCTGTCCTCTTCTTGCACTCTCATCGCAGCCTAGCTCCAATGCAGGAACATCTGGGGCATGGTGCAATCTGCAGCACACTTAGAAAGAGAAAAAACAAGGAGAAATAGAGATTTTTCTCCTTGTTGTGCCTGAGATGGGAAGGGGTACAATTCTGATGCATTCCGAGGTCTACCAATGTTGGTAAATCAGGGAGTTCTTCAGAATGCATGGTGGACACGTAGGAACAACCATGTTCCATCCATTTAGCACCTCCATTATGCAGTGTAACCAAGGAAGTGATTTGTGCTGCCTTCCGTTACACCAGATTTACCAAGCGATGCAGTGTCATGCAGGGTGGCCTTGTGTGGCTTGGTAAATGTGATTGTAGGTTTTGTGTTGCCCTATGTCACCTTGCAAGGGCGATCCAAAACATTCTGCCCCTAAATTTCCCCTTAAAATCTGGAATGCATTTCAAGGACTCATTTACAGGCCCCTTGCGCCGCTGCTGCATATTTTTTTTTGGGATGCAGCAGCGGCGCAATCAGTGCTCTATGTTGCTCCATAGCTACAAACTGACTCATTGGGCCCAACACGTCAGTTCGTGAAGCCCTGCATCACATCTTACCTGCACCAGGTATAATGTATGCAGGGTAGGCTTTTTCATATAAAAAGCCACTTAGAACTGACAGTCAAATTTGCAACTTTTCACTGCATCACTCTACAACTTCATGCAAGGCTTTTTACAATGGGACTACCCTCTGTGTTCTGACGCATTGCTTGAGTTGCATCAGTTTTATAATGCAAATCCAGCAATTAATCACTTTAGCACCAACTGATGCATCAGAATTTCTGATGCATCTGTGAAAAAATGTGCCATGGAGCTCTGTACTGTAAATACAGCGCACCCATGGCATCATTAAGGGATTTGCAACAGGTGCAAGAAATCTGACAAATCAATGATAAAATATTGTTTACACTTCACTGATCTAGAGTTTGGCGGAGGGGCTTATTCCGTCATAAACGCAACAGCTATCCCGTCGATCGTATAACAATTCCATTATAGCCTATGGAACTTGTAATACGGCAGACTTTTGTGATGAAGTAACCCCTCAACCAAACTCTATATCAGGCCCTTAGTCTGTGTTCTGACTTCTGATGGGAAAAATAATTTAGCACAGTGTACTTAAACAATATAAAAGAAAATGAATTATGTAAAAACTACACTATATTTACCATTAAAACCCAGAAGTCAGACTAAGTACAGTGCATACAATGTGATAGTACCGAGACACTCTGCAAACAACTTTTACAATATATTAAGTTTTCTTTACTTTTACACACTTAGATAAACTGCCTCATCCCTTCCTATACACTTATAAAACAGTAGTACACTATATTTACACTTAAAACCCAGAACACAGTGTAGTCTAAACAATATGCCTGCCTTTGAATTTTGTAAAGCTTGCATTATACCCAAACACATACTGTTTTGGCGTTAAGTAGCATGGTATGAATCAAAACGTCTGTGGTATACCTGAGCACCATATATCACTACGTTTTTCTGCAGTATGGGTCTGATTCACAATGGTAAACTTACACTACTGTCTAAGTTTGCTATTCACAAAGGTATTTTACTAGTAGTGTCTTTATGACTGTGGAGTCTCTGCACATAAAAATATAGGTCTTTCCTATCTTTTTATGTGCAAGCACTATGCAGTCATAAAGTTACTACTCTAAAATCCCTTTGTAAATAGCAAACAGCTATCCTTACACAACACTGTAAGTTTACCTTTGTGAAACAGGCCCTATAATTTTTTAACTACTGAACAAATTTTCGACTACTACCAGAAAGGACCGTTTACACCCCATATTCAATATTCATGGAAAATGTCAACTAAATGTCTCCAGACATTATCCCATTGAATCTCGTTACACTGCAGTGTACAACACAATACTCCACTATACGACCAACACTCCACTGCACAACAGTCCACTCTATGGCATTTAATTCCACTTTACACTATGCCCCTCCACTCTACGCCACTACACTCTACACCACTTCACTGTATGCTATTGCTCTCTATGCCATTCCACTCTACCCCACTCCACTCCACTCCACTGTACACCACTTCACTCTATGCCATTCCACTCCACGTTACTCAACTCAAAACTATCCCACTGTACGCTACTCCACTCTGTCATACTCCACTCTGTCATACTCCACCCTAGGCCGCTCCACTCTAGGCAGATCCACTCATAAAATCCATTTTACACCACAACACTCAATGTTAAGCCATTGTATGTCACTCCGCTATACGCCACTCAAATCTATGACACTCCAATGTATGCCTCTTCACTCTATGCTATTCCATTCTACGCCACTCCACTCTACACCACTCCACCCCATTCCACTCTATGCTATTCCATTTCAAGCCATTCCATTCTAGGTCACTATATTCCTCGCCACTCTAGTCTACTCCACTACACCCTATGCCATTAAACGCAACTCCAGTATATGCTATCTCACTCTACACCACTCCAGACTATGTCACCCAACTCTACACTATTCCACACTATGCCACTGCACTTGCTGTCACTCCACTGTATGCGATTTAACTCCACGCCACTCCATCTATGCAACTCCACTGTAAGACACTCCACTGTAGTCTGTTCAACTCTACTCCACTCCACGCCACTCCACTGAACACCACTGTTAGACCTGACAGCCTTAGGGTGGTCACCCCTAAACTTTTTGCCTGCCTCCTTCCACTTTTTGGGCACTGTTTATGTTGGTTTTAGGACTCTGTGCACTTTACCACTGCTAACCAGTGCTAAAGTGCATATACTCTCGCCCTTAAAACATGGTGACATTGGTTCATACGCAATTGGCTTATTTAATCTACTTGTAAGACCCCCAGTAAAGTGCACTACATGTGACCAGGGCCTGTAGATTAAATGCTACTAGTGGGCCTGAAACACTGATTGTACCACCCACATAATTAGCCTGCCATTGCATGGCCTGTGTGCGCAGTTTCACTGCCAGTTCGACTTGGCATTTAAAAGTACTTGCCAAGCCTTAAACTCTCCTTTTTCTGCATAGAAGTCACCCCTAAGGTAGGCCTAGGTAACCCCCAGGGCAGGGTGCTATGTAGATAGAAAGCAGGACATGTACTTGTGCAGTTTATATGTCCTGGTAGTGTAAAACTCCTAAATACGTTTTTACACTGCTGTGAGGCATGCTCTGTTCATAGACAAACATTAGGGCTACCCCCATATACTGTTTGAGTGGCAGATTCCGATCTGAAAGGAGTAACAAGGTCATATTTAGTATGTCCAGAATGGTAATACAAAGTCCTGAAGACTGGTGAAGTTGGATTTAATATTACTATTTTAGAAATGCCACTTTTAGAAAGTGAGCATTTCTCTGCACTTAAAACCTTCTGTGACTTACAATCCACGTCTGGCTAGGTTAGTTGACAGCTCCCTTGTGCATTCCACTCAGACAAACCCCAAACACAAGATACTTAGTTACATCTGCACAGATCTGCATACTGAATGGGTCTTCCTGGGCTGGGAGGGTGGAGGGCCTGACACTTACATGTCAAAGGACAGTAGCCTGCCCTCACACAGTGGACTGCCACACCTCCTACTGGGACCTTGGCAGACAGGATGGAAATGAAAGGGGACCTTGTGCACTTCTAAGCCACTCTTTGAAGTCTCCCCCACCTCAAAGGCACATTTGGGTATATAAGCAGGGTCCCTGACCCTACCATCTCAGACACTTCTGGACAAGATACCACTGGAGAAGAATCCCTGAACCAGCTCCTGCAACTTGCCAAGAGGAATTGCCTGGCTGCCCAGAGGACTCACCTGACTGCCTTTCTGCAAAGGACTGTCACCTTGCTGCCCTCTGGCTCTGCTGAGAAGTACTCTCCAAGGGCTTGGATAGAGCTTGCCTCCTGTTCCTTGAAGTCTCAGGACCAAAAAGACAATCTCTGCAAAAAAACTACTTGTGCAGCAAAAATCGACGCACAGCCTGCATCGCGGTGAGAAAATCACCGCACGCCGAACCGGAATGACACAGCCCGGCTCCCCGAGAGGAGATCGACGCAGCGCAAGCATTGTGACCGGAACTTCGACGCATGGCCCACTGAATCAACGCAAAGCCAAACCAGAATGACGCAGCCTGACTTCCTGCGAGAAGAATCGACGCAGTGCCTGCCGTGCAACAGAAATTTTCATGCAACACCCACCGGATCAACGCAGCCCCTGTGACTTCGTCCTGCATGCCCAGGATTTCTCTGCATCGTCCCTGGGGCATCCAAAAACCCTGTAACCCGAAGAGAATCCCAGTCTACGCGCTGGATATCGAAGAAAAACCTGCCCTGCGTGAAAACTCAACAACGCATCGTGTGTGTGCACCGGAAACATTGACGCACACCTCCCCATTTTCCACACATCTGCTCCTCTGCGGCCCCTTGTGGAGAATTGGAATGCAAACCAGGTACTTTGTGCTTGCAAGAGACATGTTTTACTTTTAAAGACTAGAGACTTCTTTTATCATTTACTACAGTGATAATTCAAAGTGTACTTATCAAATCCTAATCGTTTTGACCTGCATTTAACCAGATAAATATTATATATGGCGCTTGGATGGCGGTGTGTGTGGGGTGGCGCTTGGTTGGGGTGGCGCTTGGCTAGCGGTGCCAGCCAAACGCCAGTCCACACACTCCCATCAGCTTGTGTGATTGCTGTATCAGGCATTTGGGTGTATGAAAGTGATGGGCCCTTGACTGGCGCCGTCTGTCGATGCAAGTGTTGTAATGTGCTGGGCCCGTGGCTGGCGGCATGAAAGGTCTTGTGCATGTCATGTCTGAAAGGTGTGTGAATGGGCTGTAAAGCGGTTGGTGCCTTGCCGTGGCTTTACAGCTCACAAGCTGTGAGTCATTGGTTCAGTTTTTTGGCCTTTCAGTTATTACCAGTGCATTTCACTTTTGTGAAATCTCTTGTTAATAAATTTTGATCTACTGAACCATCACTCACCCTCGTGCCAAATTCAACCAGTATGTGTGGTAAAAATTTAAAAACCTGCTCCGCTGTAATCGGGCGTCGCAGCACACTTGTGACACACTAGGTGTCTCAGGTGGGACCCCGATGATGAAGCATGCCACCAACTTGGTTGGTGAGTGAGGGGTCTTTTTCACATAACCTAAGTGCGTTTCTTTTCATAATTTTAGTGTTTGGCACATCACAGACATATGTGGACACATCAAAATGATATATTACAAAACTACCTGTGTTTGGGCAGGCACCTATGTTTTTGGTCCTGGGTGCGGCCTTCATCTAGGGAAACCTACCAAACCCAGAATTTTTTTTTTAAACTAGACACCCAAAGGACTCCAGGGAGGTGTGGCTTGCGTGGATCCCCCAGCATTTTCTTACCCAGACTCCTGTGCAAACCTCAAAATTTGTACGATCACCGCTCCAGCACAGAATTCCTACTCCCCAGCGTTCCCCTCAGTCTCCCAAGTAAAATGACACCTCACTTGTGTGGGTCCCCAAAGCAGAGTCAGCCTAAAGATGTCTAAAAGAAGACTATGTGCTTATCAACTCGCTGTGCTATCCCCATAATCTCTACAAGTTTGTGGCCTTTTTCTGTTGCAGGCACCTGGCCCACTGACACAACTGAGGTATCATTTTTTATCAGGAGACTTGGGGGAATGCTGGGTGGAAGGAAATTTGTGGCCCCTCTCAGATTCCAGAACTTTCTGTCACCAAAATGTGAGGAAAACGTGTTTTTTTAGCCAAATTTTGATGTTTGCAAAGGATTCTGGGTAACAGAACCTGGTCAGAGACAAGTCACCCCATCTTGGATTCCCCTAGGTCTCTAGTTTTCAAACATGCACAGGTTTGGTAGGTTTCCCTATGTGCCGGCTGAGCTAGAGGCCAAAATCTACAGGTAGGCACTTTGCAAAAAACTCCTCTGTTTTCTGTAGAAAAATGGGATGTGTCCACGTAGTGTTTTGGGGCATTTCCTGTCACGGGCGCTAGGCTTACCCACACAAGTGAGGTACCATTTTTAATCGGGAGACTTGGGGGAACATAGAATAGCAAAACAAGTGTTATTGCCCCTTGTCTTTCTCTACATTTTTTCCTTCCAAATATAAGTGTGTAAAAAAGGCATCTATTTGAGAAATGCCCTGTAATTCACATGCTAGTATGGGCACCCCGGAATTCAGAGATGTGCAAATAACCACTGCTCCTCAACACCTTATCAGGTGCCCATTTTGGAAATACAAAGGTTTTCTTGATAGCTATTTTTCACTCTTTATATTTCAGCAAATGGATTGCTGTATACCTGGTACAGAATGAAAACCCACTGCAGGGTGCAGCTCATTTATTGCCTCTGGGTACCTAGGGTTCTTGATGAGCCTACAAGCCATATATAACCCCGCAACCGTAAGAGTCCAGCAGACGTAACGGTATATTGCTTTCAAAAATCTGACATTGCAGAAAAAGTTAGAGTAAAACGTAGAGAAAAATTGCTGTTTTTTTCACCTCAATTTCAATATTTTTTTTTCTGTTGTTATTTTCTGTAGGACAATATTGTAGGATCTACACAAATTACCCCTTGCTGAATTCAGAATTTTGTCTACTTTTCAGAAATGTTTAGGTTTCTGGGATCCAGCATTGGTTCCATGCCCATTTCGGTCAGTGTCTGGAAGGCGGCTGAAAGCAGAAATAAAATCGTAAAAATGGGGTATGTCCCAGTAAAATGTCAAGATTGTGTTGAAAAATTGGGTTTTCTGATTCAAGTCTGCCTGTTCTTGAAAGCTGGGAAGCTGATGATTTTAGCACCGCAAACCCTTTGTTGATGCCATTTTCAGGGGGGAAAAAACAAGCCTTCTTCTGCAGCCCCTTTTTCCCCATTTAAAAAAAGAAAAGAAAAAAAAAAAATCACTGTATTTTGGCTAATTTCTTGGCCTCCCACGGGGGAACCCACAAACTCTGGGTACCTCTAGAATCCCTAGGATGTTGGAAAAAAAAGGACGCAAATTTGGCGTGGGTAGCTTATGTGGACAAAAAGTTATGAGGGCCTAAGCGAGAACTATTCCAAATAGGCAAAAAAAGGCCTGGCACAGGAGGGGGAAAAGGCCTGGTAGCGAAGGGGTTAAAGGAGGTAATGGCTCTGGTAGAGAAACCGGAACTCACAGGAAGATGTGCCAAAGCAGTTATGGAGGAAATACAGGAAGTAAAAGAAGTTAGCAAAATTTTGAGTACAAAATACAGGAAAGTGGATGAAAATAAGAAAGGACTACAAGAAGACATGAATAACAAATGTAAAGTTGTTGGCGATCTTAAAACTATGAAGGAGTTACAGGTGTGGGAGCGCTGACCATTTAGCATTCTTCAAGAAATGTCCTGCAAGAAATCAAAAGTGTTCCCATTGTAGTGTGATAGGTCTCTATGCAAAGGTTTGCAGGAGGAATAATACCAGCAACAAAATGAACGTTAAAATGTATTAGGGAGGACAGTGACTCCAATTCTGATGATTCTGAGAACACCAATGTACACCAAGTTTTTTGTGTTGAGTATGACATCTTAGATGTGGACCAAGTTAAGAGGAAGAAACTAATGTGCGAATTGAATGTTGGGGGGTGATGATTAATATAATTGCAGATTCTGGATCACCCTTTATCATAGTGAATGAGGATGTGTGGAAAAACAAATCTGCGGGAAAATTAGGCACACATCTTAACAAATCTGATGTGGTAGCCAAGAGTTATACAAGAAATAGAATTGAATTTTTGGGTTTACGTGAGATAGAATTTCAATTTAAGGATAGAAAGGCCAAGTGCAAATTGTACGTATCCCCAAAGGGACCTTCAGTTTTAGGTTGGGCTGACCAAGGTGAACTAAGAATAATATTAAATCCAAACAACCTTGAACCAGTGTTGTCTATTCAGAATAATATCAATATAAAGAAAGAAGAATAGTTTGAGGCATATCCGGAAGTATTTTCTGGGAAAATAGGGAGGGAGGCTTAATGATTTTATACACAAAATAGAATTAAAGTCTTCAGCGATTCCATGTGTTCATAAAGTCAGACACATACCTATGTACCATTAAAGAGGAGGTTCGCCAAGAATTGGGGAAACTGGACGAAGATGGCATTATTGAGCAAGTTGAGTTGGCTGAATGGGCGTCTCTGTTAGTAGTAGTAAAGCGACCCAAGGGGAAGGTAAGATTGTGTGTGGACCTTAGGGAATTGAATAAAAACATCCTAGTTGATCAGTATCCATTACCACACATTAATGAAATGTTTGCTGCAAAAAAAGACATGTGCTGGTTTTCAACTATTGATTTAAAAAACGCTTATTATCTTGTGCCCTTACACCAGGATAGTAAGAAATTCACAACTTTCATAAAACCTTTTGGATGTTATCAATTTACCAGGGTACCTTTTGGTTTGGCATCAGCTGCTGCGATGTTCCAGAGGATTATGAATAACCTCTTTAGTGGAATCGCTGAGGTGATGTTTTTTCAAGTTGACATCCTGATTATGGGGAAAAATAAAAAGGAGCATGACAATAAGTTGAAACTAGTCCTAGAAATTATCAAGGAAAAAGGGTTGACAATAGAATATAGTAAGTGCAAATTCACTCAAAATTAAGTGGTATACTTGGGTCACAGTATCAGCAAGAATGGCATTAAACCTAAACAAGCTCTAGTGGAAGCCATCAAAGATGCCCCATGTCTGACTGGGAAAGAGGATGTAAGAGCTTTTCTGAGTTTAATCGAATTCTATTCTAAGTTCATTATGCATTTTGTTTTTAAACATACCATATACGAAAGCTACTCAAAAACAAAACAAAATTTATTTGGTCAAAAGATTGTCAAAATGCATTTAAAAATTTGAAAAGGAATATATGTAATGCACCCTTTCTAAAAGGGTTTGATCCAAAATGCAAAACCATTCTTACAACTGATGCAAGCAATAAAGGGTTGGGTGGAGTATTGACCCAGAGAAAAGTGAATGGGTTGTTGCCTTTGCAAGACGCTCGTTGACTCCAGCTGAAGAAAGATATTCGGTCATAGAACAAGAAATATTAGCATGTGTTTGGGCGTTGAATCATTTTTGTCAATTTGTGTGGGAACTCCATGTATTGTTAAGATCGGACAATAAACCTTTTACAAGTGTTAACAATAGCAGGTTTACTAAATGCCTCCCAAAGATTGAGCAGAATGTCAGTAAAATTGTTGGACTTTACTTATGATGTCCAGTATTGGCTGGGAGTCAAAAACAGAGTAGCGGATTTTTTAAGTAGAATGTCATTACCTGTAACGGATACAAATGAACTGTTGGATGATGAAAGCTGTGTGGCTGGATTATTTGATGAAGGAATGGAAGGCACTGACATTATGGAATGGAAGAAGGGCTGTAATAAGGATGAGAAGTAAAAAAAAAAAAAAAAAAAAAAAAATAGCAAGTTACATAAATTAGGGTTGGCCTAACAAAAAAGAACTAAGGACAGATGACAGAGCAAACCGGAAAATAAGAAATTAACTTGGTTTAGAGAATGACAATGTTCAGATGTGGGAGAGCAGTACCTCCAGTGTCTCTTAGGAAAAAGATACTAGATTTGTGTCATGAAGGACATCTTGGAATATCTAAAACTAAACAAAGAGTCAAAAACAAGTATTGGGGCTGGGTATTGATATACAAATTGAAAAAAAAAAATACAAGACTGTATGGAGTGTAATAAGTCTGATACGTGCCAGAAGATGTTTATACCACCTCTATCATCCATTTTGTGCCCAGAGATGTCTTGGGAGAAAATTGGTTTGGACGTGGTAGGTCAGGTGGAATGTAATGAGGGTGAATACAAATATATTCTGGTTGCAGTGGACCACTTCTCAAAATGGCCAGAGATTGAAATTGTGCATTAGGCAGAATGTGTAAGGATCATTACATTTTTAGAAGCGTTCCGTAACTCAGTTAAATTAAGCAATGGGAAAGTGTGGCATTTGGGCAGAATCGCAAAGTGTAGGAATGCCATACAAGCTGAGGGAGCGATGGTCAAGAATTATGATCGGATAGAAACAGATTAAGTGAATAGGGAAGAGGCTAATTCAGATACACAAACTGATAAGAGGGCTCAGACTCCATTTCAGGATGGTCAAACTTCTGTTACTCAAAACTTGCAGAATAATACAAACAAGGACAGCCAAATCAATATTGGAAGATTTGGTAAAATTATTTCAAACCAAAAAGGTTTGATGATTTTGTATGTGTTCATACTGCTTAACACCACGCAGGCTAGATGGTTTTCTTAGTCTGATGAGTTAAGTATTTATTCATCCATCCATTGCGTTGTGTTTATAAGATTGTATTTGTTTTATGAGTTCATGTATGTAATAAGGTATAAGTTAATAAGTGAAAGATTATTTCAATTGAACATGTGAAGGGGAAGATGTGTTGTAACGTGAATCGCAGTCACATTGTACATGAGCCAGCACGTCCCTTGGCATTCCATGCGCATGGGGAAAACGTAGAACCTCATAGGATGAGGATTCAAGGGATAACAGCTAGAAAGAGATGCAAAGTGGATTCCGCCGGTACAACGTGTCTGGGGCTGTTAATAAGAACCTAATCTAAGCTGTCCTGACTCGATTACTACATGGGAGGCCTTCTGACCACAGGGTGCAGGCCGCAAATCGTTGAAGCAGCAACAGGCTTCACCCCTGCTGTTGCTCTCCCCATATGCACTCATCTGTCAGGGGGTTGCCACGCTTCAGCGATCTTGTGGACCTAGCGATAGCAGGGCACATGGGCACATTGGCACTCTTGGGTTTGAAGACTGTGTAGGAAAGTGCCTCTTTTGACATGATCACACCCACACTTTCTGCCTGGTTTCTGGTGCAATTTTGACTGAAAGAGCACTGGGTCCCTGCTAAACAGGTCTCCAGTGCCGATTGCTTTCCCTGAAGCTGCACAGTTGTTTTTCCAAATTGGCAAACCTTTAGCTACCACTGTAAGTCCCTAGTAAATGGTACCCCTGGTACTTAGGGCATGGGATACTCAAGAAAGGTCCCTGAGTGCTGCTGCATTAATTCTGCCGTCCTCAGGGACCCTCTCACTAAGTGCACACAGTGCTGCTCTTGCAGGCTGCGTGTCTTGGTGCAGAACCAAAATGAATACACGACATGGCACACAGCCTATGTTCCCAGTCCCCTTTGCCCTGCATGCAATATATTTAAGTCACTCCTCTAGCAGGCCTTTCAGCCGTAAAGGTAGGGCACAATATATTGAAGGTGAGGGCATACCTGCATGAGCAGATATGCCCCTGCTATGTCTATGAAGATCCTCAGACATAGTAAGCGAGCAGTGAAGCCATTTTAAGTACATGTGCTGGACAATGGTCATTACGAGTTCCCCAGCTACATGATGGCTTCACTGACAATAGGAATGTTTGGTATCAAACATCTCGTATTAATATACCCTCACTGAATTCAGTGATGGATTTATTAATACATGCACTCAGATGGGCACCATAGAGGTACCCTTGAAAAACCTACTAACTCCTAGAGTGGGCGCGGACTATTTAAAACCAGTACAGCCACCTTAAGACAGGGTTCAAATGCTCTAGAGGGTGCTGAACAAAGGCCTGCTCTGGGCAGAGTTGTGACCTTCTCTCCCAGGCAGGATGAACATTCAAGGGTGGGGAGCTTCAAAGGTGGAGGAGGCCGACCCCCCAGTTCCTGACCCCACTTTTGGTGGCAGGACTGGCAGGAAAATTAGGCAAATTAGGAAGAGTGCCCACGTCATGCCAGTCCCACCCCTACGGTGAACGAGCTGAAAGGGACACTACCTTTTAAATTGCTCCATCTTGTAAGGAAGTAATTAGACCAATAGGGTTATGGCTATGCCACTGTCCAAAGGAAGTCGTCAGAGGACAGGTGTAGTCACTTTAAAGGTGGCTACCACCTGGCATTTCCTGTAACACCCCTAAATTCAGTATTTAGGTGGCACCCCTGAACCCTAGAATCAGATTTGTGTCCACCTAAGAAGAGCCAGACACCACAAAGTCGCACCAACAGAGAATACTGAAGACATCCACTGACTTGGCCCCAGACCAACCGGCCTTTCTGCAGCCTTCAAAGAACCTGCACAAGTAAACAACTTGTTCTGCAGCCCAGCGACCTCCAAAGCCTTGGGAGGACTGCCTGCCTTCAATAAAGAACTCCTGTCGACAGCGGACCTGTCCAAAATAAACCATCTATAAAGAAGAAGAAGTCTGCCTGAGGAACAGGAAAACTGCCGCCTGGAACCACCTCTGCACGCAACGTCCGTGGCTCAAGTAGCCCACCAGTCCAGTGAAGGTTCCCCAGGGCTTCTAACCAAGAGTCCACTGTAGGCTGATCCCTGCTGGACTCCACAGCTACGCCTGCAGCCTATATCCAAGGACTCCCCCTGACCGCGACCTGCCAGGTAAGCTGTTTGACACCAAAAGACATCCATGCATCGGGAGCCCCTGGGTCTTGGAGAGCTGGACCATTGGTGTCCCTACGACCCCTGGAATCTCAACTTACCTGGGCAGCTGTGGGTTGACCTCGTCCAGCCTCCTGACCAGAGCCTGCAGTCTGTTTCTGAAAGTCATCTCCTCTATTGAAGAACATTGGGTGCCCAACGATGTGTTGGTACTCTGCACCCGGTTGCCCTTGTGCCAATGAGGGTGTAATTTTGGTGCTGCCTTGTGACCCCTCCCTTGTACTTACCTCAGCTCCAGGAGATTGACCCTTGACCTGGCTTTATTCACCTGTAATCAGTGCTTCAATTGATACCCCCTCTTCGATTGAATAGCATTGGGCACCTGACATGTTGGCACTCTGCACCCGGCCACCCCTGTGCCACTGAGGGTTTAAGTTTGTTGCTGCCTTGTGCCCCCCCCCCCCAATGCTCGCCTCAACCCCTGGAGACCAACCTCTGACACCACTTGTACTAGAAGCAGCACACCTTTATCCCCTCCAGTCTCCAGTGATTAACAATGGGCCCTGACTCGGACTTTGACCTTTGCACCCAGCCGCCCCTGTGCCAGTGTGAGTGCACTCTTAGTACCAACCTGAGCCTTGCCCGCTGCTAGTCTAAAACCCTGAAGACTGGGAGTAGTGTATTTACCCGTGAAACTGCATTCTTGCTTACCTCCCATAGGTTAACATTGAACACTCTGAAAATTGCACTGTTGACTTTTGAAAAAACAAAGTATTTTTAATATAAAAACTGCTTACCTTATAACGAAGTTCTTTGGTTCAAATCATGTATAAAAGCAATTGTTAATCATCTAAATTGGTCTCTTTAGGTGTGTACCTCTGTGAATATAACAAATGCTTAACACTACCACACTACCATAGAAAGAGCACTACACCTGTCTATTTCTGCCTCTGCAAACCCTTGGGGATCCACTGGACTCTCAGCACAGTGTACTTCATTTTAGTACACTGTATAGAGAGCCAGCTTCCTAAAGGCTGCAACACTACTTTTGCACCACACACAAAACAGATGGGACGGTGAAGAGATTACTGTTGGAGGGATCAAGCTGTATGAACTGTTTGAAAACCTGCCCAACATAGGTGATGATGCAGACTTTGATACAGCCGTTCAGGCTTTGAACCGGCAATTCAGCCCTCAGCTTCACCCAGACTAGGAGCGGCTTAAGCTGCGACAGTCCCAACAAACAGAGGATGAGTCAGTCGATGTCTTCTACGCATGCTTCAAGAAACTAGTAAGCATGTGTGGCAACATCAACCATCCCCATGAGATCAGGGCGTAGCTGATACAGGGCTGCAGGTCGGTTGTCCTGCAAAGACTCATCCTATGCCAGCCAAGAATCTTCCTAGATGCCATTTTGGTTCTGGCAAGGTCACATGAGCTGGCGAACAGCCGAGCCAATGACATGGAGGTGGCTCTGGTGAAGAGAGTGGCCCTGCCTGGTGTGCCCTGTGTTGTGAAAGTGAAAGAAGAGCAGGTGGGTGCCATCAAGAGATAGCCCTCTCGCCCGCATACACCCAGCACTCCACGACAACCAGAGGGTAGATGCTGCAACTGCATACTTGAGCACCGAATGCTAAGGGTCTGCCAAGCTCTAACGCATTTGTGTCTCGCAATAGACAACTGAACCACTTTGCCAAAGTCCTGTGCTCGACAATGATGATAGCAAGGTGTTCACCATCTCCTTTACGGACAAATAGGGCAATCGGAAAAGCCCGCCGCCCATGTGCACTGTGGGGATCGGAGGCCCATTTGTGAGCGTTTTAATTGAGAAGGAAGTCTCGGTCAATGACACGGACACAGCTCAACTCAACAGGACAGCCCCATGCCCTAAGTTGGCTCACACCACAGCGGGGATATACATCTATGGAGGCACTGAACCGATGGTAGGGAATAGTGGAAGTGGTAGTGGTAGTGGTAAGCGTAGGGAGGTCCACAAGGGCCTGCCTACCCCTCTCGGAAGGCAACACCGGCACCCTTCTGGGCTGCCACATGGCTGAAGACCTGGGGCTGTATGCTTTGCAAGGCAAATCCATAAGTTGCATGCAACGGTGACCATGCAAGAATTTTCCTAGCTGTTTGAAGGACTGGGACAGCCAAAGAACACCACAGTGCTCTTGCACATTGATGTCAAAGTGAGGCCCACTGTGCTCCACAAACGGAGAGTACGCTTCCACCTGCAACCATTCGTGGAGGAGGAATAGCAGAGCCTGGAACACCAAGGGGTGATAGAAAAAGTCACCGGGCCCACACCCCAGGTCTCAAACCTAGTAATTGCACCCAAATCAACGCAACATGGGGCCATTCGGGTTTGTGTGGACCGGAGCCTCCGTAATAAGGCCCCCAAGCGTGACCTCAATTCTGGCTATCGTGTTTGGAGATGTAGTCAACTGGTCATTATATAAAAGATGCTCTCAATACACACGGTTCGCAGGATATACTCCCTTTCTGGGCTTGTAGGTGTTTTAAACATCAATGACGACATCCTGATCTTCTCAAAGACCCTGGAAGAACATCACATATGGCTCAGAGCAAAGCTGGAGAGGTTGGCCGACCGTGACTTGACACTCCAAAAGAAGTGGTTGTTCTATGAGAATTTGATCAAATTCTTTGGGTACATGTTCTCGAGAGGGGCTGAGGGTGGAACCCCGGAAGGAGGAAGCAATATAGAAGGCATCTGTTCTCCAGAATGCCACAGAGGTGAGGAGTTTCCTTGGGATGGCGACCCACTGTGGCCGATTCATTCAGAACTTTGCCACTTGGTCCGAACCCCTGAGAGCCATGACAAGGTCAGGTGCCACCTGGGAGTGAATGGAACATATGGACATGGCATTTCACCACATGAAGGATGCACTGCTGGCAGATGCCACAATGGCCTACTTTGACCCGGGATGAAAGATGGAACTTGTTGTGGACCCTAGACCCATAGGGCTGGGAGCTGTACTCTTGCAGGAGAAGAGTGAAGGGTCATGGGTCCCAATCGCATATGCCAGCAGAGCACTGTAAGACACTGAGGCGTGATAATCTCAGATAAAGTGCAAGGCGCGGTGATCTGGTGGGCCTGCAGTTATTTCCATCTATACTTTTGCAGACAGCTATTCAAAGTCATCATGGATCACAAGCCGCTCATCCTGCTTTTCACAGAAATGTCCAGACATGCCCCTTTCCACATCAAGCGCTGGCAGTGTAGCTGCAGTCCTATTCCTGTGAAATAGTGTACCGCCCTGGAGTGAATAATCTGGATGACTACCTGTCCTGGCACCCCAAAGAGCAGCCTGTCAATGGCCGGAGTGAGGAGGAAGGGACTGATGGATTTGTATGGATGGTCGTGCATGACATCTCCCCGGGCCCTGTGGATCGAAGAAGTCACAAGGCAACCATGATAGACACAAGTTTGTCCAAAGCCAAAAAGGCGCTCCTCCGGAAGCAGTGGCGGAAGTTCCTAGAAGGTGCTGGATCACTAACTCCCACTAAACAAACAACGACCGAGCTCTGGAGAATTACAGAGGGGCTGAGCATCTGTAGTAAAAGAATGCTGTTTTAAGAGAGATGCATCATAATGCCCCAGTGCCTGTGGGGCAGAATCAGCAACATGTCTCACCAAGGCGCAATTGTGAGACGAAGTCTGGTTTCCGGGAATGGATACCATGGTAGATGAAAAAGTGCAAGGCTGCCACTCATGTACAATCCCTAGTGGGGACCGCAACCAGCTCCTGTAATCACTGAGGAACCCTGCCTAATACCCTGGTCCAAAGCCAGCATGGACTTCAGAAGTTTTTCTGATGGTCGGCTAAAGGCAGTGATAGGACACAGTCAAACAAAGTATTTAGTGGCAGGGCTGGTGCAGTCCAACGCTTTAACAGTGAAGCCAGTCCTAGAGAAACTCTTCGCCCTGCTAAGGTTTCTGGAGGAGGTAAATACGGACAATTGGCTCCCATTCTATGGGCAGGACTTCCAGGACTACCTACTATCGCTCAACATCAAACATGAAAGGGTAACCCAGCAATGGCCTCAATTGAGTACGGAAGGGGAGCGTTTTATACGCACGTTAAACCTTGCACACGGCATAGGAATGGAGCAGGGTGAGGAAGCAGAGTGCTGTCTTCACCAATTCCTGCAGGTGTATCGGCAGACCTCACATAGCACCACAAACTGTGCCCACATGCACCTGCTGCTCCAGAGGTCTACCAGAGATAGCATCCCACAGGACCCACCTGGCAGCCGATGACCCTTGATGAGCAAGAGGCTCAGGAGAAACAGAAGGACAATCACAACCGTGCCAGCAGGGCCCGCCGGGCCGCCACGCCTGTGCTACCATGGGGAAACAGGTTGTCATGCAGGACCACCACGCCGGGTGGATGTTCCACACACCTTTTTGCGAAGGAAATCTGGAAGATCGCTCTCATTCAGGGGACTATGGTCACTGTCCAGCAAGGCTGCACCATGGTAGTCAGGAATGTTTCATGGTTTGAGTGTCACCCTCGCTCGAGAAGCAGAGTAATGATCAGGTGGCACAAGATGAAGTGTTGTCTGAGGAAGTCGTGGCAGCTAGCCCCACTGACAATGGTGCCCGAGGATGCCCTTGCAACCACCAGAGCATGTCATTAGCTGGCAGGCCTATTTCCACCTATCATCAACAGCACCCAGGTGCCACAACAGGGACAGCCACCTTGGTTTCCACATCGGTGAGTGCAATAGATGATGGAGGCTGGCGCCAGAGGTATGGTCTTTGCTCTAATCCAGCACTGAGCCAGTTGCTCTGGGACTATTTTTGCATGGTATAGATAAAGATTTGGTTTTCATCTAATAAAAGTTGGAAGGGATTTGGAGTGCCACCTGGCCTCTATGATACATTTTTGCAAATGCACCCCAAGGGCCGGGCACAGCTCAAAGGGATAAATCAATGCTGGAGCGGCTGCTTGAGGCACTCAAACTACACCCCAGCAGTGTGTCCATGTCATTTGTTGGCATAAATGGTACCACTTGCGCTCTACCTGCAGATTCGAGCCAAAAGGTGCCACAAAGTCCATCTCCAGATTTGCTGCAGCTCAAATCTTCCGACCCTGCAAGGCAGAATCTACAGGCCCATGAGGGAGGCTTGGTGGCAGCTTGATACGTGAGTAGGAGCATGGATGAGAGAAAGATTAAGTGCCTTCGCAGCAGATCGCAAGGTCTAAGCGACCGCTATATTTACTTCACATGCCACACCCCAGAAAAAAATAACCATACTAATAATGACAAACATAAGTTGCAGATGCACCCTTGATTGCTCACTTTCATCAGCTGAACCCAAGCCCATAACCAGCAGGGAGTCCACTTCCCCAAGGATCAATCATATGTACCATAGTTTACCACAACAGATTTTGGGGTTAGATCGAACCCTTCAGAATTATGTGGCCACTCATAACAAGAACCTATGTTTTTGTATTGTGTTTAGGATCACTGCATAGGAGGGACACTGTTCTTTCCATTCTAACCCACAAGAGTTAATTTCCTGATGTGCTCCACTACTACCCTGACTGTCCCTTGGCACTTAGGTTACCACTGCAGCTGTGTTAGTCGAAAAGTACATTTCAATCAGAATAGATTTTTAAGAAGGCACAAGGATTTTACTTTCCATCCATTCTCCATATCACAGAGTCTACAATTTGCAGCCTCATAGTGATCTATGTGCATTTTCTAGTTGCCACTTTTCTTCCTCTAAAGTATCAGTGCAGGGCTGTGCACAATCAGTATCCCTCGTATTACAATCAGCAGCCCTTCTTGGGCTGGCTCAAGTCTGAAGCATCCACCCTGCCATCCCCACACCCACCCCAAACATATGAGAACAGTGCAGTGAACAACCACAGTGATAAAAACTTAGCTCTTCTGTGTCCCCATGACATGAGTGAAAAATGAGCATTTTGGAGCGGTAGACAATAGCGGAAAAAAGTCTACACCTCTATATCTGTTATCAGTCCCAACAGGGATTCTACTGAACTATTTTAGAAACTTAAATTGTCAGTGTTTATGGGTGATCCTCACGACCAATTTTCTGTGTTTGGGCTGCTTCGTACTTTAGTTCAATTCACACATAGCTTTATTTGGTTACCATTAACCATAAAAGCAAAACCATCACTCAAATACAAAAGTTATAATAAAAAAAGAGATCAAAACATA
Organism: Pleurodeles waltl; assembly: GCF_031143425.1. NCBI lineage: Eukaryota > Metazoa > Chordata > Amphibia > Caudata > Salamandridae > Pleurodeles > Pleurodeles waltl. The sequence continues at coordinate 458,669,946 of NC_090449.1, read as the reverse complement.
AATATCACAAATTCAACATATATAAAAATATTTTTTTTTTTGTAAAAGGAAGATAAAACATGGGTACTTAAAATCATAAGGATACTTTCCTTCAAGGTGTACTTGACCCCCTAGATCCTAACATTCGGCCCAAAAAAGGCAGTCACTAAGATCGTGAGATCTTGTTTCAGTCTTAAATGAATAATTAAAGCTAAAGACTAAAACAAATCATTAAAATTTATCATTTTTTATTTAAAAAGCGATTACGTATGCGCCATGCGGCTGCAATATACTTGCTGACTGCACAGAATAGAGACGTGGAAGTATCCCTCATCATAATCCGTAAGGCAGCCATACAATGTCTCATCCCCATAATTCTGCACACTGGTCTTAGCCACTTCCGTCGAGCAATTTTATATGCTGGGCATATAAACATGAAATGTATAGTGGATTCTGGAGTATAATTGCAGCTGGGACATAGATCAGTACTTGGGGAAGAATTCTGAGTATTACCATAGGATTTGAGAGGTAAGCAGCCATATCTAAACTGGATATACAGACTTTTACTTAGTGGATCAAGAATCAGATCCATAAATGGTTCAAAGTACGGATACCACTTAAAATCTAAAAATGGAGAGGTCAATCTGCCTTGTGATAAACACAGCAGATAATTTTCCCTGACATACGTCCAATAAACAGTTTTCAAATGTTTTTTCTGATCTTTCCTTAAACTGTCAGGATGGCTCCAAAAATGACTAAGACCCAAGCTAAGGAACCATTTTGAGATGTGCTTAAACCAAGGAATGGTGAGTACATTTGGTCTGTCCAAGATGTCTTGGAGAGACTCCTTGTATGAAATTAATTCAGGGGTGGTCCACACACGAACCCAGAAGAGCAAAGGTCGTAGAGCAATTACATCTGAGATACATGAGAGACCGAGGTCCCAGAACATTGGCAGCAGTGGAGTATTTCGAGGACATGCCAAGAGTGACCTTACAAAGTTATTTTCCCCCACTACAAGCTTGCTAGCATTCAAGGACCCCCAGATTTCTGCCCCGTAGACCGCAGCACTCTGTGCCTTCGCCTGATAGATTTTAAAGGGTTGGGGTGACCACTCTCTCAGAAGTAGACTTGTGAAAGCGTAGAGTAGCCCCAGATCTGCAAGCCAGGAGAGCTAGGCTTTTGTCAATCTGGCCCCCTGTGCAAGTTATTACTGATTCTTACCACCAGGTAGTCGATGGAACATACCTTACTTAGGTGGGTCCCATTATAGACAATGGAATATCTTTTGGTAGGGCCACATCCCAAAGTCATAAGTTTGGTTTTATTATGGTTGAGCTCCAGTCCAAAATCATCACAAAACGAGCTAAACCTATCCACTAATACCTGTAAGCCCATTGGAATTTTTTGATTGGCAAAATGATGAACCTTCCGTGAACAATCAGTGACAACTTGCACCACCTCATTAATAAACAAAGTGAATAGGGTCGGGGCAAGGACACAGCCCTGACGCACTCCTCTCCAGATATCTATTTTGTCGGTGAGTTCCCCCCGATTATCCCATCTTAGTTGTGCAAATGTGTTCCCGTGTAACCTTTGAATTAAACAAAATTGTAATTCCAGGGAATCTAGTGCATTTAATACTCTCCACAGTTTCTCTCTTGGAACAAGATCAAAGGCAGATCTTAAGTCTACAAAAGCAACGTATAATTTTTGCTTGGCTAGAGTGACATACTTCCAAAATAATAAAGACAGCCTAAAGACTTGGTCCATAGTATTGGTTTTATGCCGAAAACCGGCCTAAAAGAGGGGATAAAATCTGATTGTCTTGGACCCATTCGTTAAGCCTGTCTAAGACTTGCTTAGCGAAGATCTTTTGAAGGATGTCTAAGGGGCTAATTGGTCGATAATTGGCTGGTGAGCCTACATCACCTTTTTTATATATAGGAATTATTTATGCGCCGCGCCACGAGTCAGGAGTAGGACTACCGGCTGCTATGGCAGTAGACAGTAGATTTATATACCATGCCCATATATTGGGTTCAGATTTAAACAAGTCCCCTGGAATCTTGTCAGGTCCAGGGGCTACGTAATTGTTAACCCAACCAATTTAGATGATAGGCTACCACTTTTTTCGGCAACACTATAGTCTACTCATTTGTTATGTTTGGGCTGATTTCATTGCATATGCAGGGGTGTTATGTCGATCCCCCTTTGCACAGGCGAGGTCATGATATGGACCGTCACATGCAGGTGGTGGTGAGTGAATAGGGACAAGGCTCGGACTTTGTAGTCCGTTTAACATAACTCAGTGTGTGTGTCATTATTTGCGGCGTACGAGATTTCACTGCCACATGGGCTTAATAGTAGGCCCAACACCCAAACTAGGTCACAACACAACAACTGGCAATGAGGGAGTGTGTCCGAGCCCTGCACCGCAGCCTACCTGCCTCCCAGAGGTTGTGGTCTTTCCGGGTGGCCTGCAGTGCTGCATAGAGACTCCCAACTGTGGCTGAAAGCCCGCAACACTGCCTGTGCCTGGAGGGCATGTGACTCATGAAACTCAAGCTCGTTGGTGAAGCAACCTCCCTCCCGCCTGTAGCAGCGATTCCCCCAACTACCGGTAAGACAGTACCTCTGGCATTCATTGCTGCATAGCCAGCTTTCATTTTTGGAATCGTGGAGGAGAGCCATGTGGAAGGTATGGCGCTTGTTAGCCCCACCCACTTCTAGTCCGCCTGCACCTTTCAGCCTGCTACCACCCTGAACTGCACCTGAACTGATCAGCCCTGGGGGAATGAACTTTTGCAGTCTTACTCTGGTCATAAATAAATACAAAAAAAAAAAAAAAAAGGGAACAAACAACTAAGGCAAAAAAATAAATAAACGTATATATATATATATATATATATATATATATATATAAAAATATATATATATATATCCCATGGTGCCGCCAGTATACAACTCAGGACCTGCAGTGTGGTAGCCTGTTGCCCACCCCTTCTGGTATTTGTTTCCTTGTCTATTACTACTGTGTCTGTGGGGGAGCTCCTTGCCCACTCATGTATGGAACCCTGCGCTAGACTTTTTTAGTAATATTGTATGTCATCGACCACTCATTCACCATCTGACACTCTAAAGGAGTGATCTAATCACACATCTGTTTGCCACATGCCTCGGCTTGGTGGCCACTGAACATTCTGCCTGCGAATCTTGTGTGGGCTCTGCTGTGCAGTGTTTTCCGGCTGCTCTATTCAGCTTCCGTGTCCAAGTGTGGGAAAAAAAAAAAAAAAAAAAAGACCATGGCGTCAGTCCCTGCTCTGAGCCATTTGTGCATGAAGGACCTCAGTCATCACAGGCAGCAAAATATAAGGCCTGGGTAGAGGCTCGGGAAACTTATTTCACTGATGCAGGTTCAGACAGTGACAGAAAGAATCCCATGCTTTTACACTTGGATGGCGCTGCCAATCACAAAATTGCAAAGAACATAGTAGAAGCTGGTCCACCGTTCACATACATCACCCTGAAACAAGCCTTAATGGACCATTTCAAACCTCTCACTAACCCAGATTACAAGTGGTTCCTCTTACACCAAGCCAGAAAACAGCCTGAGGAATCAGGGGACTTGTTTTATGACTGTTTGAAAGAATTAGCCAGCACATGCACCCTGACGGACGCTGATGATGAGATCAGGGCCCAATTCATTCAGGGTTGCTCTACGGCCAAACTACTGGAACACATTCTGCAAGCTCCCGGAATATCCATGGCCAACATTCTCACCATGGACCGATCAAAAGAATTTTCCAAAACACATATAGAGGCAGCCCTCCAATGATCTATTAAATCTGAACCTGTCAATCTAGTCTTTAAAACTGGTCTTGATAAGAAAAAAACTTGTCCCAAGTCCACCCCTAAAACGTGTCAATGGTATGGAGGCCCCTATCCTCACCAAGGGTACTGTCCAGCGAGAGGGAAAAGGTGCTCTTCCTGCAACAAAATTAATCATTTCTCCAAGGCCTGCCCTTCCACCCTATACGAAAAAACACAAAAGCAAAAGTCAGTAAATCCTATGGTCCTTCCAGTGACACAGAAAGAGGAAGAGGACATAGATGATGATGTGGAAGGGTCAGTGCATGTCATACACACTATGCAACCCTAAGAGCCTCACAGGGGGTGCGTGCTATGCTGTGTGATCACTATCGCAGGTCACCAGATTAGTATTCTGATCGATACTAGTGCTTCAATAAACATCATGGCACAGAATGTTCTGCAGACGCTCCCAAAACAACCAATCCCTCGCCCCACAACAACGTAGGTGTATGACTATGGCTCAACCTTACCTCTCCCACTGGTTGGTGTATTTAACACCGAAGTGACTTAAGGGTCTCACACAACTCGAGCCAAGATCTAGGTCACAAAGGTAGGGTCGGGAATGCTGATTGGTTGCCACACAGCGGAACACCTCCAACTGGTGACTTTTGTCTTCAGTGACCACTCTTTCCACATTGATGCCTTACTAGATGAATTTGGACCACTGTTCAAGAGCATTGGATGCCTCAAGGGCCGCATGGTACATTTAGATATTGACAAGAAAATTCCACCAATTGCTGTGAAGCATTGTCAAATTGTTTTTCATCTACATCCCAAGGTTGGAGTATCACCGTTTCCAGTCGTGTGGGTCTACGGAGATACAAGCTCCTTAGCTTTGGGGTGTCCAGCGTTGCTGAGGTGTTTCAAGATACCATCAGGAGTGCCTGCTGGTCTTCCAGGTGTCTTCAACGTCAGTGCTGACATCTTTTTGGATGCCTCCATGCTTGAAATACACCTGACCAGGTTGAGGGCCACATATCAGCAACTGTCAGAGAATGCTCTCACACTCCATCACGAGAAATGTGCTTTCCTTCAGATAGAAATGTATTTCTTTGGATACAAGTTCTCTGAAAGTGGTGTGATGCCTGCTCCTGTGAAAGTTAAAGATATCCAGTCTGCTCCTGTCCCTACCAGCACAACAGGAGTGTGCAGTTTTCTAGGGATGGTGACTTACTGCAGTTGATTTATTCAAAACTTCACCACCCTTACTGGTCAGCTAAGAGAACTCTCACAGGCCAATGCCGCCTGGGAATGAGGCCAGTCCAGGAAAAGGCATTTCAAATATCACAAAAGCTCTGTCAGAAAACACAATTTTGGCCTATTTCGACCCTCGTCATGAATCCGAACTGTCTGAAGATGTCAGTCCAAAAAGATTCGGGGCTGTGCTGTCCCAAAAAAAAAGATAAAAGGAGAATGGGCCCCCATAGCCTATGCCAGTTGTGTGCTGGCTGTAACAGAGCTGCGCTATTCGCACATCGAGAAGGAGGCCATAGCGATCCATTAAGGGTGCCTCCACTACCATATTTACAGCTATGGCCATCCCTTCATGGTACACACTGACCACACGCCTCTCATTCCTTTGTTCAATGGATCCTCTTCAAAACCGCCACCAAGAATCGAAAAGTGGATACACCAGTTACAAGAATAACATTTTTCTGTGGAGTACTGACCAGGAACATAGAACTGCAGATGACTTGTCCAGGCATGCAAGACCGGGCACCAGTAGTGAGGAGACAGACACGGAAGAGGTCGAGCATTATGTGAAATTTGTGGTGAAGTGGTCACACCCATTACCAATCTCCCTGAAGGAGCTTGTGGATGCCACCAAGGTGGACAAATGTCTTCAGTTAGCTTTGTTAGCTGTGGAATCAGGAAACTTTGAAGGCTTTGACGCAGGATGTATCTTATCAGACTGCTGAGGCACAACAAACTCTGTTCTCATTGCATCTTGTGTGCCACGAATGTGCAGTCTCGCCAGAGGGTTGTTTGTTGAGAGGACCACGGTTGGTAATTCCTCAACATCTACGACAACAGGTGGTGCATCTAGCTCATGCTGCTCACCAAGCTCTGGTCAAGACGAAATCTCGACTACGGTGCAAGGCTTGGTTTCCTGGGCTTGATGACCAGGTCATACAAACAATGCGACACTGCTCGCTATGCCAGGCAGCTGGAACTGTGGACCCACCTGTACCCATCATTACTGAGGACATTACTCCTCTTCCATGGTACAAGGCAAGTGTCTATTTTGGAAGTCTGTCTGACCACAGGCATATTCTGATGGTAATCGATGACTTTTGAAAATATCCCAAGGTGGAAATACTTGACACTATGGCCACTGCTCAAACCCATGCCTCGTCTGGAGAAAATGATGGCCACTCAGGGATTGCCGAAAGAAATCTGGCCCCATTCATGACAATGGGCCCCATTCTCTAGTCAAGAATTCACAGAATAACTAAAGTTAAAAGGGATTTCTATTGAAAAAGTAACCCCCAGATGGCCACCGGCAAACAGAGAGGATGAATCTATAATGAGGACATTCAACAAAGTGATACAGATTGCACTGGCAGACAACCAGAACATAGCGTGTGCCGAGTACTCATTTCTTCTAGAATACCAACACACTCCTCAAGCTACCACAGAGGTCAGCCCTAGGTTGCTGCATGAATAGGATGGTGAGTGATTCCTCACGTTCTGAAGCAGCCTGTGGTCAGAGATGGAGTGCATGATGTGCTGCATCAACACAAATGCCGAAATGACAAAATGTTGGTGAGTCGAAAAACCAGGGCAAAAACACCTGCAAGCAGGTTATCTGGTACTTGTCTGAGATCAACATCCGGGGAGCAAGTTCAGACCCCGTATGAAGTTGATTCATGTAAAGGTAGTGCAGTGAAAGGGACAATGATCATTGCTGAAAGGGAAGATGAGGTAGTGACCAGGAATGTGACATTCTTCAAAAAGTACAGGTCTCCGTATCCGACATCAGGGATTGGTTTTCCACCATCCCAGATGGAAGAGGATGGGAATGAAAAAGACTATTCCCCGGTGTAGGAAGCTGGACTGGCTTGTAGTGAGTACCAAGGGGTACTTGCACCTTGCACCAGGCCCAGTTATCCCTTATTAGTGTATAGGGTGTCTAGCAGCTTAGGCTGATAGATATTGGTAGCTTAGCAGAACAGCTTAGGCTGAACTAGGAGACGTGTGAAGCTACTACAGTACCACTTAGTGTCATATGCACAATATCATAAGAAAACACAATACACAGTTATACTAAAAATAAAGGTACTTTATTTTTATGACAATATGCCAAAGTATCTTAGAGTGTACCCTCAGTGAGAGGATAGGAAATATACACAAGATATATATACACAATAGCAAAAATATGCAGTATAGTCTTAGAAAACAGTGCAAACAATGTATAGTTACAATAGGATGCAATGGGGAAACAGAGGGATAGGGGCAACGCAAACCATATACTCCAAAAGTGGAATGCGAACCACGAATGGACCCCAAACCTATGTGACCTTGTAGAGGGTCGCTGGGACTATTAGAAAATAGTGAGGGTTAGAAAAATAACCCTCCCCAAGACCCTGAAAAGTGAGTGCAAAGTGCACTAAAGTTCCCCTAAGGACAAAGAAGTCGTGTTAGAGGAATAAGGCAGGAAAGACACAAACCAGCAATGCAACAACTGTGGATTTCCAATCTAGGTTACCTGTGGAACAAGGGGACCAAGTCCAAAAGTCACAAGCAAGTCGGAGATGGGCAGATGCCCAGGAAATGCCAGCTGCGGGTGCAAAGAAGCTTCTACTGGACAGAAGAAGCTGAGGTTTCTGCAGGAACGAAAAGGGCTAGAGACTTCCCCTTTGGTGGACAAATCCCCCTCGCCGTGGAGAGTCGTGCAGAAGTGTTTTCCCGCCGAAGGAACGCCAACAAGCCTTGCTAGCTGCAAATCGTGCGGTTAGCGTTTTTGGACGCTGCTGAGGCCCAGGAGGGACCAGGAGGTCGCAAATTGGAGCAGCAGAGAGAGGGGACGTCGAGCAAGACAAGGAGCCCTCTCTGAAGCAGGTAGCACCCGGAGAAGTGCCAGAAACAGGCACTACGAGGATGCGTGAAACGGTGCTCGCTGAAGTTGCACAAAGGAGTCCCACGTCGCCGGAGACCAACTTAGAAAGTCGTGCAATGCAGGTTAAAGTGCCGTGGACCCAGGCTTGGCTGTGCACAAAGGATTTCCGCCGGAAGTGCACAGGGGCCGGAGTAGCTGCAAAAGTCGCGGTTCCCAGCAATGCAGCCCAGCGAGGTGAGGCAAGGACTTACCTCCACCAAACTTGGACTGAAGAGTCACTGGACTGTGGGGGTCACTTGGACAGAGTCGCTGGATTCGAGGGACCTCGCTCGTCGTGCTGAGAGGAGACCCAAGGGACCGGTAATGCAGCTTTTTGGTGCCTGCGGTTGCAGGGGGAAGATTCCGTCGACCCACAGGAGATTTCTTCGGAGCTTCTGGTGCAGAGAGGAGGCAGACTACCCCCACAGCATGCACAAGCAGGAAAACAGTCGAGAAGGCGGCAGGATCAGCGTTACAGAGTTGCAGTAGTCGTCTTTGCTACTATGTTGCAGGTTTGCAGGCTTCCAGCGCGGTCAGCAGTCGATTCCTTATCAGAAGGTGAAGAGAGAGATGCAGAGGAACTCGGATGAGCTCTTGCATTCGTTATCTGAAGTTTCCCCAGAGACAGAGACCCTAAATAGCCAGAAAAGAGGGTTTGGCTACCTAGGAGAGAGGATAGGCTAGCAACACCTGAAGGAGCCTATCACAAGGAGTCTCTGACGTCACCTGGTGGCACTGGCCACTCAGAGCAGTCCAGTGTGCCAGCAGCACCTCTGTTTCCAAGATGGCAGAGGTCTGGAGCACACTGGAGGAGCTCTGGACACCTCCCAGGGGAGGTGCAGGTCAGGGGAGTGGTCACTCCCCTTTCCTTTGTCCAGTTTCGCGCCAGAGCAGGGCTAAGGGGTCCCCTGAACCGGTGTAGACTGGCTTATGCAGAATTGGGCACATCTGTGCCCAACAAAGCATTTCCAGAGGCTGGGGGAGGCTACTCCTCCCCTGCCTTCACACCATTTTCCAAAGGGAGAGGGTGTAACACCCTCTCTCAGAGGAAGTTCTTTGTTCTGCCATCCTGGGCCAGGCCTGGCTGGACCCCAGGAGGGCAGATGCCTGTCTGAGGGGTTGGCAGCAGCTGCAGTGAAACCCCAGGAAGGGCAGTTTGGCAGTACCAGGGTCTGTGCTACAGACCACTGGGATCATGGGATTGTGCCAACTATGCCAGGATGGCATAGAGGGGGCAATTCCATGATCATAGACATGTTACATGGCCATATTCGGAGTTACCATTGTGAAGCTACATATAGGTAGTGACCTATATGTAGTGCACGCGTGTAATGGTGTCCCCGCACTCACAAAGTTCAGGGAATTGGCTCTGAACAATGTGGGGGCACCTTGGCTAGTGCCAGGGTGCCCTCACACTAAGTAACTTTGCACCTAACCTTTACCAGGTAAAGGTTAGACATATAGGTGACTTATAAGTTACTTAAGTGCAGTGTAAAATGGCTGTGAAATAACGTGGACGTTATTTCACTCAGGCTGCAGTGGCAGGCCTGTGTAAGAATTGTCAGAGCTCCCTATGGGTGGCAAAAGAAATGCTGCAGCCCATAGGGATCTCCTGGAACCCCAATACCCTGGGTACCTCAGTACCATATACTAGGGAATTATAAGGGTGTTCCAGTAAGCCAATGTAAATTGGTAAAAATGGTCACTAGCCTGTTAGTGACAATTTGGAAAGAAATGAGAGAGCATAACCACTGAGGTTCTGATTAGCAGAGCCTCAGTGAGACAGTTAGTCACTACACAGGTAACACATTCAGGCACACTTATGAGCACTGGGGCCCTGGGTTACCAGGGTCCCAGTGACACATACAACTAAAACAACATATATACAGTGAAAAATGGGGGTAACATGCCAGGCAAGATGGTACTTTCCTACACAACCCCCCCCCAAACGAAGGACAATAAGACTAGCCATGACCTGATGAGTCTTCATTGTCTAAGTGGAAATATCTGGAGAGTCCATCTGCATTGGAGTGGCTACTCCCAGGTCTATGTTCCACTGTATAGTCCATTCCCTGTAGGGATATGGACCACCTCAACAATTTAGGATTTTCACCTTTCATTTGTTTTAGCCAAAGTAGAGGTTTGTGGTCTGTCTGAACAATGAAGTGAGTGCCAAACAGGTATGGCCTCAACTTCTTCAGAGCCCAGACCACAGCAAAGGCCTCCCTCTCAATGGCAGACCAACGCTTTTCTCTAGGGGTCAACCTCCTACTAATAAAAGCAACAGGTTGATCCTGGCCCTCAGAATTAAGTTGTGATAGGACTGCCCCTACTCCTAATTCAGATGCATCAGTCTGGACATAGAATTTTTTAGAGTAACAAGGGCTTTTCAGGACAGGTGCAGAGCACATGGCCTGCTTCAGCTCCTCAAAAGCTTTCTGACAGTTTGCTGTCCATAATACCTTTTTAGGCATTTTCTTGGATGTGAGGTCATTAAGAGGGGCTGCAATTGAGCCATAGTTCTTAATGAACCTCCTGTAATACCCAGTGAGGCCTAGGAAGGCTCTCACCTGAGTCTGAGTGGTAGGGGGAACCCAATCAATAATAGTTTGGATTTTCCCCTGAAGTGGTGCAATCTGTTCCCCACCAACAAGGTGTCCCAGATAAACCACCTTACCCTGCCCTATCTGGCATTTTGAAGCCTTGATAGTGAGGCCTGCCTTTTGCAGGGCCTCCAAAACTTTCCATAGGTGGACCAGGTGATCATCCCAGCTGGAGCTAAAGACAGCTATATCGTCCAAATATGCTGCACTGAAAGCTTCCAGCCCTTGCAGGACTGTGTTCACCAACCTCTGAAAAGTGCCAGGTGCATTTTTCAAACCAAAAGGCATTACAGTAAACTGGTAATGTCCTCCAATGGTTGAAAATGCAGTCTTAGGTTTAGCATCTTCTGATAATTTGATCTGCCAATACCCTGCAGTCAAATCAAAAGTGCTTAGATACTTGGCAGATGCCAGTGTATCTATGAGCTCATCTGCCCTGGGTATAGGGTGAGCATCAGTTTTGGTTACCAAGTTGAGACCTCTATAGTCTACACAAAACCGCATTTCCTTCTTTCCATCTTTGGAATGGGGTTTTGGTACCAGTACCACAGGAGAAGCCCATGGACTGTCAGAGTGCTCAACTACTCCTAGTTCTAACATTTTCTGGACCTCTTGCTTTATGCAGTCCCTGACATGGTCAGGCTGCCTATAGATCTTACTTTTGACAGGTAAACTGTCTCCAGTATCTATAGTGTGCTCCCACCAAGAAGTGGTACCTGGCACAGTAGAGAAGAGTTCAGAGAATTGATCTAGGAGATTTATGCAATTATCTTTCTGCTCAGCAGTAAGACAATCAGCCAAAACTACACCTTCCACAAGAGCATCTTGTTCTGTGGAAGAGAAGAGATCAGGTAGAGGATCACGGTCTTCTTCCTGTCCCTCATCAGTTGCCATGAGCAGGGTGAGATCAGCCCTGTCATAGTAGGGTTTCAGGCGGTTGACATGGAGCACCCTAAGGGGACTCCTGGCAGTGCCTAAGTCAACTAAATAGGTGACTTCTCCCTTCTTTTCAACAATTGTGTGGGGACCACTCCATTTATATTGGAGTGCTCTTGGGGCCACAGGCTCCAAGACCCACACTTTCTGCCCTGGTTGGTACTGAACCAAAACAGCCTTCTGATCATGCCATTGCTTCTGGAGCTCTTGGCTGGCCTGAAGGTTTTTACTGGCCTTTTTCATGTACTCAGCCATCCTTGATCTGAGGCCAAGTACATAATCCACAATATCCTGCTTAGGAGTTTTTAAAGGTTGTTCCCAACCCTCCTTTACAAGTGTGAGTGGACCCCTAACAGGGTGTCCAAAAAGAAGTTCAAAGGGGCTGAAGCCCACTCCTTTCTGGGGTACCTTCCTGTAGGCAAAAAGGAGGCATGGTAGAAGGATATCCCATCTCCTGCGGAGTTTTTCAGGGAGACCCATAATCATGCCTTTGAGAGTTTTATTAAATCTCTCCACCAGTCCATTTGTTTGTGGATGATAGGGTGTTGTGAACTTGTACGTTACACCACACTCCTTCCACATGACCTTTAAGTATGCAGACATGAAATTGCTTCCTCTGTCTGATACCACTTCCTTTGGGAAGCCCACCCTGGAAAATATTCCCAGGAGGGCCTTTGCCACTGCAGGTGCTGTAGTGGTCCTTAAAGGAATAGCTTCAGGATATCTTGTGGCATGGTCCACTACCACCAAGATAAACCTATTGCCTGAAGCAGTAGGAGGGTCAAGGGGGCCAACTATGTCAACCCCTACCCTTTCAAAGGGAACCCAAACCACAGGCAGTGGGATAAGGGGTGCCTTTGGGGTGCCACCTGTCTTGCCACTGGCTTGACAGGTTTCACAGGACTTACAAAATTCCTTTGTGTCCTCAGACATTCTAGGCCAATGAAACAGGGGAACCAGCCTGTCCCAAGTTTTCATTTGTCCTAGATGCCCAGCTAAGGGAATGTCATGTGCCAGTGTTAGGAGGAACTTTCTGTACTCCTGAGGAATCACTAATCTCCTGGCAGCTCCAGGTTTAGGATCCCTATGCTCAGTGTACAAGAGGTTGTCCTCCCAGTAAACTCTGTGAGAGTCACTGACATCCCCATTAGCCTGTTTGACAGCTTGCTGTCTGAGACCCTCTAATGTGGGACAGGTTTGCTGTGCCACACTCAGCTCCTCTCTGGCAGGCCCCCCTTCACCCAAAAGCTCAGCAGTGTCTGCTTCCAGCTCCTCTGGTGTAGGTTCTGCACAGGGAGGGAATTCTTCTTCCTCAGAAGTAGAATCCACTGTAGAGGGAGGGATAGTAGGAAGTGGTTTGCTTCTACTAGCCCTAGCTTTAGGGAGCACTTGGTCCATTGTTCCAGGATCCAAGCTTCCCTGTCCTTTTTGCTTTTTGGCCTGAGCCCTTGTCAAAGCAAAAATATGCCCTGGGATGCCCAGCATTGCTGCATGGGCCTCCAACTTCACATCTGACCAAGCTGATGTCTCCAAATCATTCCCTAATAGACAGTCTACAGGTAAATCTGAAGCTACCACAACTTTCTTTGGACCAGTAACCCCCCCCCAGTTGAGATTTACAACAGCCATGGGGTGGCTAAGTGTGTTGTTGTGAGCATCGGTTACTTGGTACTGGTGACCAAGTAGGTGTTGTTCAGGGTGGACCAGTTTCTCTATGACCATAGTCACACTGGCACCAGTGTCCCTGTAGGCCTGAACCTCAACACCATTTATTAGGGGTAGTTGCTTGTACTTATCCATATTAAGGGGACAAGCAACTAAGGTGGCTAAATCAATAGCCCCCTCAGAGACTAACACAGCCTCTGTGGCCTCCCTAACAAGGCCAACCCCAACTAAGTTACCAATAGTGAGCCCAGCTACTCCCTTGGATTGGCTATTAGTAGGTTTGCTCCCACCACCACTGCTATTAGTAGGGACACTAGGGGTAGCAGTAGGGATTGTAGTGGTAGGAGCATTGGTGCCTTTCTTTGGACAACTGGGATCTGTTGTCCAATGGCCTTTTATTTTACATAAATAGCACCATGGTTTCTTTTCCTTGTTCTGATTAAAAGAGGATTTGGGCCCACCACCCCCACCAGAGTGTTTTTGTGGGCCTGATGAAGACTCGTTTTTAGAATTGTCCCCACCCTTGTCAGAAGACTTACCATCCTTCTTTTTGTTGCCATCTTTGTCACCCCCTGTATGAACTTTTCTGTTCACCCTTGTTCTGACCCATTTGTCTGCCTTCTTTCCCAATTCTTGGGGAGAGGTCAGATCAGAGTCCACCAAGTACTGGTGCAACAAATCAGACACACAATTATTAAGAATATGCTCTCTCAGGATCAAGTTATACAGGCTTTCAAAGTCAGTAACCTTACTGCCATGTAACCACCCCTCCAAGGCCTTCACTGAATGGTCAATGAAATCAACCCAGTCTTGTGAAGACTCCTTTTTGGTCTCTCTGAACTTTATCCTGTACTGTTCAGTGGTTAAGCCATAACCATCCAGGAGTGCATTCTTAAGAACTTGGAAATTATTAGCATCATTTTCTTTCACAGTAAGGAGCCTATCCCTACCTTTTCCACTAAATGATAGTCATAGGATAGCAGCCCACTGCCTTTGAGGGACATCCTGTACAACACAGGCCCTCTCAAGTGCAGCAAACCACTTGTTAATGTCATCCCCCTCCTTGTAAGGGGGAACTATCTTGTGCAGATTCCTGGAATCATGCTCTTTTGCAGGATGACTATGGGGAATACTGCTGCTGCCACCATGGGTTTCTAAACCCAGTTTCTGTCTCTCCTTCTCTACTTCTAAAGTATGTCTATCCAAATCCAGCTGTTGCTTCTTGAGCTTCGGTCTGGTTTGTTCCACTCTCAATCTATTGAGCTCCCTTTCTAACAATCTGTCATCAGGGTGGGTGGGAGGGACATGCCTTGAAACAGAAGTATGGTGAGAATGGACAGAAGGAGACCTGTCCCTTACAGAAGCCACCCTAACAGCTTGGCTAACAGAAACATCACTACCAGTATGGTGAGAATAAATGCTTTTGCTATGATGTGAGACAACACTATTTCTATGGTGTGGCTCATCATCATTACCAACTATGCTAGACTGTCTAGTAATGGGCAGGCTAGGAAGTTTCTTTCCTGAATCTTTTCCTGGGGGAGTCCCTGGATCAGATTGAGAACCATTAGCTACTTTTTCTACAGATTGGGCACTTATGGCCTTATCCTGTACTCTAAGCATGTTAATTAACAGTTCTAAGGAAGGATTCTTCCCTACACTCAAACCTCTCTCTATGCAGAGATTCCTTGCTCCTTTCCAGTTAAGGTGATCATATGCAAGTTTGGACAGATCAACATTTTGGCCTGTGCCAGACATTTTTTAGAGAGAGTTAAAGTGATAGTAAAAGATAAAAAGTTTGTCAGAGCTTTTAGAAAGACAGAGAAAAAAACTTTTTAAACTTTTTAGAACTTTTTAGAAAGTTAGAAGTACTTTTCAGCACTTAGAAAAGAGTGAAAAGAGGAAATGCAAAACTTTTTGGCTATGTGTATATACACTGACCTTGTTTTGTATATTTTTCTCTTATGAAAAGTACAATGACAAGAGTGGTAAGTAGTCTCAAAGCACTTATCCCACCGCTGCACAACCAATGTAGGAAGCTGGACTGGCTTGTAGTGAGTACCAAGGGGTACTTGCACCTTGCACCAGGCCCAGTTATCCCTTATTAGTGTATAGGGTGTCTAGCAGCTTAGGCTGATAGATAATGGTAGCTTAGCAGAGCAGCTTAGGCTGAACTAGGAGACGTGTGAAGCTACTACAGTACCACTTAGTGTCATATGCACAATATCATAAGAAAACACAATACACAGTTATACTAAAAATAAAGGTACTTTATTTTTATGACAATATGCCAAAGTATCTTAGAGTGTACCCTCAGTGAGAGGATAGGAAATATACACAAGATATATATACACAATAGCAAAAATATGCAGTATAGTCTTAGAAAACAGTGCAAACAATGTATAGTTACAATAGGATGCAATGGGGAAACAGAGGGATAGGGGCAACACAAACCATATACTCCAAAAGTGGAATGCGAACCACGAATGGACCCCAAACCTATGTGACCTTGTAGAGGGTCGCTGGGACTATTAGAAAATAGTGAGGGTTAGAAAAATAACCCTCCCCAAGACCCTGAAAAGTGAGTGCAAAGTGCACTAAAGTTCCCCTAAGGACAAAGAAGTCGTGTTAGAGGAATAAGGCAGGAAAGACACAAACCAGCAATGCAACAACTGTGGATTTCCAATCTAGGGTACCTGTGGAACAAGGGGACCAAGTCCAAAAGTCACAAGCAAGTCGGAGATGGGCAGATGCCCAGGAAATGCCAGCTGCGGGTGCAAAGAAGCTTCTACTGGACAGAAGAAGCTGAGGTTTCTGCAGGAACGAAAAGGGCTAGAGACTTCCCCTTTGGTGGACGGATCCCTCTCGCCGTGGAGAGTCGTGCAGAAGTGTTTTCCCGCCGAAGGAACGCCAACAAGCCTTGCTAGCTGCAAATCGTGCGGTTAGCGTTTTTGGACGCTGCTGAGGCCCAGGAGGGACCAGGAGGTCGCAAATTGGAGCAGCAGAGAGAGGGGACGTCGAGCAAGACAAGGAGCCCTCTCTGAAGCAGGTAGCACCCGGAGAAGTGCCAGAAACAGGCACTACGAGGATGCGTGAAACGGTGCTCGCTGAAGTTGCACAAAGGAGTCCCACGTCGCCGGAGACCAACTTAGAAAGTCGTGCAATGCAGGTTAGAGTGCCGTGGACCCAGGCTTGGCTGTGCACAAAGGATTTCCGCCGGAAGTGCACAGGGGCCGGAGTAGCTGCAAAAGTCGCGGTTCCCAACAATGCAGCCCAGCGAGGTGAGGCAAGGACTTACCTCCACCAAACTTGGACTGAAGAGTCACTGGACTGTGGGGGTCACTTGGACAGAGTCGCTGGATTCGAGGGACCTCGCTCGTCGTGCTGAGAGGAGACCCAAGGGACCGGTAATGCAGCTTTTTGGTGCCTGCGGTTGCAGGGGGAAGATTCCGTCGACCCACGGGAGATTTCTTCGGAGCTTCTGGTGCAGAGAGGAGGCAGACTACCCCCACAGCATGCACAAGCAGGAAAACAGTCGAGAAGGCGGCAGGATCAGCGTTACAGAGTTGCAGTAGTCGTCTTTGCTACTATGTTGCAGGTTTGCAGGCTTCCAGCGCGGTCAGCAGTCGATTCCTTATCAGAAGGTGAAGAGAGAGATGCAGAGGAACTCGGATGAGCTCTTGCATTCGTTATCTGAAGTTTCCCCAGAGACAGAGACCCTAAATAGCCAGAAAAGAGGGTTTGGCTACCTAGGAGAGAGGATAGGCTAGCAACACCTGAAGGAGCCTATCACAAGGAGTCTCTGACGTCACCTGGTGGCACTGGCCACTCAGAGCAGTCCAGTGTGCCAGCAGCACCTCTGTTTCCAAGATGGCAGAGGTCTGGAGCACACTGGAGGAGCTCTGGACACCTCCCAGGGGAGGTGCAGGTCAGGGGAGTGGTCACTCCCCTTTCCTTTGTCCAGTTTCGCGCCAGAGCAGGGCTAAGGGGTCCCCTGAACCGGTGTAGACTGGCTTATGCAGAATTGGGCACATCTGTGCCCAACAAAGCATTTCCAGAGGCTGGGGGAGACTACTCCTCCCCTGCCTTCACACCATTTTCCAAAGGGAGAGGGTGTAACACCCTCTCTCAGAGGAAGTTCTTTGTTCTGCCATCCTGGGCCAGGCCTGGCTGGACCCCAGGAGGGCAGATGCCTGTCTGAGGGGTTGGCAGCAGCAGCAGCTGCAGTGAAACCCCAGGAAGGGCAGTTTGGCAGTACCAGGGTCTGTGCTACAGACCACTGGGATCATGGGATTGTGCCAACTATGCCAGGATGGCATAGAGGGGGCAATTCCATGATCATAGACATGTTACATGGCCATATTCGGAGTTACCATTGTGAAGCTACATATAGGTAGTGACCTATATGTAGTGCACGCGTGTAATGGTGTCCCCGCACTCAGAAAGTTCAGGGAATTGGCTCTGAACAATGTGGGGGCACCTTGGCTAGTGCCAGGGTGCCCTCACACTAAGTAACTTTGCACCTAACCTTTACCAGGTAAAGGTTAGACATATAGGTGACTTATAAGTTACTTAAGTGCAGTGTAAAATGGCTGTGAAATAACGTGGACGTTATTTCACTCAGGCTGCAGTGGCAGGCCTGTGTAAGAATTGTCAGAGCTCCCTATGGGTGGCAAAAGAAATGCTGCAGCCCATAGGGATCTCCTGGAACCCCAATACCCTGGGTACCTCAGTACCATATACTAGGGAATTATAAGGGTGTTCCAGTAAGCCAATGTAAATTGGTAAAAATGGTCACTAGCCTGTTAGTGACAATTTGGAAAGAAATGAGAGAGCATAACCACTGAGGTTCTGATTAGCAGAGCCTCAGTGAGACAGTTAGTCACTACACAGGTAACACATTCAGGCACACTTATGAGCAGTGGGGCCCTGGGTTACCAGTGTCCCAGTGACACATACAACTAAAACAACATATATACAGTGAAAAATGGGGGTAACATGCCAGGCAAGATGGTACTTTCCTACACCCGGGGGCTGTGGAAAGTCGCACTGGACGTCTGACAGAGTCCGGCAGTCAGGGCCTGCCTTGCAGGTCGCATGATCACCCAAGGAACAGCACCACAGGTGATGCAAGTGAAAGTTTGTGTGGAGAAGACAAACAACAACAGGTAGGGCCCAGTAAGATCAGTTCTGCAGTAGTTCGAAAGGAACGGCTTGATACCATCTAAGGCCACATCCAGTTGGATCATCTATGTTAAAAGACTTTGGGGGTCACTATGACCCCTGCGGTCGGTGTAAATCTGGCTGTAGTACTGCCGTTGCTGGGTGGGTTTTTTCTTTTGTGTGTTTTGTTGATGTTTTGTACTCTGTCAAAGTTGGAGAGGAATGTTATGTTTGGGACCCCTCTGCACAGGCAAGGTCATGGTATGGACAGTCATGTGCAGTGGGTAAGTAGGAGCGAGGGCCGGACCTCGTGGTCTGTTGAACATACCTCGGCCTGTGTGTCAGTATTCGCGGCGTAAAAGAGTTCACTACCACTTGTCTTTATACTAGGCCCAGCACCCTGATCAGGTCACCAAACAACAGGATTTTTCGGGGTCATCCTAGGGCTTTTTATAAGGGCTGTTGGAGAGCAGAGCATTTAAATCTCTGAATAAACAGATAGATGTGCCCAGGAACTAGACAAGGGCTTGATACTCAGAACACTCTTAGACACAAGGGTTATCTTCCTTTTTACGGATATAAAATGGTAAGAGCAGCCAATGGCAACTTTCCGGGGAGAGATAGGAATGACAGCGAACGTATTAATTTACAAGACGTAAGGCATCCATACATTCGTACCTCTCTGTGGGGAGCTGTTCAATGGCAAAGGTTAGCTTCGGACTCTTTAGGACAGTATGTTGCACACGTCTAATGCAAAACAAATCTTTAACCATGCTATCAATTACTGCACATGCAGAGCTACAGTCGAGGAACGTGCAATACACTTGCTGGCTCTGAGTGCACACCCAGAGATCGTACAGAAGGGGGCAGAGTCCATAAGAGTTGCATACAATCTTCTGCCACAGGCCATTGCCCTCCTCGCCCTCCCTATCCAGCACAGATACATGTGATTTCACACTGGGAGAATGTAAATGAATCGCAAATCAGTCACATAAGCAATGTAGGAAAAGAAGTCTGAAGGGCTTCCATGACAGAGATGTGAAATTATCAGTATGGATTCATACATTATTTTCGCAGTGCTCTTTTGAGGGGTGTGACTGGGACTCACTAAGTAGCTATATTGAAGCTCAAAAAGTCAGGTCAGTTACTGGATTCTGGCCATGTACATGTATGACTAGCACTACAACAAACACTCCAATGAGGGCTGTGGGAGCAGTCTTGGCAGTAGGGCTTCAGGAATGTGAACCTCTACCAGTACAGGTGTGGCGGTAGGTAAGACTGCTCTTGCAGAAGTATAGTAAGACACCTGGGCACATAAAGGAAGAGTTCTCTATTTTCCCAGGCCCAAGCTTGAAACATCTTATCCAGTCCATTTTTTTCTTTTCCACGTGATAATTGTGGTCCTGTAAATCCTAAATAGCTATGCGTTACAGGTTGACTAAATAGACAAAACAATCTTCCTTCGAAAGTGCATGGACATGAAAGACCAATATAATTTAGCACGGCATTGAAGAGTCCCCCAGCAGCACCTCGGGTTTTGGAAAATATTGGTCAATGATGAAATACATAAGCTATGGACAGACTGCACAATGATGTGACCCAATGGTAGAGACACCTTTCAACCTTGACACTGTGGGCTAAAACACACAGTCCCTCCAATCAACTGCATTATGAGCACATGCAAGTGTGGAGGCAGCAATACACATTGATGCCTACTGTACATGCGGTGTAGCATAACTGGGCATGCTGTCTGAACATCTATTCATTTTGACATCCTTGTATTGCAGGTGAGTCACAAGAACAGGATTCCGGATATGACAGCACTTCATACTCTATTGGTGCATGTGCTGGATCTCAGGCACCCACCACTATTGCCAACCATTCCCCCCACACACCCCCTAAAAAGCACCATATGCTGCCAAGAGTGTCACTTCATTAGTGCCCCCAAACGAACCCACACTTGCGAAAACTGCCCCTCTCAGGACACCCCAAAAGGCAACAACACCAGCCATTTGTGCCCATAGAAGTGCCGGAATGCAGCAATAGCTGCAGGAAAATGGAGTGTCCCATGCCCTGCAGAGTTAACATCTGGCACATTGATGGACCCTCATCTGTAATCACCACTGCAATCATGTTACAAACCACCAGTGCCACTACATTGAGATGCCAACGGCAATTAACAAACACCATCAAATCAGTCACCACAGTCATATCTGTACTAAGTACTACTGATTTGCTGTAAACTGCAACAACTGCCAAATCATCTACTAGTGCTGGTGCCTATGGCTGCAATTAATGAAGCAGCCACTGAACTACCTGAAACAAACCTTGTAGGTGCTATTCAGATACTGGAACAAGTGGTCCTCATCCAAACTGAGAATATAATTCCTTTGGCTCTTCAGTCTGTTGAGGAGGCAGCCATGGACGATGACACTGGGGACCCCAAGGGGAGTGTGATGGTCAGGATGTTTGGAACCCACCAATACTCACCAAAGAAGAGGAAACAGCTGCCACATCCAGGATAACACGAAATAAACTCGAGTCATTGCCAATGTAGCAGAAACCAAGTCAGCACATGACAAACATAGAGAACGGACAAGCAGCTCTCGTGCCCAACTGAAGTAGACACGCTGAAAGTCGATCTACCCCCTGAGATTAGGCAGATTTTGAAAAAGAAGCATGAGGGTATGCACCAATCACAGTGGTCAATAGAGCAACACAGGAAACATCAGAGGCACCACACTCACAGACGTGCTCTAAATGGGCTGTCAGTATCAGTACTGGCCCCGTGTCAGCACATGGTGTAATGGAATGCATCCATAGCAAAAACATTGAGGGGCTGATTTAAGAGCCCCTTGCGCCACTTTAGTGCTGATTTAGCATCATTTTGTTGGCGCTAATGTGGCCTTCTCCCCACACGATATTGACAAAGGGGCGCAATGCATGTGTTGCTCCACTTTGTAACCCTTTGCGCCACATTATGACTGCACCAGGCGTAATGTATGCAAGGGGGGACGTTCCCCCATTAGGAGGTCCAAACAAATGTTGAAGTGAAATGTTCAAGACTTCACTGCACCATTTTTATTGTCATTTTTAACGCCTGCTCAGATCAGGCATTAAAATGACGCACCCAAACCAATAGGCCTCCTTGCACTTTGCTACACTAGTGTCAAAATGTTTGACGCTAGTGTAGCAAAGTACCACAATAGTATCAAACATTTTTACACTATTGTGCTAACTACCACCATGGTGTGCCGTATCTTAAATACGGTGCACAAATGGTGGCATTAGTGGGGGGGGGGGGTGCATGAAAAGTGGCAGTGCACTGGATGTAGCACCACTTCTGCCTTGAATACATTCACTAAGTATTTAAAAAAAGAAGAAAGCTCAAATCCCTCCTCTGCAGCATTTACGATATCTACCTCACCCTCACTCTTGTTTCAGGTCTTTCCAACGAGAGGTAGGACAAGGTCATCCCATCTGGCTCAATTCTCAGCTCCTCCTTGGGAGCCTGCACCCAAGAAAAGAGAACAGGCAATGACTGTGGTCCCAAAGAAGCAGTTTAAGACTTCCAGTAGTATGTCATTGACATTGTTTATGTCTTTGTTTTATTTATCATGAAACCTGCACCACATTGTCCAAAGCAGACACACTCCCTTCATACATTTGGCACAGCCTTGTGTGTGTGTGTTACAATTTTCAATAAATTGAGTTTGACATGCATTACTCACCCTGTGACGTGCTCTTTTTGTATATTTGTGATGTAGTTGTCGTGACGCTCATTTCAAAAGTAATTCATGATAATGATGTCAGTTAGTGCACTGTCACTGACAACCCTCTGTTGCCTCAGTCTTTGCTCCAGGGTCTCATCTTCATCACTACTCTTACCACCATCTTTTTAAAAAAAAATTATATATATTTTTATTAGTTATTTTTCAGAGCAAGACCATTGCCATGTACACACATAACAACAACGCTTTACTGCACAGTTGCAATATAACCAACAAAACAGGAAAAAACAACAACAGATGTCATAGCTGCAAAGTGTGGACTTTATCTCCAGTTCCAACTAGCCACAAGGACCAAACAACCGCACCCCCTTTTCTGACCCCCTTTCCCTCCCCCAGCAAGCGCTTCACAATTTGCATCATTGGCCCACAGCCATGTATTTATCCAAGCTCCTGAGTGTATGTTACGTAGGACCCCTTACCCATCTCTCATACCCTCTTCACCCCAAAAGACCCTTAGGATTGAACTACCCCCCCCCCCCACCAACATCCTCTGACTGCAGCCTCTTTATATGGCCATAATGTTCAGAGACCTGTGTTTGCGACCCTCGCTCACTACCCCTATCTGCCTCCGTCTGCATGACCTCCAACAATGTTGCCCAAAATTCTAAATCATCCTGTAGTTTGTCAACCCGTCTATTGATTTTCATGTGCTCCTCCTCTGCTAGTGACCACTCAGTAACATCTCTATACCACAATGTGGTAGAAGAGACTCTCGTACTTAGCTACCCTAGGGCCACCCTTCTCTTGGTCAACACTAAGGCCAATTGTAAGAACTTCCAACGCATCTAACCCCCTCGTGGTTGTTTAACAATGCTCATTAAACACACCTGGGGTGTCCTCTCAATCTCTATCAGTGTTACTGTTTGCAGCTGCGTAACCACTTACACCCAGTATGCCTGCACCCTTGGGCAGGTCCATGCAACGTGTAAGAAGGATGCGCCCTCTTCCCCACACCTTGGTCAATCTGCACTTCTGTCTCTATACATCTGACTGTGTTTAACTGATGTTAGATATGTGCAATGAACATAATTAAAGTACACCAGCTTAAACCTAGCATTGCTTGAGACCCGTTTCACTAATACGGAGTTTGCGCTCCACTCCTTGTCCACCAAGGGCGCCACCAACCTCTCCCCCAATGCTCGGCGCACTGCATGATCAGTCCTGATCTTGACAGTCTTAACTGTTCCATATAGATGTGTCACCAGATGTCTCGCTGTCCCAGCTGTCAACATTAATTGTAGGGTTTCAGTCTGTTTGGGCATGGATGGGAAATTTGTCTGGGTTTCTCTCGCACTGCTCACTAACTTCGCGTACTACAAGAATTGTCCAGCCGCAGAAGGCCTCCTGTGCCTCTGCAAAAGTGAGGAACTGCTCTCCTGGGTAGAGGTCAACCAGTGTCTCACCCCTCCCCTCCAGTGCACTGGCGACATGTCCTTGCTAATACGGCTTATGGGCAACAGCGTCCAAATGATGAGGTTCCGAGCAAAGGGTGGCCTCTTCAAGACCCTGGTCACCACCTATTCTTCTGCCTCTGTTACCTGTTGTATTAAATAGGCCACGTCATTTGTCAACCGGGAACTCTGCATAAGCAGCATTAGTAACAAGTATGAGCCATAGGTGCCTGCAATAGTCTTTTCTCCCAACTGTCCTCTTTGGTTGCCCAGTGTGTTGCATGCTGTAGTTTAGAGGCATAATAATAGAGTTCCAAATCAGGACGGCACATGCCTCCCCCTTCGGGGTCCTGCCTGAGTGGTGGCAACCCCACCGGCTCCTCTTCCCAGCCCACACAAGTGAAGTCATGAGTCTGTCAAGGGTGTTAAAAAAGCTGCATAGCAAGCAAGGCACAGAGTAAGATAGAGACACCTGGTGAGGAAAACCATTTTCACCATTGAGATTCTTCCCGTCATGGACAGCAGCAATGTGTTTCAAAAGTGTACTGACTTTGTCAGTCCACTCACTAACAGATCAATACTATTCTGACGCTGACTGTCCAACCATAACTCCACGGTACCTGAATGTTTTAGTCTCCCACTGCAGACTCATCAGAAACAAATCCCCTTCTGGGGGAATCACTCAGCGCCTCGACTGGAAAGAGCAGCGGCTTGCGCCTGTTATTACACAAATCTGTCACCGCCCCAAATTCCTCCAACTGTGATTACAGCTAAGGGATCAACCTGGTGGGCCAGTGTAGGTAAAACAAAATATCGCCTGCATACAAGGAAATAAAGTGTGTGGAGTCCCCCACCATATACCAAAGCCCCCCATTTCTCTGCGAAGATTCAATGCCAAGGGCTCCAGCGCAAAAAGGAGATGGGACAGTGGGCAGAGCTGTTGTGTACCTCTCCTCACTGCCCATTCTTCTGAGAGTAATCCTACACTCAGCACCCTGGCCCTGGGAGCCGTATAGGGTAGTTTCACCCAGCTGCAGAAATGGGGTCCGAAACCCATCCTCTGGAGTTCTTACATCAAGTATGCCTATTCAAGCGTATCAAATGCTTTGTTGATATCCACCGACGCCAAGGTCAAATATTCCCCACTCTGTTACACTGAATACATCACATGCACAAGCCTCCACAAATGATGGACGGTGCTGCGCCCCAGCATTAAGCCATATTGACCTTCATGCACCATGGACTCCACCACGGTCTTCGGCCGTTCAGTAAGTACCTTGCAGTGCACCTTGGTGTCAGCAGTAAGCATGGCGAGAGGGCTATAGGATGACAGGCTAATCTTGTCGCCCCCTGGTTTGGCACTGTACAGATCTGAGATTGGGGGTAGAATCCCCTCACCCTTTGCCTCATGAAGCACTTCTAGCAGCGGTTCCGCCAACTGCACCACATATGCTCGGTAAAATTACATCAGGTGGTAATCATCTCCCGGCGCTTTCTCCTGTTTATTTTACCTAATGCCTCCTTCAACTCTTCTAGAGTGATGTCAACTTCAAGATCCTCCATCATCAAGAGAGACAATACCAGCAGATCCACCCAGTCTAGGTGTTTGTCCACCACTGTGGCATCCACATCCTGTCCCCCCTGTAAACTCCCAGTGTTATTAGTGATCCACTGAGGCGTGGCCATCGTCTCATCTTGCCTCCGGAGTGCTACAATAAGTGTTCTGCCTACCTCGCATTTCAGCAGCCAAGCCAGCAATTTACTACGTTTATTCACCTCACATTGTAACCCCTGTCTGTAGTTCCGTCGTGTGAGCCTGTTAAGTATATCCAGTGTATCTCTTAATTGTCTCTGAAGAGCCACTATTGTCTCCCCCGCATCGCGGCCTACCGTCGCTGGGCCTCCGCTAGTCTTTTCTCAATGTCCCCGAGCTCTCCCTGTGTTAATATTAGATTCATTGATGTTGATGCGCACATCGATACATTTATATACACGTACGAAGTCGCATCACCATTATTGGAACTCTTCATCAACCCCAGAACATATGTACGTGGTCAGGCAGACTCTGAGACATAAGCTTGAGGTTAATAACTGACAGGTAACACTTAGCCAGCAGGCAAATGCACAAACAGGAAAACTTGGATCAGATCCCAAGATAGGCACAGCAACTCCACAATGGTCCCCAGAGATTGGCCCCAATATAACACACATGGCCAGAAGAATACATGCATTCCACAAAAACAATAACGTTAGATGCCGCATGTATTTAGGAACACTTAGCTGATCAGAACACAACACACACAGCACATGCAGTGGCCACGCGCCCCTCAGGCCGGACATGTACTTACTGGCCCACATTGTGTCAATGCCAGGTCTACGCCCACCTGCATTTACTCTCTGAAACTATATTTATGACTCCATGACAACTGTTTGCATTTTTCCAAGAAAGGAATGTTTTTTATTGTTTTATTATACTCAAGAGAAATGTATAAAAACCTGCTTCAATCCGATCTACATTGAGATACAGTCCTCAGACCCCGGTTCTGTAACTGTTCTCCCGGGCGTAATGTTTAATTAAACAAAGTGTTCCTGTTTTGCCAGACGACTCTGGTCTCTTGTTTTTTTAAGGTAAAGTATTCATTCAAGCAACATTTTGGAGAGCCATATAGGAGCTGATTGGTACCTCGGACCCGACTGTGTCCAAAGAAAGGGGACCCCGCCCACATGGATTCACATCTGCAAAACAAGAAAGGTGAGCATACCCCGCAACTGATTGAAAATTCTTCAGAATCCGTGGGGTTGAGGTCCACCCTGAAGCAGCCGTTAGAAGGGTAAGAGACTACATCAGAGCCTTAGTCCTAGCATTTGGTGTGTGGCAAACGAAGAAAAAGAATACCCCCATAACTCCCAGAAGTCACCTCTGTTGATTACCATCGTCAGGGAAGGTGAATATTGTTTGTTTTTAGTTTATTTTTGGGTTGCTGATCGCCTGGACCACTGTGCGTGACATTGAAGGTAAGCATAGGCCCTGGGTGTGACATAGGGTCAACACCTCTGTTGTAAGAGCTGTCTTTCAACTGGACCTCTGGGCATGAAACATATGGTACACATATGCTCTTGGTGTGATATAGGGCCAACACTTTGATCTTAATAGGCTAAAGAGGTTCTCAGTGCTACCGGTTTAACACTGCTAGTATCTGAAAGAAGTGAGAGGTATGTTTGCTTGGACCGTTGGGCGTGACACAGATGGTACACAGGACCCCTGGGTGTGACATAGGGTATAATTTGGACATTAGGAAACTAGAACAATTGGGATCCAGGAGATTAGGCATAGCTTGTGTCTAGCTAAGAAGGGCCTATGGTTGTTGAAGTTATCCCTTTCTTTCACTGCATTAATTTTTGTTATTCTTACCCCAGAACTGATATCAAGAAGATTATCAGGCTCACTTAGTACCGAGCACTATGCAGTGCCTCCCCTTGTCACAGGATAACATGTGCTAGAAGAGCGCTACGGTATTTCTGAAAGGCCAATCCCTTTATCTTTTTTGTGCCCTATCAGCTTTTCTTCCTGCCATTTGAAAGGGTGTTGTTGTGATATTGTGACGCTTGTGAATTAATATGATTGTGTCTGGTCTTCAGTGCTGTGTTTGTTGGTGACACAATGTGCTCTATTGGCAAATGTATGTAATTGTGTTTTGCCTTAAGTATTGTGTTTTGTCAATGATTTAATGTGCTATGAAGATATTTCAGATTCTTACAAATTGTTATTTGATGCCAAAGTAAGGCTCGCTATTTTGATGCCAAATTTCAAGTTGTTTTGAGTTAACAATTGCACTTTTTCCTAGGCTGTGGGTCTTCATATGCATCGATGTTTGTGTTTGGTAAGTGTTTATTTTGATAAATCTGTTAATAACATTGAGCTCGTTAGATGCAGTGAACCCCATGTATGTATTTCACACTACCAGATTAGATCTAGTAATCCACTTGTACATTTTTCCCTGCCACCAGAGTAAAAGACTTAAAATTATATAAAAAACAGAAAAACTAGATTGGTATAACTTAAAATCTCCTAAAAACATACAAGCTAGAAGTAACTATCCCCTAAAAACAAACCAAAGTTTCATGGTTACACAGCTAAAGCATATACAGAATAAATTCCCCACACAGGCTAAAAGGCTTGACAAGTTCTGCCATGAATGGGATGCACACACCATGGCACATGCATTCCCCTTTACAAAAGAAGGAACCTTTCACCCCAACATAATTGAATGCACAAGAACACACACACACAAACAAAATACACGGCAAAAGAAGGACAAAAGGGAAGCATTACTAGAACTATGGGTTGTCCTTGAGGAGCCACAAGCTGATAACATTAACTCGTAATCTTCAGGGATGGAGGTGCTTTCCCCGATGCCTGCTATCCCCACATTAGGATACACCAATCCACCAGTCGAGGAAGCCCAAGGGGTCCCTACCGAAACAACCAGTTATTAGGTCTAGGCATGGTGGATCAACAGGTCAACAGGCCCACACACTCCCTGCAACACTCCAGGCCAGTGCTAAAGCTCTGCAAAGTTCGACCCCCTGTCCGTTGCTTTCAGCCTACCAAACCCTAGCCCCACAGAAAGCACTCACTCCCGCTGGTTCCTGGGAGCACCCCTGGCTAACAGGGAGATTCATAGCAGTTTTGGACAATGAGACAACTAACAAAGGTGAGGAAAGGGGTCCCAGCCCTCTGGGATCTGGTGACGAGAAGGGAGCCACCGGGTATGCTCATGTGGCTGAGGAACAGCAGAAAGTGACTTTGAGGGCAGGTCCTGATTTAGAAGAACAGCGCATAGCTCTGAGCGACGGAGGCAATCTAGATGGGAGTCAGATGAAAGGCGTGAACTAAGGTGGGAGAGAAGAGAGCTCACACCCTGGAGCCCAAGAAGAGAGTACAGCAATGCACTCTTCACCTCAGGAGAACAGGAGTAGGTACAGAGCCCCTTTCATTGAAGAATCTGAGGTAGAATCGGAAGGTAAGCTTTTGACAGGCGTTCGTGCCTCACCAGAGCCCCAGTGAAGGAGAGGGGTTGATCAGGAAATAAGGGACCAAGGCAGCCTGGTGCAAACCCAGCTCAAACATAGGAGGACCAAGATGGCACCCTTGCATGTGCACGAGGTGAGTAGCAACAACATCCGCTGCTCCTTCTGAGCGCATAAGATAGGTAAGTTAATCACAAGGTTAAAGTAGCTCAATAGGAAGGTGAGATCTTTGTCCAACCCTTTTGCCAGCTACCAGCCCATTGGACCAAGAGAAGTGATCAATATGATAGACCCTGCCTAGAGGAGGGATCCTTCTAATCAGAGGACATAGTGATTGCAGAAGACTGCATCCAGCACAGAGAGGGAGATCTTAAGTGGAACTTCCCTTACATACAGGAGTGTCTGAGGAGGTGGGAACTCTAAGTCGGGGGAAAACCAGTGGAGCTGCCCAAAACAAGAATATGTCTGCTACAACAGAATGGCACGTCAGGAACCATCTATGTGTCATGGGCCAAGATGGACAAAGAAGGGCTAAGAACTAAACTGCAGCCATTGCTGGAGGGTGCCAGGAAATGGATCTCATGGTTTGAGAAGAACACAGTGGGATAACCCTAGTGATAGGCAATGTTAAAAGACTGCTAAGCAGCATTATTAAAGAACAGACCAACACTGGGTTTGCCCGAGGCCCCATCCCAGCAATCACGCTGACAAGCGCAGAGCACGATGGCGCAGCATTCAATTCAAATAGGGAATTTGCCCCGAGGGAAATGTTCCCTGACTGCCCAGATGTAGGAGGATTGATAGCAGAAACCACGAAACCTGGGGAGACCATAAGAGATTTCTAGACAGGACGAGAGAGTGGTGGGGACAGGGTACAGGAGACAGGAAAGCCATGGACCAGTACAGGCCCTCAGGCCGACTTCTTTTACAATATCCTCTAGAAGCAGCTGTCTACAAAATACAAATCGGTTTGTACAGAGTAGTAGGGTTAGACACCAAGGGCCAGATGTGTGTAGTTATTTTCTGCATGCAAACCAGAAAATAGCATCTTGGTATATATCAATGCTATTTTGCGATTTTGTAATCTGTTTACCGAATCACAAAATAGGTCTGTGAGTCACTATTTGGAAGCGGGGTGCCAAGAGTGTCCCTTCTAAATATTGAGTCGCAATCGCATGTATGATTGCTTTGCGACCGTGAATGCGGTCACAAAACAATCGCAGTTATCACTAACTTCAAGTACGTGGTAACCCATTTGCAAACGAGAACGGGTCCACAAGGGACCCCATCCCCTTTGTGAATTGGGGCACCAACATTTTTTCAGAGCAGGCAGTGGTCCTACGGCCTGCTGCTTACTCTGAAGAAATGAAAAGGAAACTTGTCATTTTTTTGTTTGTAATGCACCCTATTTTCCTTTTAGGAAAACGGGCTGCTATACAAAAAAAACATGCTTTATTTAAAATGTAGTCACAGACATGGTTGTCTGCTGTTCCCAGCAGGCCTCCATCGCTGTGAGTGCGGCCATTCCCAATGGGGTCCCAAATTGCATGAATTTTAATGAGGTAGGTCATTTGTGACCCCATTGGGAATTGCTAAATATGTCTGAGACACATTTGTACATTTCATTTTGTGAGTCTCTGGTTGTGATTCGCAATGAATCGCAATTAGAGACTCGCAAAATGAAATGGTTGTGCATCTGGCCCCAAACCCTGGCAGGAGATACAAGCACACAATGAATTTTCACAAAAGGAAACAGGAAAAGGATAAGGAAAAACAGGAGCAGGCCCAAAGTGACACTGTAGGAAGTTGTCTCTGTATGTGCTATTTCAAAGTAAGGAATAGCATGCACAGAGTCCAAGGGTTCCCCTTAGAGGTAAAATAGTGGTAAAAATAGATAATACTAATGCTCTATTTTGTGGTAGTGTGGTCGAGCAGTAGGCTTATCCAAGGAGTAGTGTTAAGCATTTGTTGTACATACACATAGACAATAAATGAGGTACACACACTCAGAGACAAATCCAGCCAATAGGTTTTTATATAGAAAAATATCTTTTCTTAGTTTATTTTAAGAACCACAGGTTCAAATTCTACATGTAATATCTCATTCGAAAGGTATTGTAGGTAAGTACTTTAGGAACTTCAAATCATCAAAATTGCATGTATACTTTTCAAGTTATTCGCAAATAGCTGTTTTAAAAGTGGACACTTAGTGCAATTTTCACAGTTCCTAGGGGAGGTACGTTTTGGTTAGTTTTACCAGGTAAGTAAGACACTTACAGGGTTCAGTTCTTGGTCCAAGGTAGCCCACCGTTGGGGGTTCAGAGCAACCCCAAAGTCACCACACCAGC
This sequence comes from Pleurodeles waltl, assembly GCF_031143425.1. NCBI lineage: Eukaryota > Metazoa > Chordata > Amphibia > Caudata > Salamandridae > Pleurodeles > Pleurodeles waltl. The sequence continues at coordinate 458,639,067 of NC_090449.1, read as the reverse complement.
AGCTCAGGGCCGGTCAGGTGCAGAGTTCAAAGTGGTGCCCAAAACACATAGGCTAGAATGGAGAGAAGGGGGTGCCCCGGTTCCGGTCTGCTTGCAGGTAAGTACCCGCGTCTTCGGAGGGCAGACCAGGGGGGTTTTGTAGGGCACCGGGGGGGACACAAGTCCACACAGAAATTTCACCCTCAGCAGCGCGGGGGCGGCCGGGTGCAGTGTAGAAACAAGCGTCGGGTTTTCAATGTTAGTCTATGAGAGATCTCGGGATCTCTTCAGCGCTGCAGGCAGGCAAGGGGGGGATTCCTCGGGGAAACCTCCACTTGGGCAAGGGAGAGGGACTCCTGGGGGTCACTTCTCCAGTGAAAGTCCGGTCCTTCAGGTCCTGGGGGCTGCGGGTGCAGGGTCTCTCCCAGGCGTCGGGACTTTAGGTTCAAAGAGTCGCGGTCAGGGGAAGCCTCGGGATTCCCTCTGCAGGCGGCGCTGTGGGGGCTCAGGGGGGACAGGTTTTGGTACTCACAGTATCAGAGTAGTCCTGGGGTCCCTCCTGAGGTGTTGGATCGCCACCAGCCGAGTCGGGGTCGCCGGGTGCAGTGTTGCAAGTCTCACGCTTCTTGCGGGGAGCTTGCAGGGTTCTTTAAAGTTGCTGGAAACAAAGTTGCAGCTTTTCTTGGAGCAGGTCCGCTGTCCTCGGGAGTTTCTTGTCTTTTCGAAGCAGGGGCAGTCCTCAGAGGATGTCGAGGTCGCTGGTCCCTTTGGAAGGCGTCGCTGGAGCAGGATCTTTGGAAGGCAGGAGACAGGCCGGTGAGTTTCTGGAGCCAAGGCAGTTGTCGTCTTCTGGTCTTCCGCTGCAGGGGTTTTCAGCTGGGCAGTCCTTCTTCTTGTAGTTGCAGGAATCTAATTTTCTAGGGTTCAGGGTAGCCCTTAAATACTAAATTTAAGGGCGTGTTTAGGTCTGGGGGGTTAGTAGCCAATGGCTACTAGCCCTGAGGGTGGGTACACCCTCTTTGTGCCTCCTCCCAAGGGGAGGGGGTCACAATCCTAACCCTATTGGGGGAATCCTCCATCTGCAAGATGGAGGATTTCTAAAAGTTAGAGTCACCTCAGCTCAGGACACCTTAGGGGCTGTCCTGACTGGCCAGTGACTCCTCCTTGTTATTCTCATTATTTTCTCCGGCCTTGCCGCCAAAAGTGGGGCCTGGCCGGAGGGGGCGGGCAACTCCACTAGCTGGAGTGTCCTGCTGGGTTGGCACAAAGGAGGTGAGCCTTTGAGGCTCACCGCCAGGTGTGACAATTCCTGCCTGGGAGAGGTGTTAGCATCTCCACCCAGTGCAGGCTTTGTTACTGGCCTCAGAGTGACAAAGGCACTCTCCCCATGGGGCCAGCAACATGTCTCGGTTTGTGGCAGGCTGCTAGAACTAGTCAGCCTACACAGACAGTCGGTTAAGTTTCAGGGGGCACCTCTAAGGTGCCCTCTGTGGTGTATTTTACAATAAAATGTACACTGGCATCAGTGTGCATTTATTGTGCTGAGAAGTTTGATACCAAACTTCCCAGTTTTCAGTGTAGCCATTATGGTGCTGTGGAGTTCGTGTTTGACAGACTCCCAGACCATATACTCTTATGGCTACCCTGCACTTACAATGTCTAAGGTTTTGTTTAGACACTGTAGGGGTACCATGCTCATGCACTGGTACCCTCACCTATGGTATAGTGCACCCTGCCTTAGGGCTGTAAGGCCTGCTAGAGGGGTGTCTTACCTATACTGCATAGGCAGTGAGAGGCTGGCATGGCACCCTGAGGGGAGTGCCATGTCGACTTACTCATTTTGTTCTCACTAGCACACACAGGCTTGTAAGCAGTGTGTCTGTGCTGAGTGAGGGGTCTCTAGGGTGGCATAAGACATGCTGCAGCCCTTAGAGACCTTCCTTGGCATCAGGGCCCTTGGTACTAGAAGTACCAGTTACAAGGGACTTATCTGAATGCCAGGGTGTGCCAATTGTGGATACAATGGTACTTTTTAGGTGAAGGAACACTGGTGCTGGGGCCTGGTTAGCAGGGTCCCAGCACTCTTCTCAGTCAAGTCAGCATCAGTATCAGGCAAAAAGTGGGGGGTAACTGCAACAGGGAGCCATTTCTTTACACAAGCCCCCCCCAGCCCACAGGCCAGGAGACTCAGCCCAAGCTGGGAGAGTCTTCCTAGTCTGTCAGGCGAGGAAGAGTAGGAGAAATAGGCTGGTTAGTTGCAGGGCCTACTCTGCCTTACATCCTTCTGTTCAGGTCATTCCCTTTGGGGAACTGACCTACTTCCACAGTGATAGGACCTAGTCTGAATTGCCTCTTGTCTGCTTCTTCAATGTCTCCACCCATTCTTTCTATTTTGGTCTTAGAGGTATCCCCCTCTGCTAACCTTATCTTGGCCAGGGTTACCCCTAGCTTACCCAGAGAGGTTACCCAGAGCTGGAGTAACCCCACCATGACCAATAGGGTCAGGGGGCCTAACTTGCTATTTGGCATGGGGTCAGACCACCATGCTAAGGATAGTGCAGCCATAAAGGCTAACACCCAGCAGAGGCCACTGACAGCTGTCAGGGCCCAGAACCACACCTTTAGCTCTTCACCTAAAAGGGAAGGGGCTAAGTTACAGGCCTCTTTGGGTTCAGGTTGCCTGTCTGCTGTATTAGAGTGGGGGGTTACCACATCTTGTAGTAAACACCCTTCTTCCACTCTTTCTTCTGTTAGCTGAGGAGCCACCCACTCAGGTTTAACAGTTGCCTGACTAGCCAGGACTTCTTGTGGGTCAGGTTGGACTTTATCAGGGCCATTTTTGGAGTTCTCCCCTACTGGAGCAGAATCTCCTTGGCTTGCTGTAACCTTGGCTAAAGGTTGTCCACCCTTCCTACTCTGTTTTCTTTTTTTCTTCTTCTGGGGCCTGCTTGCATTTACTGCAGAGGCAGGACTTCCAGAATCCTTGGGAGAGGACTGGCACTGGACCAGTTCCTCTCTTGGGCTCTGACTAACCTCTGGGTAGTCATTTCCAAGGAGACAATCAAGGGGGAGGTCTGTACTGACTACTACCCTTCTCCAGCTAAGAGTGCCACCCACTTCTATGGGTACTAAAGCCACAGGCCTCTTAGTGACCCTGTCTAGGCTAACTCTTACCCTGGCAGTCTCACCTGGGATGTACTGGTTTGAGAGCACCAGCCTGTCATGCACAATAGTGTGACTGGCACAAGTGTCTCTCAGGGCAGTGGTTGGGATTCCATTCACCAGTAGGTGGTGGAAGTGTCTACTTCCCTCTGGAATCTCCAACTCACCTGTTGGGCCCTGTTTCCAGTTGAAGGCTATGAAGACCTCCTCATCTGAGGAGTCATCTCCCATGGCTATACTGGTTACCCCAGGAATTTTGTTCTGGGGTTTGTTTTTGGGACAAGAAGTGTCCTTGGTGTGGTGCCCAGACTGTTTACAGTTGTGGCACCATGCCTTAGTGGCATCCCAGTTCTTACCCTGGTACCCACCTTTGTTTTGGGTTGTGTCCTGGGGCCCACCCACCTGTTCTGGTTTTTGGGGGCCTACAGAGGACTCTTTTTCTTTGTTTCTAGTGTCACCCACTTTCTCCTGGGGAGTTTTTGTAACCCCTTTCTTTTGGTCACCCCCAGTGGAAGTTTTGGTTACCCTAGTCTTGACCCAGTGGTCTGCCTTCTTTCCCAATTCTTGGGGAGAAATTGGACCTAGGTCTACCAGATACTGATGCAACTTTTCATTGAAGCAGTTACTTAGAATGTGTTCTTTCATAAACAAATTATAAAGCCCAACATAGTCACACACTTCATTTCCAGTTAACCAACCATCTAGTGTTTTTACTGAGTAGTCTACAAAATCAACCCAGGTCTGGCTCGAGGATTTTTGAGCCCCCCTGAATCTAATTCTATACTCCTCAGTGGAGAATCCAAAGCCCTCAATCAGGGTACCCTTCATGAGGTCATAAGATTCTGCATCTTTTCCAGAGAGTGTGAGGAGTCTATCCCTACACTTTCCAGTGAACATTTCCCAAAGGAGAGCACCCCAGTGAGATCTGTTTACTTTTCTGGTTACACAAGCCCTCTCAAAAGCTGTGAACCATTTGGTGAGGTCATCACCATCTTCATATTTTGTTACAATCCCTTTGGGGATTTTTAGGATGTCAGGAGAATCTCTGACCCTATTTAAGTTGCTGCCACCATCGATGGGACCTAGGCCCATCTCTTTTCTTTCCCTTTCTATGGCTAGGAGCTGCTTTTCCAAAGCCAATCTTTTGACCATCCTGGCTAACAGGGGGTCATCTTCACTGGAGTTATCCTCAGTGATTTCAGAGGTGTTGGTCTCTCCTGTGAGGGAACCAGCATCTCTGACTATTATTTTTGGAGTCAGGGTTTGAGGGACCCTGTTCTCCCTAGATAGGACTGGTAGGGGGGAATTTTCCTCCAAGTCACTATCCTCTTCCTCTGAGTTGCCACCCTCAGAGGGGTTGGCCTTTTCAAACTCTGCCAAAAGCTCCTGGAGCTCTATTTTGGTAGGTTTGGGGCCCATTGTTATTTTCTTTATTTTACAGAGTGACCTTAGCTCCCTCATCTTAAGATGGAGGTAAGGTGTGGTGTCGAGTTCCACCACAGTCACATCTGTGCTAGACATTTTGCTTCTAAAAGTTGGAATACTTTTTAAGAATCTACAACTGGTTCTAGAATCTAATTCAAACTTTTACAAACTTTTAAACTCTAAAAGAAATGCTAAACAGGATCTAACACAAGGCCCTAGCAGGTCTTTTAAGAATTTAGAAAACTTTTCAAATTGCAAAAATCAATTTCTAATGACAATTTTGGAATTTGTCGTGTGATCAGGTATTGGCTGAGTAGTCCAGCAAATGCAAAGTCTTGTACCCCACCGCTGATCCACCAATGTAGGAAGTTGTCTCTGTATGTGCTATTTCAAAGTAAGGAATAGCATGCACAGAGTCCAAGGGTTCCCCTTAGAGGTAAAATAGTGGTAAAAATAGATAATACTAATGCTCTATTTTGTGGTAGTGTGGTCGAGCAGTAGGCTTATCCAAGGAGTAGTGTTAAGCATTTGTTGTACATACACATAGACAATAAATGAGGTACACACACTCAGAGACAAATCCAGCCAATAGGTTTTTATATAGAAAAATATCTTTTCTTAGTTTATTTTAAGAACCACAGGTTCAAATTCTACATGTAATATCTCATTCGAAAGGTATTGTAGGTAAGTACTTTAGGAACTTCAAATCATCAAAATTGCATGTATACTTTTCAAGTTATTCGCAAATAGCTGTTTTAAAAGTGGACACAGTGCAATTTTCACAGTTCCTAGGGGAGGTAAGTTTTGGTTAGTTTTACCAGGTAAGTAAGACACTTACAGGGTTCAGTTCTTGGTCCAAGGTAGCCCACCGTTGGGGGTTCAGAGCAACCCCAAAGTCACCACACCAGCAGCTCAGGGCCGGTCAGGTGCAGAGTTCAAAGTGGTGCCCAAAACACATAGGCTAGAATGGAGAGAAGGGGGTGCCCCGGTTCCGGTCTGCTTGCAGGTAAGTACCCGCGTCTTCGGAGGGCAGACCAGGGGGGTTTTGTAGGGCACCGGGGGGGACACAAGTCCACACAGAAATTTCACCCTCAGCAGCGCGGGGGCGGCCGGGTGCAGTGTAGAAACAAGCGTCGGGTTTTCAATGTTAGTCTATGAGAGATCTCGGGATCTCTTCAGCGCTGCAGGCAGGCAAGGGGGGGATTCCTCGGGGAAACCTCCACTTGGGCAAGGGAGAGGGACTCCTGGGGGTCACTTCTCCAGTGAAAGTCCGGTCCTTCAGGTCCTGGGGGCTGCGGGTGCAGGGTCTCTCCCAGGCGTCGGGACTTTAGGTTCAAAGAGTCGCGGTCAGGGGAAGCCTCGGGATTCCCTCTGCAGGCGGCGCTGTGGGGGCTCAGGGGGGACAGGTTTTGGTACTCACAGTATCAGAGTAGTCCTGGGGTCCCTCCTGAGGTGTTGGATCGCCACCAGCCGAGTCGGGGTCGCCGGGTGCAGTGTTGCAAGTCTCACGCTTCTTGCGGGGAGCTTGCAGGGTTCTTTAAAGTTGCTGGAAACAAAGTTGCAGCTTTTCTTGGAGCAGGTCCGCTGTCCTCGGGAGTTTCTTGTCTTTTCGAAGCAGGGGCAGTCCTCAGAGGATGTCGAGGTCGCTGGTCCCTTTGGAAGGCGTCGCTGGAGCAGGATCTTTGGAAGGCAGGAGACAGGCCGGTGAGTTTCTGGAGCCAAGGCAGTTGTCGTCTTCTGGTCTTCCGCTGCAGGGGTTTTCAGCTGGGCAGTCCTTCTTCTTGTAGTTGCAGGAATCTAATTTTCTAGGGTTCAGGGTAGCCCTTAAATACTAAATTTAAGGGCGTGTTTAGGTCTGGGGGGTTAGTAGCCAATGGCTACTAGCCCTGAGGGTGGGTACACCCTCTTTGTGCCTCCTCCCAAGGGGAGGGGGTCACAATCCTAACCCTATTGGGGGAATCCTCCATCTGCAAGATGGAGGATTTCTAAAAGTTAGAGTCACCTCAGCTCAGGACACCTTAGGGGCTGTCCTGACTGGCCAGTGACTCCTCCTTGTTATTCTCATTATTTTCTCCGGCCTTGCCGCCAAAAGTGGGGCCTGGCCGGAGGGGGCGGGCAACTCCACTAGCTGGAGTGTCCTGCTGGGTTGGCACAAAGGAGGTGAGCCTTTGAGGCTCACCGCCAGGTGTGACAATTCCTGCCTGGGAGAGGTGTTAGCATCTCCACCCAGTGCAGGCTTTGTTACTGGCCTCAGAGTGACAAAGGCACTCTCCCCATGGGGCCAGCAACATGTCTCGGTTTGTGGCAGGCTGCTAGAACTAGTCAGCCTACACAGACAGTCGGTTAAGTTTCAGGGGGCACCTCTAAGGTGCCCTCTGTGGTGTATTTTACAATAAAATGTACACTGGCATCAGTGTGCATTTATTGTGCTGAGAAGTTTGATACCAAACTTCCCAGTTTTCAGTGTAGCCATTATGGTGCTGTGGAGTTCGTGTTTGACAGACTCCCAGACCATATACTCTTATGGCTACCCTGCACTTACAATGTCTAAGGTTTTGTTTAGACACTGTAGGGGTACCATGCTCATGCACTGGTACCCTCACCTATGGTATAGTGCACCCTGCCTTAGGGCTGTAAGGCCTGCTAGAGGGGTGTCTTACCTATACTGCATAGGCAGTGAGAGGCTGGCATGGCACCCTGAGGGGAGTGCCATGTCGACTTACTCATTTTGTTCTCACTAGCACACACAGGCTTGTAAGCAGTGTGTCTGTGCTGAGTGAGGGGTCTCTAGGGTGGCATAAGACATGCTGCAGCCCTTAGAGACCTTCCTTGGCATCAGGGCCCTTGGTACTAGAAGTACCAGTTACAAGGGACTTATCTGAATGCCAGGGTGTGCCAATTGTGGATACAATGGTACTTTTTAGGTGAAGGAACACTGGTGCTGGGGCCTGGTTAGCAGGGTCCCAGCACTCTTCTCAGTCAAGTCAGCATCAGTATCAGGCAAAAAGTGGGGGGTAACTGCAACAGGGAGCCATTTCTTTACAGACACCAAAAAGCTGGTCCAACATAAGCTGAGGAAGACTGCCCTCAAGGCAGCCACATTGGTTGCAAGTGTGCAAATGCCATGAGTCCAGAAGGGAGCTCCACCACAAGATCCTAGAGGATTCCAGTACAGCTATAACAATAGAAACCAGGGAGGTTGGCAGCAGCCAAACCCCATACAATGCTACTATTGCCACAGAATGAGCCACATGGCCGACAGATGCAGACTAAATGCACACCACAAGCTGAAGTCAATGAGCCGGGCCAGGCCCCACAAAATTCACATCTGCAAAGTCAAGTCCATGGAAACCTGACTGCACTTTATATTCAGTTGCTGGGAAGTCAATCCACTGCTGCACCACAGAAACAGGGGTAAGGTAGTTGACCAACACATGGCATCAGCAACCACAGACAGGGAACCCAGCCCAACAAGGAATGGGTCCACAGCCGTGGCAAGGAGGAGTAACTGTTTGGCGAAGCAATGCCTTCATGCAGATACAGAACCCAAATGTACAGTAAACCTAATATCCTGAAGCAAAAGATCCATTTCACACACACACCTTAAAATTCACTGCAGCAAAAACTCAAGAGAAAAGTAAATAAGATTAGGGATTTAAAGCTTTACTTGCATTTGGGAAAACTCAGGGTTGCTGTGAGGCTGTCGATCGGGTATCCTCACTGGAGTCCACCATTCTGGGTTGCTGTGTGGCTGTTGATCGGGTATACCCGCTAGAGTTCACCAATTCTGGTGGCAGCGGGAGCCTAGGCCCCACTCTGCTGCTGATCCTCTAGGGTAGAGTCGGTTGATCACACCCCAGGGGGAGGGCAGCCTGACGAAGGGGAGCAGGGCTGCTCCCAACCAGTGCTTAAAAAAAACAGGCACCTAGGTTCCTGCACCCATCAGTCAAATGGGACGGGTTCCAATTACCAAGTCAAAAGGTCCCCATTCTCTGGCACCCAGCTGAAACCGAAAGTTCCTTTTGGCTGTAGTCCCAGAAGCAATAGAGCCCACAGAAAGTAAATGGCCTCCAGCCAAAGTGGAGGTCCCCTTTTAGTTCAAACATGAAGCTGTTCTCCAGTGTCGGGAGCCAGGCTTCCTATGTGCTTGGGGCAGCGCATACCCCCATAACCCTCACTGTTTTCAACCAAGAAAATCCCATCACCAAAAAGACCACAGACATCTCCACCGGAATCATCTCAAGGCCTACAATGTTTCATAAGTTATGTGTTTTTAGGGATGCTACTTCATCCATTCATTTCCAAAGAACAGTCTAGTTTAATGGAGCCTATTCAGAAAGTATCACTGCAGTTGCGTAGGGACCTCTCCCTCATCACCTATAATTACACCACATTCAACACTAGTTTTCCACACACACCACACAACACTCTTTCACACAACATGAAGTAACAGCACATGACCACTGTGGGCTTCAAGACCAACCGGGTTATGTTATGTCTGTTCACTAATACCACATGCAGTAGGCACAGATGGGCTTTACTTATCCCAAGAGGTAGCCCCTGAAAAGCAAAATTCCTTCTCCACCTGTACCTATGTAGAATTAGGGCCAAAATGCAACACCTTTACTTGCTGTGTGACACCACACACATTACTCCTACACTCCCCCCTGAGAATGTCCTTCTGCCCCTCCCATTTGGTACTTCTACTATCCGCTGTACCCTAATTGCCCAGTAGATTCTCTGTAATCCACTTCCCCAGCATCTCTCTGAATGTTGCATCTAGTAGGGCATCCACCAGCATTTGCCAGCTTCTCCGTCCCTCTTGGAACCCTGCTCTTTCCCACTCCAGGAAGAGGGAGGACAGTCTGACAAATGTCTGCCAAAGTAGGTGTTTGTCTGTTTTGTGCCCATACCGCAGCAGTACCCAGGGCTCAATCCAACCTGCTGAAGATGCTATGGGTAGTAGAGTGACAGGAATACAAATCCCTCAAGATGTCCCTACATTCTAGTTTAAGCATTGCTGGGGCCAGTGTGTCTGTCATGCTCGATTTGGTGGGTGGGCTAGGGGGCCATTTGTCCATGTAAGTATCAAGGATGCAATTGAAGTCCCAACACACAACAAATGCTCTGCTATATTTTCCATCATGAGCGCATGCAGTCATGGAAAAAACTCCCTACCGTCCACATTGGGGGCATATATGTTCAATATAGTCATATCCACACCATCCAAAGTCCCCTGCACCCAGAGGTAGTGTCCTCTTGGATCTGTGTAATAGGTGTGGGATATATAAGGTTCGACACTCTGTTCATATGATAACACTTTCTCCTTTTATTTTACATTTATGATGGGTAAGATGGTATTATTAACGTCTTCTCCTCTTCTCTTCCTTCAGGTATGACAAAGCCTGGGCCACTGGGACCAGACATGCACCTCAAAAGAAGGAAAAAGGCCACTGGTAAATGTCTTGCAGAATGTTCTTATTACTTCACTCCCAAATGTCTCTTAGAATGTGCTCAGGTGAGTTCAAAAGGTTCTGTGATTTAGCAACCTGTCCCCCTCAACATGTGACAATGCTGTATCAACAAATCTTATGGCAAGATTCAAAACCTCAAAGGTTTCTGGTTAGCCTCATCATAAGCGCCATGTATTTACTTTGGCAAACTGTGATTCCAGTAAAAAGTGTTGCATGCATTAAAAAAGGGGATGGGGCAGGAATTTAACTCAAACCACAGACGGTATCATGAGGTATGTATGTAATGGTTGCTGTAATGAAACATAACACCAAAGGTTTAAAAGAAAACACCACTGAAGTTTTAGTGTAAGGGTCCACCAAGTAAATGTAATTCTCATTCGTTAGTGTACCAGAAAAAAATACATGCCGTTTTAATCTTTACACTCGACCTCCCCGCCTGCCTCCCGTTTCAGGCGCCCTTTTGCGGTATCTCCCCAGGGGACAACTGCATACCTGGGAAAGACACGCTCCTCCAGGAGCGTGGCGGGATGCTTCACTTTGCTGGTGGCCCTCTGGCTTGTCAAGATTATCCGCTTCTTCAGCAGCGCGTCTTGTTTCGCACTCCAATGGCGCTTTTGTGTCGGCATCTTCGGTGCCTTTGTTGTCCTCGGCGTTTTCAGTCTTTTCACCCTCGCAACCTCCAGTTTGGACGCTCCTTATTTCCTCATCGTCCGCGCCTAATTGGAAGCATAGCCTTTCAATGGTTAAGGTTTGTAACACATGGGTTTCAGCTCCGTTGGATTTAAAGGGGCCTTGTTCATTAAGTTTAAGTTGCTAAGATTCATATTTCTCAGTTTCGCATGGATGAAATTAAGTGACAGCCGTCACTGCTTCTGTTGATTGAATTCTTGCGGTGGGCTGCAAACAGAGGACAGACAATTCCTGTAGGATGAAATTTAAAGGGAAGTCCCAGGAAACGTAGTTTTCCTCATCTTCTTTCCCCTCGACACTTGATCCTCCCTGACAATCTGCTTCTGAGTAAATCAGCTTAACGGGTACCCCAGAGGCTACTCTAACCAATACCCCTCGGGCATAGGACAAGTATGTGGAAGATATCAATTGGCCCTTCCATTTTCTCTTCAGTTTACCCGCTTCTTCATTTGTGAGGTGTGCTTCCTGTAAACAGGCTATGCTCACTCCGGAGTGCCTCGGGTAGGAGAGTACTCTGTGTCATTTCACATAACTTCCAGGCCTCTAATGTTCCATCTGGTATCTCATAGGTCTGCATCTTATGCGATAAATGCACCTTCTTTCCCCCAACCCCTAGAAACTGGCCCACTCCGTCTACCAGCTCCTCCCACTGCCCACTTTCTGGCTGCGCGTACACCGTCTGAGGCTCCCATAATATATTATGCACCTTAACAAGAGCTAAGTATCCCACCGTAGCAATCTGCCCTTCACCCACGCCTCTCCCCGGGCAGACACTAAACTACAACAAATACATAACATTGTGTTTTCCCACCATTCTGTCCTGTTATGTTATGTTGTTATGTTACTGTCACTTGTTATAGAGCTCGAATCACCCTGGGAGGGGTACCTCGGCGCTCCAAATGTATAGAGAAGGTCACAGAGTTAGAATAATATAGTCTTGAGTGTTTTCCTAAAGGAAAGATGGTTGGTACGAATTTTGTGAGGCAGTTTGTTCCAATAGAATGGGGCCAGAAACGAGAAGCCTCTGCCACATGATTTAAATTTCTTTATGCGAGGAATCAATAAAAGAGCTTTGTCAGTAGATCTCAAATTTCTCTTAGAACAATAGGGCATCATCTTTTGTGCATTGTATGTAGAGCCTTTTCCAATGAGAGCTTTGTGAGTAAGGCAACATGTCTTAAAGATTACTCTTTTTTTATCTGTAACAAATGTAACAATTTAAGAAGGGGTAGTGAAGTTGTACCTTGAGGTTGGTTACATACAGGCCTAGCTGCTGTGTTTTGTACCACTTGAAGTTTATCAAGAAGATTGGTGCTGGGAATGGCCTTTTTGCAGGGTTACCCCCAAACTTGTTGCCATCCTCCTCCACTTTTTCTGACCTCATTTTATCTGGCTTTAGGACTTTGCACACTTTACCACTGCTAATCAGTGCAAAAGCGCATATGCTCGCTCCCTTAAACATGGTAACATTGGTTCATTCCCAATTGGCATATTTGATGTACTTGTAAGTCCCTAGTAAAGTGCACTGCATGTGCCCAGGACCTGTAACTCAAATGCTACTAGTGGGCCTGCTGCACTGATTGTGCCACCCACATAAGTAGCCCCTTAACCATGTCTCAGGTCTGCCATTGCAAGGCCTGTGGGTGCATCTTCCCTGCCACCACGACTTGGCATTTAAAAGTACTTGTCAGCCTTAAACTCCCCTTTTTCTACATATGTCACCTGAAGGTAGGCCCTAGGTAACCCAAGGGACAGGGTGCTATGTAGATAAAAGGCAGGACATATATCTGTGTGTTCTATATGTCCTGGTTCATTTTCCACTACTGTGAGGCCTGTTCCTTTCATAGGCTAACATTAGGGCTACCCTCATATACTGTTTGAGTGGTAGATTCTGATCAGAAAGGGGTAAACAGGTCCTATTTAGTATGGCCAGAATGGTAATACAAATCCTGCTTATTGGTGAGGTTGAATTTTATATTACTATTTTAGAAATGCCACTTTTAGAAAGTGAGGATTTCTATACACTTAAAATCCATCTGTGCCGGAACGATGCAGCGCCTGCCGTGCGACAGAAACTAGGACGCATCACCACACCAGATTGACGCAGCACCTGTGACTACATCCTGCACGCCCAGGATTTCCATAAACCATCCCTGGGTGTCAAAAGACCCCGCATCGCAGTGAGGATCCAAGACTGCAAGCCGGAAATAGATGAAAAGTCCTTGCAGCGTGGGAAGAATCGACACATCGTCTGTGCCGCGTCGGCAAATCCGACGCACACCTTCCTTTTTCCACGCATCGCCTCCTCTGCGGTCTTCGTGCATGTAATTTGGACGCAAACCAGGTACTTTGTGTATACAAGAGACAATTGCTGATTTTTAAGAACTTAAGACTCTCCTTATCATTGCAAAAGTGATATTTTGAGTTGTGCTTATCAAATGTTGATCGTTTTGACCTTAATTTACTCAGATAAATATCTTATATTTTTCTAAACCTGTGTGATGTATTTTTGTGGTGTTTTCACTGTGTTATTACATGATTTATTGCACAAATACTTCACACATTGCCTTCTAAGTTAATCCTGACTGCTCAGTGCCAAGCTACCAGAGGGTGGGCACAGGATAATTTGGATTGTGTGTGACTTACCCTGACTAGGATTGTGGTCCCTACTTGGACAAGGGTGTATACCTCTGCCAACTAGAGACCCCATTTCTATCAATTAGCATTTGCAGATGTCAGCAGAGATGACAGCAGCCCAGCTGACTACTTGGTCGCCCCTGCTCTAAGGTCTTCCTGTCCGATAACGGTAAAAATGGAAGTGCTTTCCTGAGCATGCTCATGGTATGGTAACAAGTACTGATCGTTGATGCAACCTGATCTTTCATAGTTAGGTCCTTATCCAGCCGAACCCCTACGTTTTTCACTACAAGCTTAGGAGGAGGTGCCAGGTCAGCTGGCCACCAATCATCAGTCCAGAATCTCTGTGCTTTACCAAATAGCATTATTTCAGTGTTTGCTGCATTTAATTGCAGACAGCTATGGGACATCCATGCTGTGACTGCTTTCATACCAGATTGAAAACATTGTTTGGTGATTTCTGGGTTTTTATTGAAAGAGATCACTAATTGAGTGTCATCTGCATAGGAATAAATCTCAAGCCCAAAAGTTTGGACAATTTATGCTAAGGGGGCGAAATAAATATTGAAAAGTGTGGGGCTCTAGCAGGAACCCTCTGGCACTCTCTTGTCTGTCTGCCTTATAGAAGATCAGTGGGAGAGCCCGACTTTCTTTTTTTAAGGCACTTAACCATTTCTTCTGTGGTAAACAAAGTAAATTCAGACAAACTCTCAGTGATTGAAATTGGGGTTTGAGTAAAAGATGGGCTAGATGTTCGTCTTTTGTGGTCTTAGTAAAATTATCATAGTTTTGTTTATTTTTTTGCTCGAAGTAATCTGCTAAAGAGTCGCATACATGTTGAGACTAAGATTGCTCAGGATTGCAGGCCCGTGAGTTAGTGACATCCTTCAATGTTTTGTATAAAGCCCTAGAGGAATTGCTTGCTGATTAAATCTGTAGAGATATAAAAGTTTTACAAACTATCTTGATATTCCTATGGTATGTAATAAGTGCAGATTTATATTTCGCTTTGTCAAAAGGATCCTTGGTGGCACACCAATGTCGTTCTAGTTTTTTGATTAGAGATTTTTGCAAACAAAGCTCTGTGGAGTACCATGAGGTATGGGTCCTCCGACTGGTGTTGGGCCTGTTACTTAATGGGGCAAGATGATCAAAAACTGAGACTAGTGCTTTATTAAATTTCTTAAGGTTTTTATCCATGTGTATGGACAACTTTAATAGAGAAAACTTGAATTCTTTGGAAAACAAGTCAACAGTGATTTTATGCTAAGCTCTAGATTTAGAGGTTTTAGTAGACTGGGATTTCTCACAACTCCAATTTGTAGAAATCTGAAAACTGATCAAATGGTGATCTGTTCAGATCAAAAGTGAGGAACATGTTAAATATAGGGCATTGGTAAATACAAGATCTAGCATAGGCACGTCTATATAGGTAGAACCATAGTTTTTCAGCTGTAGCTCCAGGAAATCAAGGTCCAAGAGGAGTTCAGAAACCTCTGGGTCCGCACGTTTTTCCCCATGATGGTTAAAATCTCCAAGTAAAAGAAATTGTTGGGTGCTAAGGACATGTGGGGCAATATATTCTGTAGGTTTTTGAGAGAAATCTCTTTTAGGGCCCAGGCGGTCTATAAAGTAGTGCTCCTCTCCAGGAGACCTTTGGTGCTATGTCCATCTTAAATATACAGATCTCAGCCCAGTCGGTTACTTGTTTATCACTTGGTGACCTTAACCAGATTTTTGTAGGCAATAGCTATTCCGCCTCCTGTCTTACCCTCCCTACCAACCTTTAAAATATAATAATCTTCTGGAATAGCTAAACTGATAGCTGGGAGGGCTTTCAGTGAAAAAAGCAATATCAGGGGTCTTGGAGCAAAGAAGGTCCAAAACTTCCACCGCATGTTTGGGTAAAGGTTTGGTGTTGCACACGAGGCAGCTTATGTCCCTGGTCATGTGCTGAAGAGAGTTAACGCTTGTTGTCTTATTAAGTGAGAAAGGTTTGCTATTTAAAGGTGCTGTTACATTAAGAAATTATTGCTGGCTATTTTAGAATATCATATCTAAATGAAAAGTTACATCTTAAACAGGCCACTAGTCCCTCAAATTTTGTATTTCCTGGCGTACAAACAAAGCTAGTAATACCTATTTGAATTAATTCCTTAGAGGAGTAAACAATTCTGTTAAGGTTACAAACCTTATGAAAAGAGGCAGGGGTCTTGGCTCCTGGCGACAGTCAAGCGCAGACAGGCGCAGACAGGCGCAGACAGGCTCAGACAGGCTTTCCTTTGACGTGCCTTTGTTGCACAATCGGTAAACCCGCTGTGTGCCTCTGCGCTTGCATGTCAAATTTATGCAGAAAGGGTGTCAGCCACTAGAGTGCTAACTCCCTCTGGGGAAGGAAATGAGGACACAGGAAGTGTGTAAAAAGTAAAAATGCTTGCTCTGCAACAATTTGGAAACCCGTGGCAGACCGGAAAGCAGAGGCTCACGGCCCAAACATTTGAGGTAAAAAACAGCAACAAAATACAACTAAAAATGGTTTTTAGGCGTCCCTAACACAGTGCTCTAACATTAAAATGCTGGAAAGATATATACTTTAGCTACTGCAAGATGACAGGAACCGCTCACCTGACACTGTGTATATATCTTTATTTCGGCTAAAAGCCATAAAAGTATCCAATAAAACAACATACCATATTCACACAATAAAATAGAAAAAGGATAAAAAGAGAAGGGTGCCATATAATACATTAAGAGGCCCTGTCACTTTCTTCTAAAATAGTTTGTAAGAGCACACAAATATAAAAACAGTATAAGACAGGCATTAAATATTAAAGAACTAAACACCATTCTAACTTATTTCCACTTCATTATCAACTTCTGCCAGAAGTGTTTTTGGCTTTGACAATCAGTCAGCAAGATTTTCTCTAGATCTTATAGCCATGCACTTTGGAGATATCTTGCGACTGCAAAAACTACCTTGTCACTTGTATCGCTTGCCAAAATTCGTAGGGATGTATTGTATTTCCTTATCCTCAGTGATCTACATAAAGGAATAATCCACTTCTTCCTAGGGACTAAATATCTAGGGCAGAAGAATATAAAGTGTGCAAGTGTCTCTGGTTGCTCGTGGCAAAAATGGCAAAAGCTCGAGTTGTTATCCTCCTTGCTCCACCTAGCGGTGAATGTCTTGAGTGGCAAGATCCCTAGCCTGAATTTAATAAAAAGGCTTTTAATGTAAGGAGGGTTTATATTATCCATGTAGGCTTCAAACTTAGGGCTGCATTTATGGTCTAAAAACTGTAATGTCCTGCTACCTTGGTCCTTTTTGGTCCAAGTCTGCACCAGAATCATCTCCCAGTAACACCGCCTTATGCGTAGTTTTGCTTCCTTGGTTAAATTACAAGGATCTCTCCACTCCTCCTCCATTTTAATGAATTGGGCCATATCTCTAATGTATTTGAACCAAGGAATTTTCAATGCGCCACCATCCGCTAGCAGCTCAGCTGCTGCTGCTTGATAGGTGCACAGATGTTCAGATGTCCAGAGACGAACCCAATACATAAGAGGTCTCAGGGCAATTTCATTATGGATCTCATTTAGAGCTAAGTAAAATCTAAGGGGTGTGAGAGGAGTACTCATCGGCAAACGCAAAAAGTAACGCATAAAGCGATTTTCTACCGTTGTCAAACTTCTGGAGTTGCAGTGCCAACTCGGCACCATAAATCGAAGCAGCCACTGCCGCTGCCTTATATACTGTAATGGCAGGCGAGATTTCCCCTTCCGAGATGTTTGCAATTTTCCTCCCTATCACTGCTGACCTCTGCCGGAGGACAGACAGACTCTTTCTGATCTGTGCCGACCATTGTTGGTCATCCGCTAGTCTGATCCCCAAAATAATCAAATTGGCTAACTCTCTCTACCAATTGTCCAGCTATATTAATTTTTCCCCTGAATGACTTATGCAGATTAAAGGCCATAAACTGGTCTTAGTTGGATTTATTTCAAGGCCCCTCTTGGCACAAAAGATAGAAAAAGCATCAAGTTCATTTTGGAGGCCCATTGGGGTTCTTGAAATCAATAGAGTATTGTCCGCAAACATTAGAATGGGGACCGGGACTCCTGCTAGCTTCGGGCATCATGGTTGCAATGCATCAGCTGATCTACCACACCGTTGATAAAGAGGTTGAACAGTGAGGGAGCTAAGACACACCCCTGTCTGACCCCCCTATCAATGGGTATGGCTTCTGTCAGGTCTCCACCTTGGGACCAACGTACCTGAGCATAAGTTCCCTCGTGGAGATGTTTTATCAGTCTCAGCAGTTCTTTATCAAGTTGATAGGACTCCAAGACATTCCACAACAAGTCCCGTGGGACCATATCAAAGGCGGCCTTTAAATCAATAAAGGCCACATACAAGTGGCTCTTATTGAGTATCAGGTATTTCCAGCAGAGGAGGTTGAACCTGAATGCCTGGTCTATTGTGCTCACTCCTTTCCTGAATCCCGCCTGGAAATTGGAGAGGATCTGAAAGTCCTCTATCCATGTCTGCAGTCTGGTCAGGACCTGCTTACAAAATACTTTTTGGCTCACGTCAATTAAGCTTATTGGTCTATAGTTAGTTGGTAATTCCCTAGACCCCTTTTTAAAAACAGGAACTATGATTGCTCCTTGCCATGTAGGGGGAAGCCCACCACCCCTCAGAATCACATTGCTAAGTACATTTAGATATAAAGACCAAGTTCTGGGTCGGGATAAATACAAGTCACCTGGAATACCATCTAGACCAGGGACCTTTCCTTTACGTAATGTTTGAAGAGCCAGAGTAGTTTCTTTTAAGGAAAAAGGGTACAAATCAAAGTTAGATGAAATAACTACCCCGGAAGTTGGTATATAAGTAGAAGGCCCCTCTAGTGTTTGTGGAGGAACGTTGATGCAGCTAATCTGAACCGCTCTATACAGATTTCCAAAGTGTGACACCCAGGTTTCTGGCAGGATTGCTGGATAGCTCTCTACATTTTGGGAATGTCCTTTTTCTGCCACCAATTTCCAAAACAGTTTTGTATCCTTCTCGTGGAGAGCATCTACCAAAGCATTCCAATTTTTGGTTTCCCAATCTTTTTTGGCATTTTTCAGTGTTGTTTTATATGCAGTCCTAGTTGCTCTTATCTCCCAGCGACTCCCTACCTGCAATGCTCCCAACAGCTGTAGTTTGGCCTGTTGACAAGAACTAGAGAACCATCTCAATGATCTATCCATAGTTTCTACCCACCTCCTTACTACCTGAAAAAATGGTCTTAACCGGTTGACCAAGGTACCATGCAAATTAATCAGGTCAACCAGTACAAAATCAGTGTGCTTCAGGGGAAGAAGAGTCGATATAACTACTTTGTATATTAATATCTGGAACTTTGCATCTTCTGCCACCGTTTCCCATCTCACATTTTTGTAATCGTTTGTCGCAGTTAAAATGTTACCCTTCACCCATTTAGTCAGTGTGTTAATATTAAATGTGGAGGTTAAGAAGGATGTGCAGAGAGCTTGATGGTCACTATAATCTCGTGGGGAGACAGCCATATCAATGAGAGAGTTCCAGAGTATATCATCTACTAAAATATAGTCTAAATGGCTCGAATATAGTCCTTTTTTATATGTAGGCAACACCGGAATATCCGACTTCGTATTCCCATTTACTACTCTTAGCCCCATAGTTTTTATTAGGTTCTCAAGTAGATCTAATGCTCCCCCTGTTTTCTTTGATGTGACCTGGACCGGGCCTGATCTATCCCAGGGGTCTGCAAACTGGGTTCCTTCTTGCTGGTAATCATCCTTACAACTCAGTTGCATATTGCAATCCCCTGCAACGATTAAGCCTTGCCCCCCTGGTAGATGGTTCAAGAGATCTGTAAGCGAATTCAGCAAAGCAATCTGTATGCTTTGTGGGCCAGGTCTAATGTATATATTTACAAATACTATACGAGTAGGCCCCCTTGGACTGCTAAATTCCACCTCCACAGCTAATATATCCCTAGTGGGGCTAAATAGCTCCTTCGCCATTGGGGAACAGATCGTGCTTTATCCAAGTTATCAAGCCCCCTGATGCCCTCCCAGATGGCGATGGGAGCGCAGCCTTCTGGAAGGTCCAGTATCCTGCTCTATAGATCATTGAAGGGGCCCATGTCTCCTGCAAGAGAATGATATGGTGTTGATCTATAAAACTGCACCACTCTGGATTGGTTGTTTTTGATAGCACACCTGCCACATTCCAGGATAAAAGTTTGATTAGGGAATCATTATCATCCCCTATATTTTGCAGTCTCTCATTAGTCTTTTTTATAGAGGATGCTACTTCACAGTCTCTCCCTTCTACTTGGCCATTGCAATGTGTTCCTACCTCTGCTCCCACAATGCCCAATGACAGATTACTTAGGGCACAGGGTTCCATAACCCTTTTAGTAAATACATCATCCCTCCCTGCCTTCACCTGATGCTGTGCATTTGTGCTTGCATGTTAAAATTATGCAGAAGTGGAGTCAACCACTAGAGCGCTAACTCCCTCTAGGGAAGGAAATTAGGACACAGGGAGTGTGTAAAAAGTAAAAAAGCTTTCTTCGTGACAATTGGGAAACCCGGTGAACCGGGAATCAGAGGCTTAAGGCACAAACATTAGAGGTAAAAAAACAACAGTAAAAACAATACTAAAAAATTATTCCCTGACACAGCGCTCTAAAATTTAAATGCGAGACAGATATACATTGTAACTACTGCAAGGTGACAGGCACCCCTCACCTAATGCTGTATTAGAGTTAACATTGGAACCCTGTCCCTACCCCTGTGTGTTCTAAATGGCTGACACTCTCTGTAAAAGTAGAGCCCAATCCTCACATAAAGAACGATGCTAATCCCCCCAAAGTACGGGAGTGAGTCAGTTTAGTGCTACCCCCACCACTGCTGGGAAGTCCCTTACACCAGGTCTCACTCCAGCTGTCCTAATGAGCCCTAAACATCCCCCATAGAATTCAATTATAACAATTCAGTTCTGGAACATAACATCAAATGTCCTTCGCAACTCGCCCCGGTTCTTCTCAGATGCCTGTACTTTGCACTGCATACCTTCCCTTGTGTCTCCAAGAGGTAGTTACGGACTAGGGCCCATATTTATACTTTTTGACGTAAAACTGCGCAAACGCAGTTTTGTGTCAAAACATTTAGCGCCGGATTGCGCCATTTCTCAGCACCATCCATGTGTCCTATTTACACTATGACGCACAATGGTGCTAAGAAATGTTTAGAGTAAAAAATAATGACGTAAACCCTTGCGCCCTGTCATAAGGAAAAATGATGTTAATGCTGCAAAACTGACTCTAACCTGTTTTGCGGCACGTAAACTTGTCGCAAACTAATTTGCCCCATTTTAACACTGTATTTGCGTCAACTTTAGACGCACAAGCAGGAAAGAGTGCAATTCAAAGGGAAGATGGAAGCCGCAGGCTGGAAGAGACCCTAGGGTGACCCCATACATACAAGAACCAGCCAGAAGGATACACAGAAGTCCCAGGAGAAGGAAAAGAAAAAGCGCAAGTGTTGGTTCAGTGAGGAGGAGCACGACATCCTTGTCAGAGAGGTGACAGAGCACCAACACCAGCTCTTCGTCACATCCAAATTGCCAATTGGTAAGAGAGAGTCTATATGGCAGTAAATAGTGGACAAAATCAACAGTGTGGCAGAGGTGAAGCGAACTATCACAGAGTGCAAGAAGCGCTGGCATGATTGCAAGCATGGAAGTAATGAGAAAATGTCCAGGAACAGAAAGGAAGCCCTGCAAACTGGAGGTGGAAGTCCAGCACCACAGGAGGACCTGGATGAGATGGAGGAGATGGTTGCAGTAGTCATCCCAGAAGAGCTGGTCACAGGAATACAAGGACAGGACAGCGCAGACTTCCAAGAACCACCACAAATGCAGGGTAAGCTGCATGGGGGAAATAACTGTCAATTTTACAAATGCCAGAAGGGGGAGGCACATAGGACAAACTCAATGCATGCTAAAGGAGTGCAGCGGAACACTTTGCCCATGAATCAAGATGCACTATTCACATATAAGCAACACATGTACACATGCCTTGGCTGTGCCATGCAGCACAACACAAACACAACCTGGACGTATGTCAATCACCAGAGCCATACACCAACATGTACATATTCAGCACATTGGATGGAAAGCACGTCTAATTACTGTGTCTGTGTCATCACAACACCCCATGCGTGTAGTCAAACATACTCTACCTACACAACTGAGACATCAGAGACGATGAAGAAAGTCAATACCATTCCTTGGGTTACGTCATGGTGGCTCGGTATCACAGTAAACATGGCTCTACCCTGTGTACCTAACCTGGCGCAGTGTTGAGCCCCACATATTGACGCTGATCAGAACTGTGGCACTAAAGAAAAATGTGCACTACAGATTGCAATCTGTAGAACACAACACATACAGGCTTAACCTACAACAACTCTGACACAATCATGTGAGCCACAAAGGAATGGGGAAACAATCACACAAACACAATATGTGGTGTATGTCTGTGAACATCATGGGGCACATTATCGCACTGATGGGCAGGGGGTGGCGCATGGGTAAGTCTGGCATTGGTAAGACTACCAGTGTGGTCTTCCCTCCGCGGCTGGCATTACGAGTTTCACACTGGGATGGTGGATAGAAATCTGTCTCCTCATGTCAGCTCTGTGGGGAAGTCACCACAACATTGTTGTTGGATCAAATAGAGCCAGCGCCAATCTTGGGGTGCATTGGGTGTGACAGCACATGCTGCACTTGTCACTGCAAATCAGGCAGCGGAAAGTGCAAAGGGCCTGATCATGGGGGCCCCTGCAATGCCCATGCCAGGTGCATGGGGAGTGCAGGGGCACCCAGGGGCACACCACACCACATTACCACCAACCTGTGCATGGTGGTTGGACCGCCATGCAAAGGCTGGAGGAAAAGCGGGATCTTAATCTGCAGGGTAGCTCTGATTGTAATGCTGGGCTGGTGTCACAAGACAGGTGGCACTGTAGTGCTAGACCATTGGCCTGTGGGGCTTTCCCCACATTCAAAATGTGCCAGTTCCACCCGCGCTGTTGGCCGTGTTCATATTGCCAATGGCAGTCTGGTGGTCACAGGACTGCCAGACTTGTAATGAGGGTCCATGTGTGCACTTGTACAACTAGCTGCAATATCTCCATCAAACTAGCTAGAGGCCCTGATCAAAGTTGAAAATAAGTCAACTGGATATGTCCATAATTTGGTGGCATCAGGCACTGTCATGTACAAAATGCTGTTCACATCAATAAATGATACCCATGCCAGCCATCCCTTGGTCCACCCCTGTGCCAGTGGTGAATTAGCTGCCCTGCCACAATGCTGCATCCCATGCACCATAGTGCAAGTTTGACTGCATTGAGAGGGGGTTCATAGTTGTGTAGGGGGAGAACCTTCCAGCACAACCAGAAACTGAAATGGCAACATGCTAGGTCCATGTGTGCTGTGGAATGCAGCACACATACACAAACTTAAACTTTATGAGCAATCAAAGTAAACTTCATCATTGCGCCTTGGTAATGCCATCCCTAGGGTGGTGTAAGATTTTGGTGCCTCCTCAGGTGTATGAAAACACGTAAAACTGGGACAGGGGCAAAATACAATGTGTGTTGGTGTGGCTTGACCACCGCAACATCCATTGCAAGGCCCTCCCATGCAAACTGATGCATGAGAAGGGGCCATAATAACAAGGTGGTGTCAGGCCACTATAAGGGAATGCATCACACCTTGTAAATATGACGTAGCCTATTGTTCCACCTGTGCTTCCCTTTATGTAACACTCAGGTGGGGCAAAGGGCTGATAAATAGGACCCATAATGTACAAGAACAATGTTTGGGCTGTAAGTTGTCACTGAGCCTCCAATACCAATTCAATGATGTGCCATGTCAACTGCCACAACATAGAAAGATTGATTTTACACCATCTCATTGCACAGGATGATGGCTCTCTTGCTGATCTGCCTGTCCTGGAGCTCACTGATGATCTGTATAACCAGCTGACAACCATCATCCAACAGACTCTCCAGGATGTCCTGCGATCCCTCCAGACACCACCTCCAGCTGCAAGGAGGACAATCAATGTTGCGCCTTCCCCAGATAACCGACCCAACATCCAAAATATACTACCTGCCAGTACAAACACAGCTCACGACTCTGAGGACCCAGAGACAAGCTTCCAGAGGACAGTGGTAGGAGTCCAACGGGAGCTGACCGAGCAGGTGCGGGTGGGGATGGAGACCGTGGCAGGCTGCCTAGAGGGAGTGCTCACTTGTCTTGTGACAGCTAATGAACACACAGCTGCCATGCGAGGCACACACTCCCCACTGCGTGGAGTCCAGCAGTGTCTGGCGGAGATAGCTGCTGACATGAGGGAGAGGCCACAAAAACTGCCCTCCCAAACTGGCAGCAGCATGATAGAGAACAAGCTGGACTCCATTCAGCGTGAAGTGGCCTCCCTCAGGGAAGACACCGGGATGTTGCAGCTATATTGAAAAATCAGCATTTTTCCCTTGCTGCAGTGATGCCATATGTCATACCACAAATGGCAGCTGCCTGGAGTTTTGCCTCCACATCGTTAAGCCCTGAAGTGTGTGTGGCCCCACCTACCTCTCTTCCAGCACCACCAATGGCACAGGAGGCAACACACACATCAGAGGATGAAGATGTAGAACAAATTACTTTTACTCAGTAAAGTACCTGGTAGAACCAGTCTGTGCAACAGGGCAGTTTTCTTCTTAGTTCTGGGCTAAAGATCATGCCAGTGTTGTCACAGTAGGATATGTGCACTCTTCACCCACTTTTGACTTGTCTGCTATGGACTGTCATTGTCTCTCAATTACCAATTGGCAACTTTTGTTCCTCCACACTTAGCAATACTACTACAAAGCTTGTCTCATGATGTCCCTCAAACCTGGACTTGGTTCGTGTCACAAATATCTGGATTGCACAAATGGGGTCTCTGACCTGGATATTGTAAATATCTAACTTTCACACTTCCGCTTGTAAATAAACACCTTGTACACATATAGCATATCTACGTCAATTGTGATCCATCGACTCAACGAAATGATTGTAATGTGTGAATCCATGTCATTGGTCTCAGAATATCAGTATATGAATGCAGGACTGTAGGGGCACAAAGCTACAAACAAGGACGCTAACATGACAAATGTGTATGCTGATCTCATCTCCTACAAGCAATTCACTGAGTATGTTATAAATGAAGGACACATATATGGTTTCCTCATCTTATACGGCAGGTATGACTGAAAAGCAAGTCTAGGGCACTATCGTCAGCTAGGGATACCAGAAAAACTCACTGGTGTGGTACAAAGGTAGCTAACCTCATTAGTGATGGTCAGTGTTGCAGGATAGAGTTCCAATTGTGGCTGTTGTCAGATGTGTCAAAGTTTCCAACATTGGTACTACAGGATCCCAACACTGACCGCTGAAGTATCAGATTTACCTGTCCAGTACAAAGGATACATAGGAGGTCATTCCGACCCTGGCGGTCATGGACCGCCAGGGCCGGGGACGGAGGAAGCACCGCCAACAGGCTGGCGGTGCTTCAGGGGCAATTCTGCCCGCGGCGGTAAAGCCGCGGTCAGAAAAGGGGAACCAGCGGTTTCCCAACGGTTTTCCCCTGCCCCAGAGAATCCTCCACGGCGGCGCTGCAAGCAGCGCCGCCATGGGGATTCCGACCCCCTTCCCGCCATCTCGTTCCTGGCGGTTTTTACCGCCAGGAACAGGATGGCGGGAACGGGTGTCGTGGGGCCCCTGGGGGCCCCAGCACTGCCCATGCCACTGGCATGGGCAGTGCAGGGGCCCCCTAGCAGGGCCCCATTCAGATTTTCAGTGTCTGCAAAGCAGACACTGAAAATCGCGACGGGTGCCACTGCACCCGTCGCAAACCAGCAACTCCGCCGGCTCCATTCGGAGCCAGCTTCATCGTTGCTGGGGCTTTCCCGCTGGGCGGGCGGGCGGCCTTTTGGCGGTCGCCCGCCCGCCCAGCGGGAAAGTCAGAATGATCGCCGCGGTCATTTGACCGCGGTGCGGTCTTCTGGCGGGCGGTGCCCGCCGCCCGCCGGGGTCGGAATGACCCCCATAGTCATCATGAATGGTGGGTACAATGGATGCCAGGTGCATGGACTAGTAGATGTGATGTTGTAGTCAATGTGACAGCTCCATTGTCAATAGGGGCAGCACCTGTTAAATGAGGGTTTTGAAGGCAGGACCCTAGGCCATTTCCCCAATTTGCCCAGTGCACTCATGGGGAGAACCCTGAGACTCACACTAATTAAACAAAATGTATGCAATTATAACAAGATGTGTATTATTAAGATGATCTACCTAAAAACTACTAAAACCTACCTTATAAACTAACCTATACTAGCTACACTTATCATACACCTACATCTATCTAACCTATGCTAAACTCAATTTACACATAAAACACCACACTCTGAACATTGCCTCTCCCCACCCCACTTAAGAAAAAAGTAGGGCAACAAATACTACAACTACACATGTACTAACTAATCCTATGGCCTAAACAAATATATATATATATATATATATACATATATATATATATATATATTTTTTTACTATAGAAACACATATAAACCCCAACATGACCCACCACCCAACAAGCTACCAATAAAAACATAAGAGTAACCCACCCCCCCAACTACACTTATCCTAACTACTGTAATGGCTACACTACCCTAACCTACTACTATCTACATAAAACCCAAAGTAAAATATGGTACAATTTTAGAAGGGAGGGGAAGAAACTAGAAAGTAGTCCATTGCTGTACTAGTTTATTTCTTGGGCTTTTTCACCTTCCTCTTGATGTATTTTAATAGTTTACGACCCTCTGCCAAATCCTCTTCCAACTTGTCCAAACCCCTGAGGATCAGGTTAATGTCCCGACATACGTCCAGTTCGAACTGGGATGACCCAGCGGCTGGTGGTGACAAAACTGGTGCCTGTGTGGCGACTGTTGCTACAGATGTGGATGGGGTGGGCACAGCTGGGAGCCCCTGCATGGTTGATAAGGTTGCTCCATGCTTTGTCTTCGGTGGCTGTGTGGGTCCCCCGTGTGGGAATGCTCGCCATTCTCAAGAAGCTTTTTCAGCACAGAAATGGCGTGCTATGCGGCGGTATCCTGTCTGCACCTTCCAGGATGTGGCGGTAGCGTTCAGACCCCTGGTGATACACCAAAGCCTGAACACTCATCATGGAGTGAAGGAGTGGGCCAATTGTTAGGGGGCTGCTAACTACAAAGCTGGTATTCTGTGTTGTAGTACATCTACATTCATGTGTCCAGGTGTGAAATCTGGCCTGAGCCTACTCTGCTAGGGTCCAGCTGCAGTTCCCATGCTGTGGCTACATGTACAACTAATGCTATCTTGCCATGAGAAAGGTTGAGCAAACCCTGAGCTGCACATCACTGTTGTCAAGACATAACAGCCCTGAAGCCCCCTACCCTGTGCCATGCAGTTCTACGTGTGTTCAATAGCACACACATGGTGGCTGCATGGATGCCCTGAAGGCCACAGTAATTGTGTCACAGCTTTGGGTAATGCAACTGTATCCAGAAGCGTCTTAGTTCATTAGCAGACACATGTAAGATATCCTCACAGCACCAGCTACACACACAGCATTGCCTTCTTATGCATCTGTGATGTAACCTACACCAGTCACAATTCACATGGTGGCTACACCATATTGGTTAAACTGCTGACATCTGGTGTTAGGAGATTAATAGACTTTAACTGAAACATCTTGAGTAGAGTTGTCCACACATTGTGTACACTGATGACTGTAGTTCTGCACATTATGGTTCCTTGCTGTACCACTACCTCAGCATCTCTGGAGGGTACTGAGACACAGGTGGTGTGTGTATGTCTCCTACAGAATCCCCCTAGAGAGTACTGCAGTTGGAACCCTACATCTGTGCCATCTTGTCAACAAATGTGAGCTATGTGTGGCACACATGACTGATTATGATGCTGTGACAAGGTTGTTTACAACAGGCATGCTATGTACATATACATATGGCCTGTGACCTGTGATGTGAGACATCCATGAATATGTGGTCAGCCATTACTATTCCTTTCACACACAATCCCATGGCAGCACATGTTGCCCTTAGAACTATGTGCAAGCCAATCTCATTGCACAACCCCACAACATACATGATGGGAATGTGACGGAGCACCATGCTGGCGGACAATTGGCAGCACAACACTCCTCCATATTCATACTCACACATGACATTACACATGCCACAGCACTTGAGTAGTCTCCACATTACATGGTGTGTTGTATTAGCAAGAATTTGTGGGTAACTCAGAGCTGTCCACATCTACCGTTGAACATGGCACTGCAGTTCTCCCAGCATACTACAACCTAGCTGACTCTTACCATGACTGAATGATGTTGAGGTGTATTATCTTCTATGTGCTGTATTTATCTTTTGCCAGCTGCTACCGATATGGCAGTGTCTACTCCCACTCAGTGTGATGTGGGGCTCTGACAGTATAGAACAATGCTGCATATGTTCGCACTTGCCACACCTGATTGTGATATTGGAGGCGAGTACATGTATGAGTTATTTAGTTATGTTTGGTACCATGCAATGGATCTGTCATGTAAGTGACAATGAGTGGTTTGTATTGCTATGTGCTGTGTAATGTTGTTTTATGGGGCATACTGTGTAGAAATGCAGACACAGGTCAATTATTGTGGATAATGGCATGCCCGTTGCTACCTAGGATGGACACCCATACATTTGTCCTCATATATTTCTCATTATTAGCAGTAGCCATGTGTGAATCAAGCCAATTTGTGTGCCAGATGTGCATCCTATGTAGATAGGGTGTGTTACAGACTCTGCCTACATTCCGGTCAGACTATCATTTGGTTGATGCATTCTCCCATTAAAATTCATAGAACCATACAATCTGTTATGTGTTTGTATATGGATTCAACAGCCCTAGCTGCTTTATTTTACTTTCAAGCCATTGGCCATTCCCCAGCCAATGTCTATGCGCCGTACATGATTTACAGTCCTCCATGTGTCAGGGATGTGGCCAAATGCAGTGCCAGAACGTATTCCCATGGACACACTGTGCAGGCTCAGCTTCCAACATTGATCACATTCGATAGGCAATTACTGAAGGATCATCGTTACCTATGACGTCTCCCCCTTGGCACACATGTACCGCATAGGCAAAGCTACAATCACACAGAGTACTGACAGTGTTCAGTTCTAACATTACTTAACCTCCATTTTTTGACAGCCCCTACCTTATGTGTGGCCCCTTGCATACAACCTGTTAGGCATGGTGTTGTGGTGGAGAATGGCCTATGAAATTGCACTTTGCCCACATGATGGCCCAATATATGTAGTGGTGCATGGATCTAAGCCTTCGGAAGTCACATGCCAGGGATTTGGGTGTCACTGATATGTGAGATTAAGGGGGTCATTACAACCCTGGCGGTCTTTGACCACCAGGGCTGTTTCGACGCAAGCACCGACAACAGGCTGGCGGTGCTTCCGATGGTATTCCGACTGTAGCGGAAGCGCCACGGTCGCACCGCCGGGACTGGCGGTTTACCGCCACTTCAGTCCCGGCAGTTTTAATCCGCCAGGGCAGCGCTGCTTGCAGCGCTGCCCAGGGGATTTCGAGTCCCCCTACCGCCAGCCTTTTCCTGGCAGTTTGAACCGCCAGGAAAAGGCTGGCGGTACGGGGAGTCGCGGGACCCCTCGGGGCCCCTGCACTGCCCATGCCACTGACATGGGCAGTGCAGGGTCCCCCTGACACGGCCCCGTGCAGCTTTTCACTGTCTGCTATGCAGACAGTGAAAAGCGCAACGGGTGCAACTGCACCCGTCGCACAGCCGCAACACCGCCGGCTCCATTTGGAGCCGGCTCCTGTGTTGCAGCCGTGATCCCCACTAGGCCGGCGGGCGGAAACCAGGGGATCTCAAAATGACAGCGGCAGGAGTGCGGCTGCATTGACGGCTGCCCGGCTGTCCAACCTTGGCGGGCGGCTTCAGCCGCCCGCCAAGGTTGTAATGAGGGCCTAAGTCTGTAGAACCTCCTATATCAACAAGGATGTGTGTACCATTCTTCTTGTTTTTGTGTTTCTGTCACACTCCCTGAGGTTAAAGTCACATTCCAATGGTATATGTATTTGACAATGAGTAGACCAAGGATTATGTTGTTAAACAAAGTTTTATTGGAGGTATTTACAAAGTACTTTTTGGTTGACTAGGTATAAAAGTTTTGTACAATGGTCAGTCTCCTGCAAACTCCAGTCGCTGTGTTTGGTTGTTCCCCCTCAAGGTCCTCAGGCCCATCATCCTCCTCCTTCTTGTAGGAAAGTACCATCTTGCCTGGCATGTTACCCCATATTTCACTGTATATATGTTGTTTTAGTGTATGTGTCACTGGGACCCTGCCAGCCAGGGCCCCAGTGCTCATAAGTGTGCTGTATGTGTTCCCTGTGTGATGACCAACTGTCTCACTGAGGCTCTGCTAACCAGAACCTCAGTGGTTATGCTCTCTCTGCTTTCTAAATTGTCACTAACAGGCTAGTGACCAATTTCACCAATTCACATTGGCATACTGGAACACCCTTATAATTCCCTAGTATATGGTACTGAGGTACCCAGGGTATTGGGGTTCCAGGAGATCCCTATGGGCTGCAGCATTTCTTTTGCCACCCATAGGGAGCTCTGACAATTATTACACAGGCCTGCCACTGCAGCCTGAGTGAAATAATGCCCACATTATTTCACAGCCATTTTACACTGCACTTAAGTAACTTATAAGTCACCTATATGTCTAACCCTCACCCAGTGAAGGTTGGGTGCCAAGTTACTTAGTGTGTGGGCACCCTGGCACTAGCCAAGGTGCCCCCACATCGTTCAGGGCAAATTCCCCGGACTTTGTGAGTGCGGGGACACCATTACACCTGTGCACTATACATAGGTCACTACCTATGTATAGCGTCACAATGGTAACTCCGAACGTGGCCATGTAACATATCTAAGATCATGGAATTGTCACCCCAATGCCATCCTGGCATTGGGGAGACAATTCCATGATCCCCCGGGTCTCTAGCACAGACCCGGGTACTGCCAAACTACCTTTCCCTGGGTTTCACTGCAGGTGCTGCTGCTGCCAACCCCTCAGACAGGTTTCTGCCCTCCTGGGGTCCAGCCAGGCTTGGCCCAGGAAGGCAGAACAAAGGACTTCCTCAGAGAGAGGGTGTTACACCCTCTCCCTTTGGAAATAGGTGTCAGGGCTGGGGAGGAGTAGCCTCCCCCAGCCTCTGGAAATGCTTTGATGGGCACAGATGGTGCCCACCTCTGCATAAGCCAGTCTACACCGGTTCAGGGATCCCCCAGCCCTGCTCTGGCGCGAAACTGGACAAAGGAAAGGGGAGTGACCACTCCCCTGACCTGCACCTCCCAGGGGAGGTGCCCAGAGCTCCTCCAGTGTGCTCCAGACCTCTGCCATCTTGGAAACAGAGGTGCTGCTGGCACACTGGACTGCTCTGAGTGGCCAGTGCCAGCAGGTGACGTCAGAGACTCCTCCTGATAGGCTCTTACCTGTGTTGCTAGCCTATCCTTCTTCCTAAGTAGCCAAACCTCCTTTTCTGGCTATTTAGGGTCTCTGCTTTGGGGAATTCTTTAGATAATGAATGCAAGAGCTCATCAGAGTTCCTCTGCATCTCTCTCTTCACCTTCTGCCAAAGGATCGACCGCTGACTGCTCAGGATACCTGCAAAACCGCAACAAAGTAGCAAAGACAACTACTGCAACCTTGTAATGCTCATCCTGCCGCCGTCTCAACTGTTTTCCTGGTGGTACATGCTGTGGGGGTAGCCTGCCTCCTCTCTGCACTAGGAGCTCTGAAGAAATCTCCAGTGGGTCGACGGAATCTTCCACCTGCAACCGCAGGCAACAAAAGACTGCATCACCGGTCCTCTGGGTCCCCTCTCAGCATGACGAGCGTGGTCCCTGGAACTCAGCAACTCTGTCCAAGTGACTCCCACAGTCCAGTGACTCTTCAGTCCAAGTTTGGTGGAGGTAAGTCCTTGCCTCCCCACGCTAGACTGCATTGCTGGGTACCGCATGATTTGCAGCTGCTCCTGCTCCTGTGCACTCTTCCAGGATTTCCTTTGTGCACAGCCAAGCCTGGGTCCCCGACACTCTAACCTGCAGTGCACAACCTCCTGAGTTGTCCTCCGGCATCGTGGGACTCCCTTTTGTGTCTTCGGGTGAGCTCCGGTTCACTCCTCTTCCAAGTGCCTGTTCCGGTACTTCTGTGGGTGCTGCCTGCTTCTGTGAGGGCTCCCTGACTTGCTGGGCGCCCCCTCTGTCTCCTCATCCAAGTGGCGACATCCTGGTCCCTCCTGGGCCACAGCAGCATCCAAAAACCCTAACCGCGACCCTTGCAGCTAGCAAGGCTTGTTTGCGGTCTTTCTGCGTGGGAACACCTCTGCAAGCTTCTTCACGACATGGGACATTAAGTCTCCAAAGGGGAAGTTTCTAGCCCTCTTCGTTCTTGCAGAATCCACAGCTTCTACCATCCGGTGGCAGCTTCTTTGCACCCTCAGCTGGCATTTCCTGGGCATCTGCCCAATCTCGACTTTGTCGCGACTCTTGGACTTGGTCCCCTTGTTCCACAGGTACTCTCGTCCGGAAATCCGCTTTGGTTGCATTGCTGGTGTTGGTCTTTCTTGCAGAAATCCTCTATCACGACTTCTGTGCTCTCTGGGGAATATAGGTGCACTTTACACCTACTTTTCAGGGTCTTGGGGTGGGCTATTTTTCTAACCCTCAATGTTTTCTTACAATCCCAGCGACCCTCTACGAGCTCACATAGGTTTGGGGTCCATACGTTATTCGCATTCCACTTTTGGAGTATATGGTTTGTGTTGCCCCTATGCCTATGTGCTCCTATTGCAATACAATGTAATTGTACACTGCTTGCATTACTTACTTTTGCTATTACTGCATATTTTTGGTATTTTGTACATATATCTTGTGTATATTTGGCATCCTCATACTGAGGGTACTCACTGAGATACTTTTGGCATATTGTCATAAAAATAAAGTACCTTTATTTTTAGTATATCTGTGTAGTGTGTTTTCTTATGATATTGTGCATGTGACACCAGTGGTATAGTAGGAACTTTGCATGTCTCCTAGTTCAGCCTAAGCTGCTCTGCTATAGCTACCTTCTATCAGCCTAAGCTGCTAGAAACACCTCTTCTACACTAATAAGGGATAACTGGACCTGGTACAGAGTGTAAGTACCCCTTGGTACCCACTACAAGCCAGGCCAGCCTCCTACACTCCTCCTCCTCATTGTGGACATCAACTAGTCCATCCCAGGGGATATTGTTTCTAACACGCATGTTGTGCAGGATAGCCCATC
This sequence comes from Pleurodeles waltl, assembly GCF_031143425.1. Taxonomy (NCBI): domain Eukaryota; kingdom Metazoa; phylum Chordata; class Amphibia; order Caudata; family Salamandridae; genus Pleurodeles; species Pleurodeles waltl. The sequence continues at coordinate 458,606,143 of NC_090449.1, read as the reverse complement.
CAAGTATAATCTTGCATACTAGCGGGGGAGCATACAGGAGGCTTCCCCCTGTCATTTTCAGGCACCTGAACTTGGATTTGAGAAGGCCAAAGGTCCTCTCTACCACACTACGTGTTTTCTGGTGTGCTTCATTGTAGGCACACTGTTCATTGGTTGTTGGATTTGCAAATGGTGTCATGACCCACGGCTGTATGCCATAACCATGGTCAGCTGTAAAGATAAGAGGGTGAAATTTAGTGAAGACTTGAGAGGGATCTGGAATATTCCATGGCAGTAGTTGGTTGCAGTTTGTGTGGTGAGTCAGAGGTGATTGTGATGTTGTGTATGTTCCTGGTCTTGTAATATGTTTCAGTTTAACTGTGTTGATGTACATCACATTCTTGGGTACTGACTCAAGGACCTGTATGTGATCATCTGGATTGCAATACGTATGTTTATCATGTATGTAACATGTTTTGTGTAGTCCATATTAGTAGCAGGGTCCATATATTAGATTGAGGCTACCACCTCCTTGCAGCACAATGGTGTCAGATGTGTAGCCAGCATTGTTGCCCTACAAAGCCAGCCTATTCCATCAATGTTGGCATGTGGCATTACAGATGCATTGCAACACGTAGTGGGCCTTATTGGTAGATGATGGTTGTGTCAGTCACCTTGGCCCTCATTACAAATCTGGCGGTCTCAAGAATGCCAGACTCTCAGTGGCAGATGGACCGCTGCGGTTGTGGCAGTATGACCTCTACATTATGACTGGGGTGGACCCACCATGGTTGGACCGCCAACATCGTTAGGTTGCCACCAGCCGGCCTAACAGTGGTCCTAATCCACCAGGGCAACGCTTTTCGACTCCTAAATCTGCCAGCCTTTGCATGACGGTTCCACCGCCATGCAAGGGCTGGCGGAATGGGGATGTCAGGTGGCCCCTGCAGGCCCCTGCACTAGCCTTGCACTTGGCATGGGTCGTGGCGGGCCCCCATGGACAGCCCTGTAACGCTTTCCAATGTACCAATTACAGGCAGTAAAAAGCACAATCGGTGCTGCTGCACCTGCCCCAATGCCACATTGCAGCCAGCTCCATTACGAACCGGCTGCAATGTTCTGGCCTTCTTCCCAACTGGGCCGGTGGGCAGAAACATTGTTTCTGCACAGAGGCCCAGCAGTGAACTCCTCATGGGGCCGCAGGGTTTAGACTACGATGGCGGTATAACGGCAGTGGAAGTTTGCCGAGCGGCCTCCACTGGGCTACATACTCATGATGAGTGCCCAGGTGTCCAAGGGTGTGTATCACATATTAGTATGGTGATCACATTTGGTACAGGTGTATGTTCTACCCTCTTAGTTATTGGATTTTCAGCCAGGCTCACTACACATACACATGCACAGTGCAGACTTTGGGAGGGGGCCCAGTTATTTTTCTGAAGTGTTACTTAGTACAGTGCATGTATGGCCAATCATGTCCTCCATACTCCTACAGGGGCCTACTATGACATCCAGGTACATTACAGTTTAGCAGTTAATCAGCACCATAGTCTACAGTACAGGCATGATGGTGTTAAGAGGCGCTAAGTGGGGCATGTGAGGTGTAAGTTGAGTAGTTGTGGCACCATTTCACATGATTCTGCCCCTTGGTCTTTAATGGCAGGTACATTAGTCCTCCTGTGTGTGCAATACAATGCATTCAACAGATGTATGTGCAGCCTACAGGTATGTCAGGTATGTGTAGGTGAGATGTAGTTGTTGTTGGCACCACTTGGGTGGCATTTGATGTAGATTGTGCCTGACTCTTCCACACCATGAATGAGGTGTGATGGGCCTAGGTGTAACTTTGTTTTATATACCCATGCCGTAGGCCATTGACATGGCAGAGCTATTGTTGGTTTGGTCTAATGTGTGTGAATTATATTTAGTAGTCAACCAGTGGACACTTGTAGTGGTTTGTGGTATGCAAAGGGGACATATCTCCACCTGTCCTTCACATGGTGTGGCTGTTAGTCTGTGGCTGTGTTAGGTACATGTGGGTGTCTGCATTTGTGATGTCTATTCCTTGTGGTGTACTGTGGCATGTTGCACATGTGTTGTTGCCAGTACATCTGTGGTCCCATGCCCATGTGTATTTGTTGTGGTATATATGTTGTTTGTCCTATAGGGTTGGTGTGTTGTGTGTGTTTTGGTTGGTTGGTTGACTTAACAACAAGTATGCCATTGTCATATTGGCCAGCCTAGAACTGCTCATTGATAGTGGAGTGCTGGTATATAAAAGCATCATGGAGGCTGCAGGGATACTTGGCTGAGATGTTCGTGAAGAGCCCACAGTGGTCCACAATGGCCTGCACATTAATCACATGTGTCTACTTGTGGTTCCTGTAGAGCTGTTCTGTGTCAGCAGGTGGCACGAGTTGTACATGGGTGCACCCCATTGCACCCAGTACAGCGGAAACCCAGCAATTAGATAGAATCCTTGCTTGGTCTCCTGCTGCAGTTGCTGGGTGTTTGGGAATCGGATGTGGTGGGCTGTGTGGCGGATGATGGCATCAAGGACCTTAGGCAGGAAAACTGATATTGATGGCTGGGAGACACCAGCCACTAATACCCCTGTTGTCTGAAAGGATCCAGAAGCCAGTAGGTGCAGAACCTTGAGGAGCTTTGTGAAGGGTGGTATGTTGTTGGGAGTTTGCAGCCTGGCTGTAATGACTAGTGCAATCTGGTTCAGCAGGCGTAGAATGGACTCCCGGTTGAGAAGGTAAATCCTGATGATGTCTTGCTCCCTGAGGCCAAGGAGGGTTGTCCTCTGCCAAAATATTCTCTCCTGCCTTCTGCGTTGCCTTTGTGGGTGCTATGGTGGTGGTTGGGGTTGCTGTTGTGGAGGTAGAGGGAGCTGCTGTCATTGCGGACATCTGCGGCATGTACCTAGCTGGAGCAGTACAACTTCCATGTTGTCCTGTTGGTAGCAAACGTTCCTTCTGTGAATTTTCCTTAAGTAGTGGTGTATGTGCCTCATTTTAATGCATAGTCAGTTAAAATTTAACGCAAAAAGTGGTAAATGTCACTTTTTGGGTCCGCCTCCCACCCATGCATCATTTTAGCATGGGGGGATAGTTATGGCGCTACAGGCTTAAAGTCATTTTTTGGAAAGGAACGGGGTTCACGCATCCAAAAAATGACTTTAACTTTTATATATTTTGACCTAGATGGGTCTAGTGTCAAGATATAATTATGGAATTAAGTTTGCGCCAAATTTGTGTAAACATTTCAGCGCATAAATATAAATATATATAAATATAAATATAGAGTATAAATATGCCCTATGGTCCATCATCAACAGAACTACACAAATGTCAATGTACAGTCTTACTCAGATTCAGTGCCTGCAGTGTCTGAGGAAATCAAGCCATCACCCTTTTGTCTCCACCCTGAGTATGGGTTAATTCAGTGCATTCCATTTGCTCGTCCACCAGCATACCATCTTTCTGCACAACAATAGTGACATAGTGCATCTCCTGGCTGATGGCAGATCCTGGGATTTACTGCAGCTGGGGTTCCCGGGCCTCCCAGTTCAACCCCTCAGTTAATTCATAGAGTCCCTTGTTCACATTGGGGCACCTTGTCCCACTGCTCAAGCCATGTCCATACATTCTCGGGTATCTCTAAGTTTGTTTTGTCTTGTAGAAGCCCATGGAAACATGTACAACAATTCCATATTTCTAAGCTTTTACCTAACTTTCAGAAATTACTTTCTCTGTGACTGTACCTTGCAGGTGTAATCCGGAAAGAGGGCAATACTATGAATCTCGTATTTCTTTAATCCCCTCGTCTCATGTGCAGCTGTGAGGACAGAATCTCTATCACGATGATTATTAATCCATGCAATTAGGGCTCTTGGGGGGCTCATGGCAGAGGTTTCATCACCAGGGCCAGGTGCGCTCTCTCCTCCGCAAACATGTGTGGCAAGCTCTTCAGTTTGAGGGTGTGGGTGAACTAGTCCTCCAGGAAACCCTAAGTAGACTCTCCTTCCACTCGTTCAGGGCACCCCACCAGGCGCAGATTATTGCAGTAGGATCTACCTTCAGCGTCTTCTGCCCTGTCCGCCAACACCTTGGTAACGGCTATGAGCCGTGCTACCTGTTTCTTAAGGGTGGCAATATCTTTATTTTCCAAGCTGTGGATTGACTGCTCCATGACTGTCATCCTCTCCACTACTTTTCAGAGGTTTATGCGCAGTAGGGCAACTACTATCGTAACAGTGTCTATCTTCCCCTCTAGGCCTGTGCGAGACCCCTGAATCACCTCTAGTACCACTCTTGTTGGTTTCTCCTCTGGTTCTAGCACTGAGGGCCACGTTTGGCCTGTGTTGTGTGGCGGCAGGCCCTGTGGCAGGTACACTAAGTAATGGTATTACTCTGCTGCCTCTTGGGGGTCTTATCCTTCCCCATGATGGGCTTTGCGGGCTGCGGCTCCTCATCTCCATATGGCCCACTCGCTCTCTGCCAACACCCACTCAGTTCACTAATGTACCCCACTCCTTCCACACTCTCTGCCTTTTCACAACAATCCTTGCTCAGGGGGGATTCATGGCTGACGATCCTCACTTCTGCTGCATCACATGCCCCATCTGTGGATATGCCAAAGGCAGGCTGTGTTGCTTTACTCTTCAGAATATCAAAACTATGCACTTCAGGATATTTTAAGGCACAATGTAAAGCAAGCGCTCTCAGACACCTTAGTGAGTAAAATAATCAAGTTTATTTAATGGGCAAGTTCTCATATGGCAAAGCTAACCACACTAATATATACATATATATATATCAAGAGAATAACCTGAGAATAATGGTGAGAATATAAGCACTCTGTGAATAACTGCAAGAGTCAGTGCATATAATACACGCGCACACAATATACTTCAATGCTCAATAGCATGAAAATGACTGCAAGAATAAGTGCATATTACGCACGCACACACAATATACTTAATAAATTGAAAAGCTTCACCGAAAAGAGCGTCTGCATCCCTCCGCCGTACACAAAGCCGGGGAACCCAAATCAGCTGGCACAGGGAGCCTCTTTCAGGACAATCAGTCCTCCTGGCGTTGCGTCCAACCCAGAAGAGAGTTCCTAAACCAGTTCATCCAGGCCCCCAACCTTTATAGTATTTACTAACGCCCAGGAGTCTTTTCTAGAAAAAGACCCCCTCCTTTACAAATTGTGCAATCGGCGGTACCTTGTTCACCCTTCGAGACGTCTCCTCAGAACGGGCCAAGTTCCCAGGAGAGGGCTCCAAGGTGAAGCTTGCATTCCTCCTTGTGTACAGGCAGCTTGCATACCTCCTTGTGTACAGGCGCATTCCCCTGTTGTTCTAACTGATAGCTCATGGAATGTAAATAGCGCCCTTCGTATCAGGCAGATGGAGCGAAGTTGAGCAGAAAAACACCCCACCCTTCAGCTTGCCGAAGCTTGTCGAAAAACACAGAACAGTGCCTTACGCACTGAACCAGACTCGACAAAATGGAGTCGTGAACCAAAATGGAAGCGAAGGCCAATGGAAGCAGAGGCCAATGGTCCACACCCTGCACCACTGTTTACCTTGCACGTAGTGCTGCTACATGCACGTAGTGCATGTAGCAATACATTTCCACCCTTGGACCATTTGGCCAACTTACAACTAAGTATATCCTATAAGCTGAAATGGCAATGCTCTTGGGCGACACTGAGATAGAAGGTTAGGCACACACTGAATACAACAACATAACGAAATTAAAATAACTGTTATGATAATGATTACACCAAAGATATAACGCAGTTGGCCTAAATTAGGCAGCCATCCAAAAGCCCAATCCCACCACCCCTTGTCAACATCCTGTTGTACCCCCTTCACTAACTTATGCAGGGCTTCTATATGGGAGTTGATTGATATGGAGTGGTCGGATAAATTGAAGCAACACAACCCTTCAAAATCACTGCAGCCATGGTTGTGTTTAAGCAGTAAATAATCAATAGCAGCGCGATTCTGCAAAGCAGCTCTTCTAATTCCCTGTACATCTAATAACAGCTCAGCTAAGGCAGCTGATGTATAGTTAATATTCTTGACTACTAAACATGCAAGTTTATTAATAACTCTGGTATTATATACTGCAAGTCCTGGCACCCCTACGATAGAACCAGCTAAACTAACATATTCTGTTTTGGAAAGCAATGAAATTTCAGAATCACAGTCCGTAGGTAATTGAATAGTGTCTCTGGTATATCGAGGGTGTAGAGCAGTATCCATAGGAAACATGAGAAAGCCTAAGCGTGACCAGGCACAAGGCCCTCCGGTTAGATTGGCTGGAATATAAGTAAAAGAAAGGTTACCACAAGAAAAGAGCCAACCTTTAGGCAACTTAACATTTTGAATGTGGCTAGCAGCAGGCACCACATGCTGGCAAAACATCGAATTATTTACATTCAAACAGGTCAGGTCATTCCGTGAGTGGCACAACGTCCGTTGTGCAGCAGTTAAGTTTTTGTCTCTTTTCTCCAATTTGAGCTGAGCAAATTTACCTATTTTCATAGGATCACAGGTCAATGAATAGCACACATCCCCATTTGAGATGTTAAACGTGAGTATAGATGTCATGTTCCTCCACAACCGCCTGCCCACCTCCGGGCAATGACGACAGTACTCATAGAGTGACAGATGGGAGCGAACGTCACTCACATCCACCATTCCATCCTGATTTGTATTGTTAAAGATGTGCAATAATACAGCAGCAGGAGTGGGCACTGCCACTAGACAAGTGGTAATCAGATCTTGGACGCTTTGCATGTTACTCATACAGAAGTGAGATATATTCAGCACTTCCTGCGCTAGATGAATCCAAACATTGTTCGGTTGATGCAGCAGCGTCGGCATCTGCGGCTGACGGTTGAATTTTTGGGCTATGAGCCCCTCCCGCTCTCTGGTGAAGTCTCCCGAACGGGCTCCATACACCACACTCATGGCACAGGCACTCCACAGGATGATCTGAAAAGAACAAAGGACAAAACACGTATTATCATTCTCGCAAATAGCATTTGTCAGCGGGAACATGTTCCCATTTGTCTTGACCAGGTCGCATAACTACCAGGACATTGTCTGGTCCAGTGGCGATGACATCAGCGGGTTGAGGAGGGTTATTTGGGGATTCAATCCACACTTTGGCCCCTGGGTTCTTGTCAGTAGATCCGAACCCTCCTTTGCCTCTTACAGTGAGAAGAGCTGGGGCGCTCCCCTTCTTAACAACACCTCCATAAACCAGCATGATGACAATTTGGGCAACGCGATCACCAGGTTGCACCACTAGGTCTGCGTCACCACTGTTCAAGAGAATTACTTTTTAACTCGCCTTGGTAGTCTGCATCTATCACGCCTCCTAAAACTTGGATGCCTCTCAGGGCAAGCCCAGATCGAGGGGCGATCAGACCGTAATGCTCAGGGGGAATCTGAATTACCACCCCAGTTTCAATCAGAGTGATGTCTCTAGGCTTCAATCGATGCATGTGTAAAGCATGCAAGTCAAGTCCTGCAGATTCTGGTGTAGCTCGATATGGGGCCAAAGCTCCTGGAGCTGTTTCCCAATACACAATGGTATTGCTCGCTGTAAACGGATTAATCTGTAAAGCAGGTGTGAGCATTCTCATGAGAGGTGTCTCGGCATTTGTAAGGGGTCGGTTGTTCAAAATTTGCAAAGCATCGTACAAATTATCCCTCCACCCCTTCAGTGTTCCATCAGACAGTTTACGCAATTGTTCTTTCAGCAACCCATTCATTCTCTCAATCAGTCCCGCTGCTTGTGGGTAGTAAGGTATGTGAAAAATCCACTCAATATTGTGTTGTGCACAATAGTCCTGCACTAGTCTGCCCTTGAAGTGGCTGGCGTTATCACTTTGAATCTGGAGTGGCACCCCATAGTACAGAATCAACAGATCTAATGTTTTCAGGGTGCTCTGCTGACTTGCGCGCTTGCAGGGAAAGGCTATGAGATAACCAGAGTAAGTATCTACCACGGTGCAGGCATACTGACACCCTCTGCTCACTGGCATTGGTCCAATGTAATCAATCTGCCAAATCTGTCCTGGCAATTTACCTCTGCCTAGCTGGCCTCTCACCACCTGTGGGACCGGTCTGTGCTGTGCATGCTGACAAATGGGGCATTCAATGATCGCTGTTTTAATCAAATCTAGGGGAAGATGCATCCCTCTAATCTCGGCCCACCTGTGAGTAGCCTTTTCTCCAAGATGTCCGCATTTCTGGTGTGCCCATTTAGCCATTCCCACCAAATCAGAATTCTGCGCCTCCACTTCAGCCTCTTGAATCTTGGCTCGATCGTCTGCAAGACAATTGAACCATCGGTCTAATGAATCAGTTGGACAGTGAGCGTCCACATGATAGACAGTCACGGTGCTTTGAGGTAACATTTCCCAGATCTCCTGCCATAACTTCTTCCCCCATACCTCTTTGTTATGGATTTTGTACTGATGTGCATGCCACGTGGGAAGCCAAGTAGCTAACCCATTGGCGGTAGACCAGGAATCTGTATAAATGTGACATTTTCTGGGTAGCTCTTGTTTTAAAGCCTGATACACAGCATAAAGATCTGCAAACTGGCTACTTCTTCCCTGTCCTGTAGTTGTCAAAAGCTTCTTTGTAACAGGATTATAGGACACTGCCTTCCAGTGCCTTTTCGCTCCAACATATTTTGCTGAGCCATCCGTGAACCACACATGTTTTTTGTCATCTGCAGACAAGTCTGCGAACGGCTGGCCCCACCCTACTGGGGATGCACACACTGAAGGTACATCGTGCAACATTTCGGAATTCTCCACTGGAGCCTGCGCTACCTGCTCATGCAAAACGGCAGTTCCTTTTGGACCCGCTCGTGCCCTGTCCTGGACATACCATTTCCATTTTACAATGCTGGCTTCCTGCGCATGACCAATTCTATGAGTTTTAGGGGAACTCATCACCCACTGCATGATGGGAATTTCAGGCCTTAAAATCACATTGTGTCCCAGTGTAATTTGCTCAGTATCAACCAGGGCCCAATAGCAGGCCAGCAGCTGCTTCTCAAAGGGAGTATATCGCTCTCCTGCCTCGGGTAACTTCTTTGTCCAAAATCCCAGGGGCACCCTCTTTCTTCCTTGTTTTTGCCATAAACTCCAATTAGCATACTGCCCCTGGACTGTCACATTCAACTCAATGTCTCCCTCTCGAATCGGCCACAAATCCAAAGCATGCTGAATGGCGTCTTTCGCCAATTCAAACGCACGCTGCTCCTGCTCTCCCCATTCAAACGTATTCTTCTTTCGTGTAACTTTGTACAATGGGGCCAAAATCTGAGACAAATGGGGTATATGCTGTCTCCAATACCCGAATAGTCCAATAAAACTCTGGGCTTCCTTCCGATTTCGCGGCACTGCAAATTCCTTAATCTTTTGTTTCACTTTTGGCAACACTTCTCTGTGTCCCTGATTCCACTGAATGCCCAAAAATTTCACGCTCTGAGACGGTCCCTGCACTTTCTCGGGGTTAATCTCCCACCCTTTATTCTGCAAATGTTCCACCACCCTGTCTAGCTGAATCTGCACCTGTTCTTGTGTCTCTCCCTGCATCATCACGTCATCTATATAGTGAGAAATGTGCACTCCGGGAACCACTGGTACTTCATCCAAATGCTCTGCCACCAGCCGGTGGCAGATAGTGGGGCTATGTAAATACCCCATGGGCAATCTACAGAAGGTGTACTGACGCCCCGCCCACTGGAATGCCAGCTGAGGCTGGCTCTCAGTAGCAATTGGTATCGTAAAGAACGCATTGGCAATGTCAATGGTGGCATACCAAGTCCCACTGTGTTTCTGTATGTTATCAATCAAGGTAATGGTGTCTGGGACCACTGCAGTCAAAGGAGGTGTATGTTTATTCAATTGGCGATAATCAATGCAAATCCTCCAACTGTTATCACTTTTACGAACAGGCCAGAGGGCATTATTCCACGCAGTGGTGATGGGAACTATTACCCCGGCCTCCAGTAAGTCATGTATAGTTTGGCTAATCTCCTCATGTCCTCCCGGTATTCTGTACTGTTTCATTTGAATCACCTTAGTAGCTTGGGGAAGTGTTACCGGAGGAATCTTCAACAGCCCCACCCTTGCGGCGGCTATTGATATAAATCTTTTGGAACCAAATTGATAACATCCATCTTCCAAATGTAGGGTCATCCCTTTTAAAATGTCAATTCCAATAATGTACTCTGGAATGGGCACAATCAAGACAGTGTATTCTCTCTTTGGAAGTGCCCCTATTTTCATGGGAACCACTATCTGCACTGCCGGGGTTTCTTTTCCGCCCAATCCCGTAATGGTGAAGTACTGTCCCCTGAATTTTCTTGGGTTGCCATCCCTGCACCGGAGTTTGACCTGTTTCCTAATCTATTTTCACTCTGCGCACATCAGAGTCTGCCCAAGTCAGATCTGGATACAGTTTGCGGTAATTCTCAGGGAACTCCTCCTCCCTGTCTCTGTTTTGCAACCTCTCTGAGCTTACCAGCTCCCTTTCCCACTCTCTTCCTCGAGTTTTCCCAGAACCTGTCAGTTCCCGGTCTCTCTCCCTGCTCCGGGTTCCCTCTGAGCTTCGGTGCTCTTCCTCCCAATCTCCATCATCTGGGGATCTCTCTCTACTGTGGGGCTCTCTCCCTCTCTCTCCCTTTTCACCCTCACGCTCCTCCCCTCCTGCCTTTCTCTGGTTCACCACTTTGTTATCCTTCTTGTTCCCTTTCCTGCTCCCCTCCTTTTTATCCAAACCGCGTTTGCGGTACATTTCCCACATGTCCTTGGTGCTTATCCCATCAATTTCATCCCTGGTCACCCCATCTCGCAGCAAGGCCTGAAACATGTCTCGCCTTGTCACCCTGTTGTTATCAGTACGATTCTCAGACCGTGAATTCCTCTGTGGCTTAGCCCATTCTCCTAAGTCACTTAACTCACGCACCGCTTCTACCACCTGAGACAATGGGTTACCCGTCTGATTAATTAACAAAGTCATGATGACATGCTTATATGCAGGAGGAGCGGCCCTAATCAACCGGTTTCGCACAGACACACTTAAAATTCCATTCATCAAATCATGGGCATTACCCATAAAGATAGCTGTTTTCATCCCTTCTTCCTTCAGTCTCTGTACTGCATCTCTCAAAGTATACCAAGGTTTATCATTAGGCCGCCAGTCTGACTCTGTCGGATACTTCTGAGCACACCCTTGCGCAGCTAACTCCAACAAATTGGTCATGGGACCATTCCCTGGATAAGTTCTAAACTCATTTTGGATAACCGGGTCTGTACTTAATATAAAAAGCCTCGGGGCGTCGCTGTGATCCAATTGGACCCCCTGACCCCCCATATCGTACACACGCACCATCCACATAAGCAATGTTTCCCCAGACGTCTGTCGAAATCTGTCTATCACATCACTTAGTTCTTGCTGTGTATAATCCTCCAGGGCATCCAACATCACCCCTCCAGGATTATCTGGGCTATGCTGTAACTTTCGCCGATATATGGGCTGCGCACGGACAACATTCCTGCGCTCTGTCTTTTCCTGTCTAACATCTTGGCAGTCAACGCCCCCGGACTCATCTGAAAAATCAGATGTATCCCAGATGTTTCCATCCCAAAATTCAGGGTCAAAGGCTAATCCTGCCTGAGAGATAGCTAAATGCACCTTCTTTTTATTAACTTTCCTTCTTCGTTTCTTGTGTTTATATTTAGCGACGCTAACGGCCGTTCTCTCTGCAACCAGTTGGTACATTTCAAGCTTATCACTTAATAATTTATTTTGACAAGCTAGCATGGTAGAGGAATTTCGGGCTCCTACTAACTCCTTCTCCAGCTGCTCGTGGTCTTTTTGTAACTGTAAACATTTTTCATACAACTTTCGGTACGCAGAAAGCAAGATCCAGCCTCGCCTCCCCAACGCACAAATCTCCCTTCCCTTGTCAATTGAAACTTTTTGTAAACATGTAAGAACATCTTCAGGTTCTGCATTTACCATACACGCATTCCAATTTTCACACAAACCAGCACAACGTGACCATTCCTGAGCTAAAAGTTTATACGGGGCAGTTTCCCACCCCGGTATTTCTATGTCCGGATTTGCTACATGAGAACTTGCTTTTGAGTTCGCTTTGATCTTATTAAGCATTTTCCCTTTTTTTTTTTCTTCGAGTCCTGCAAACGACTACGCCAATTTGTGTTGCTTTACTCTTCAGAATATCAAAACTATGCACTTCAGGATATTTTAAGGCACAATGTAAAGCAAGCGCTCTCAGACACCTTAGTGAGTAAAATAATCAAGTTTATTTAAGGGGCAAGTTCTCATATGGCAAAGCTAACCACCCCAATATATACATATATATATATCAAGAGAATAACCTGAGAATAATGGTGAGAATATAAGCACTCTGTGAATAACTGCAAGAGTCAGTGCATATAATACACGCGCACACAATATACTTCAATGCTCAATAGCATGAAAATGACTGCAAGAATAAGTGCATATTACGCACGCACACACAATATACTTAATAAATTGAAAAGCTTCACCGAAAAGAGCGTCTGCATCCCTCCGCCATACACAAAGCCGGGGAACCCAAATCAGCTGGCACATGGAGCCTCTTTCGGGACAATCAGTCCTCCTGGTGTTGCGTCCAACCCAGAAGAGAGTTCCTAAACCAGTTCATCCAGGCCCCCAACCTTTATAGTATTTACTAACGCCCAGGAGTCTTTTCTAGAAAAAGACCCCCTCCTTTACAAATTGTGCAATCGGCGGTACCTTGTTCACCCTTCGAGACGTCTCCTCAGAACGGGACAAGTTCCCAGGAGAGGGCTCCAAGGTGAAGCTTGCATTCCTCCTTGTGTACAGGCAGCTTGCATTCCTCCTTGTGTACAGGCGCATCCCCCTGTTGTTCTAACTGATAGCTCATGGAATGTAAATAGCGCCCTTCGTATCAGGCAGATGGAGCGAAGTTGAGCAGAAAAACACCCCACCCTTCAGCTTGCCGAAGCTTGTGGAAAAACACAGAACAGTGCCTTACGCACTGAACCAGACTCAACAAAATGGAGTCGTGAACCAAAATGGAAGCGAAGGCCAATGGAAGCAGAGGCCAATGGTCCACACCCTGCACCACTGTTTACCTTGCACGTAGTGCTGCTACATGCACGTAGTGCATGTAGCAATACACAGGCCCCGTCTGGCCTCTCTCTAACACCAGCACCTTCCAGGCCCTTCAGTGGGACCGCTGTAGTGGCCCACTATTGTGATCTGCGGCCTCTTCTACGTGGTTCTTGTGCTGCCAGCACTCTCAGCCTCCTCCCTGGCAATTACTGTCCCTTTATGCCGATCTGACCCGGGGGGCCCCACTACAATCTGCCAGCAATCATTTCCCAGCCTCCACTGCTCCAGGCCTCTTCTAGGGTGAGGTCCCTCACCTCCAGGTCTCATACCCCAATCTCAGACTGGCATAGGCCCCTGGGCCAGTTCCTCCTGAAGCAAGCCCAAAACTCCCACTGCCCTCACTGCTCAGCAGCTCACTGAGTCTCCAATTCCTCTGGGGGAAAGGGTGGATTTAACCTTCACCACAGTCCTTCGGCTGGCTTTTCTGCTGTTGGGCCAGTTGGTCAATTTCGCCAGCTCTTCTCTGACTCCCACAGTCCCTGAGGGGGCCCACTGGGTCTTGGCTTCACCGGGAGAGCCGGCCGTCGCTGCCCTCCCTTTCTATCAGGTCTTTCACTCCAGGCCTTTTTGCCATACAATTAGGGCCCAGCCCGGCACCACTGCCAAGACCGCCACTCTCTTTCAGGCCTTCTTCGCCACCTAAAGTCAGTAAAGCTGCGCTGAGCCACCCATGTTGCTTCTTGCAACTCAGAATGCCGCCCGGGGACTCCGCAGGATCTAGCTTCCCTCTCAGTCGATTACTTCAGCCTCTGCGGTGCCCGCAAAGGCCTAGCCAGGGTCTCGGCTGGTCCTATGGCAAATTCCTTGAGTCCCAACGCGTTCGGGACCCCTCCTAGTTCTGTGGGTACTTCTACAAACTTCCTCCCATCCCAGAATGCTTCACCACTCCAGATGGCACCACCTTGCCATTTCTCCTCACTGCTGAGCCCCGCAGGCGCTTCACACTTCCATGCCGCCTTCTAGGTTGATGTGTTGCTCCAATTCCGTCAGGCTTCTGAGCTCTAGTTTCTGGATGGTGGTGAAAAGGGGTAGAGAACAGGATTCCAGTCAATCCAGTTTGCAGATAATTTAGCACTTGTATGAGGAGGATTATGCAGGATTAATTACTGAGGCTATGGAGCTAGGCCTTAGGGCATCCAAGTAGCTATCTTGCCAGGCCACACCCCCTCACCACCATCTTTAATTTCCTCAGGCACAGATAAGCACCACAAGATGGCGATGTTGTGAAGCACTGCATAAATCACAACATAGCAACGCATCTTACCAGGGGAATATATGAGTCTAGTACTCTTCCACTATCGTGTAGACAGGTAAACCCCCACTTTTAAGAGTTCAAAGGGATGGTCTATGGGGTTTCATGTCCACAAGTGTATTTGTTATACCCTTGTTCATGTACATTTCCTGGTTTCCGTATTGGTGTCATGAGCCATGACTTTAGAATGTATCCAGCATCATCTGCAGAGGATATACACATGGGTGCTAATGCTGCAAGATTGACAGCATTGAAGACATACATGTACTTCAACTGACATGCTGAAAAAGATCATTAAATGCTCATTATAACAATAATATGCTTCACAATCACCAGTAAAGCAAATGAAAGGCTATTATCAATAGCAAATTGATTTTATATCATTAATGGACTTTCATAAGGACTGAGAACTTGATAAGCCCTACACAGCAAGTGACATAAGAATACAACAAGCAAAATGCACTGCAATGTGAAGAGTTAGCTTGACAGAAATACGCCAGCTAACCATGTTTGCTGTGGACATTGTGTCTCCATGGTATAACCAATGCTGCTTTGCTGTAGAATTCAGATTTAGCGCCATTAGCTGGTTGGTAGTCATTAGGGAATGTAATGTGCTGATCACTCAGACCCAACAGGCATCCGTCACTGCTAATTACCTCAGATATTACATCATTCATGACATCTTCTACGGTATAATTAATAATATCACTGTAACATTTGCAGTAAATTTGTTGATGAGAAAACTGTGCGTGGCGGGGGCGCGAGTTATAGTTACCTTAGGGCATGAGTTATAGTTTATTGAAATAACTCTAACAGCTGAATTTCTCTGGTTTTGTACTAAAATGTAAATATATATATATATATTTTCCACTTCTTCTTAGATGCTGCCTTCCTGCTGCTAGATCGCCAGTGAAGCCCGTTCTGACACCGCGTCTCCGTGTCTCATGTCGCTCCTTCCTTTTCCCACTTCAAGAAAGGACACGCACTCCGTGGGGCGATGATGGTGCACATTTAATCCATAAAGCAGATAATTACATTGGCAGTTTTTTTAATGGTTGTGCAAATGTAATCCTTAAGGCAGATAATTACATCAGCAGAACGTGTTTTGGCAACCTTGTTGCCTTTGTCAACCTGCGGACACCATTTTCATTTACCCTTTAAACCCTCACGTCACACCCTGTGTTATACATTGTGCTTTTAAACTTACAATATTTTTCCAAATCAGCTGGGTTTTAACATACATTGGTTCAACTACAGGCCTAATGTATAACACAGGGATTGACGTGAGGGGTCAACGCTCTTCTCAAAAAACCCAAAGCAGACCCTGAAGACCTCACAAACTACCGACCCATTTCTTTTCTCCCCTTCCCCGCAAAGGTCGTGGAGAAGATAGTAAACGTACAACTGTCTCGCTTCCTAGAAGACAACAACATACCTGACGTCTCCCAGTCTGGATTCCGCAAGAACCACAGCACTGAGACCGCTCTCATCGTCTGCACAGACGACATCAGGACTAGACTGGACAAGGGCGAGACCATCGCCCTCATCCTCCTAGACCTCTCTGCAGCTTTTGACACTGTATGCCACCAAACCCTCCGTACTCGCCTTTTCGACGCCGGAATTCGCCACAGAGCCCGGGACTGGCTCACCTCCTTCCTCTCTGAAAGAACCCAAAGAGTTTGCCTCCCTCCTTTACGGTCTACAGCCACCAAGATCATCTGTAGGGTCCCTAAGGATCCTCCCTCAGCCCCACCCTCTTCAATATCTACAAGGCTCCTCTCGCCAACATCCTCCGCCCCCACGGCATCACCATCATTTCATATGCTGACGACACCCAGCTCATCATCTCCCTCACCAAGAACCCAGCTACCGCCAAGAATAACCTGCACGCCGGACTCCTCGACATCACCAACTGGATGACAGCAAGCCACCTCAAATTGAACTCAGACAAAACAGAGATCATCATCTTCAGCCCCAACAAGGCAGCATGGAACGACTCTTGGTGGCCCACCACCCTCAGACCACACCCACCACCCACGCAACCTTGGCATCATACTGGACTCGTCTCTCTCCATGACCCAGCAAATCAATGCCATATCATCCTCCTGCTTCAACACCCTTCTCATGCAACGCAAAACTTTCAAGTGGATTCCTTTAGAAACAAGAAGAACAGTCACCCACGCACTCATAAGCAGCAGACTGGATTACAGCAACGCCCTCTACGCAGGGACCACAGCCAAGCTTCAAAGAAAACTCCAGCGAATCCAGAACGCAGCCGCACGTCTCATCCTCAACCTCCATCGCCATGAACACATATCCACCCACCTCAGATCCCTACACTGGCTGCCCATCAATGAAAGGATCATTTTCAAAATCCTTGTCCACGCTCACAAAGCCCTCCACGACACTGGACCGGCCTACCTCAATGAACGAGTCAACTTCCACATACCAACTCGACAGCTCCGCCAACCTCACCCTCCGACAGTCCCCCGCATCCAACGCACCACCTCTGGCGGCAGACCTGGAACTCCCTCCCCACCAACCAATGGAAGACCCAAAACCTCATAACCTTGAGAAAGCACCTAAAAACATGGCTTTTCGAGCAGTAACCGGCCACCCCCCCCTCCCAGCGCCTTGAGACCCTACCGGGTGAGTAGCGCACTTAAGAAATGTATTTGATTGATTGATTGAGGGGTTAAAGGGCAAACAAAATGGTGTCCGCAGGTTGACAAAGGCAAGAAGGTTTACAAAATGTGTTCTGCTGATGTAATCACCTGCCCTATGGATTAACTTTGCACAATCATTAAAAGGAACAGTAGGTATTTATAGTTAGGACCATGTTTCCATAGGGAAAATGTTTTTTGACTTGCCTTTATCTTTGGCAAGACAGTAAAGCATTTTTTTAACATTTTTTGCCACAAATTTACAAAATTTGCAAATTTGCGGCAAAAATGAAATAAATGGCTTGTTTTTAATTAAGCCCCTCGGTGGGGTAGGTCCCGGGGGGATGCTGTGCTTTTTAAAAAAAATGTAGGGGGAGCAAAGCACCCCCCGCCAATGGCTTATTTATGCCCTGAGGACCGCCACCTCCCGGGGCTTAATATAAATATTATGTGTGCGACCGCTGGGCCGCCTCCCACCCTGGGAACCACCACCTTCATGGGGCAGAAAACGTTAATTGTAATAGGGGGCGTCCTATGGATCCCTCGTGTCCCGGGGACCACCACCTCCCCGGGGCAGAATCTTTATTTTTAATGTGGGTGGCCCGTACAGCCTCCCCCACAGTCCTGGGGATCGCCTCCTCCCAGTGGCCAAATATAGAATTTATGCCCACAGCTCGGGGACCGCTACCTCCCCAGGGCTAAGTTATAACATTAGCGGGGCTGCACGTTCTCCATCGTGGAGCCAATAATGGCCCTGGGGGCCACCATCCCCCAGGGCTAGCTCTTGCTGGAAGCAGAGGTTTAATCTCTCTCCCTGCCTGCAGAGATGTGGGCAGGGAAAGAGATGGGACTATTGCTCTTGCACACAAGGAGCTGCATGCATAGCAGCTCCTTATGTGCAAGAGCAATGCCAGCCCCCACACGAGGCAGGGAGTCAGCTAGGACCACGGTGACCTTGAGGCTCCCACTGCGGTCACTATTGTGCATAATGGGCCCAGGGCACTCAGGTGACATGGCTGAGCCCTGGAGGGATGGGGTCTCTGGGGCTGAAATCGGCCCAGGGAGGAGGGCCCCATGGCCCCCTCCCCCATTGAATAGTGGTGGACCTTGGTGGATGGGGTCCCCGGATTTAAAATCAGCCCAGGGAGGGGACCGCGCGTGGTGTTTTGTGCAGGAAGGGACTCCTTCCTGCACAAAAACAATCCTTAGAAGTAGGGGAACACAAACCCTTGGTAGAGTAGTGGTGTATAGTGCCAGCCTGACAAGGAGTACAGAGTACCACCAATCATTATCTTTGTATCTTAAGAACTCAAGGGCAGGAGTGCATCTGAGCTGGCTGCCACAAGTGCTGCAGTGGGTGTGACTGCATACCAACATCATCACAGAGCCGATGGTTCTGCTTCCCCCCGTAAGTCAATTTTATTCCCCACTACCAAAATTATGCCCTTCTGTATATTTACTAATTATTTTCATGTTGGATGTTGTTTGTTATTCTGCATTTCCCTGCGTTTTTTCTATATTTCCTGTTTCCGAAGCTGCTTTTCTGTTGTCTGCACCTTTCTTCTGCTCCCTTTTTTCATAAGTAAGCTTCCCCTTCCCCCTCTTTCACATGTCTTGTTCTGTAGTACTAAGAGGAGAAAACATTTTTGGTAACGTACAGAGGATCACACAGTCACACTTAAGTAGTAGCCTAGTCATCAATCATGTTAGATGTTTCTTGATCAAACATTCAAAACATACAGGGGCAGAGACAGAGTGGTCATCATGGTCATGGACTCCCAATGTTGCCTTATACTAGCAGGGCCCCCATTGTTGTTTTGTACTAGCAGTTTCCATGACAGTGCTGCATAGCAGGAACGACATACCACAACCAATATCACATGTCTTGGATTCCCTTCTACCCTTTATCCATTTGTTGCCTTACTTTATCCCCTTCCCTTATTCCTGAATGCTAATCCTATCCCTCCATTACAACAAAACATTTTGGATTGACTCAATGGCTACCTGGTTTTTAAAACGTTGTTGAGCAATAATACAGATCTCCCAAAGTAATTACTTTCAATAGAAGAACATAATGATAGACAGCCAACCTAGCTGTAGTGAGGTATTGCTGTTGTGTCTTGTGCAAAATAAACACTTATGTGGCTATCTGGTATCTAAAATAGATGCATTATGTATTTCAGCATGCACACAGACCACCAGCAGTGCTGCTGCAGGGACGATGGTGAAGGTGCAGGTTTATCAGGGAGATGGAAAAGTCCCAGTGGTGGCAGGGACAAATGGCAAGTCACCTTGCTTTCTTTTTTACAATAATGTATTGGTTAAGCAAGGCATATATATATACACCGCCCATCACCTCCAGAGTCCAGTCCCTGCCCTCGGCACCTAAAACTGCAGCGTGGTGTATTCTGGTGCTGCTGCTGCAGTGAGTGCAGGCAGTGAAATCATGCGCATCTACTGTGGCCCAGCAGCACAACAGAAATAAGTCTGCAATGCACACACCACAAACTGAAGACAAGATGTGTTTTCCAGTGCCCACTCAGCCACCTACTATTGCTTCACTTCATCATTCTGTCTTTCTGTCCCAGCCTATCTAAAAAAGTAAATTCTATCTCAGCATGTGATGTCTGTGCCACATTTATGTGCCCAAGTGAAGTTATTGTTCATGTCTTCCATTACAGATTGACGGTTCCTATATTTGAACTCCCTTCAATCAATATGACTAAGAAGCAAAAGAGTAGTGATCAGTGACAACCAACCATTCCATAGCTAAACTCTACCTAGCCTAATCACTATGATTTAGAACTCGGAGGACAGGTTGCTTTGTCACAATCGTGATGGATATTCCGTCCATCAAAATCTAAATCCCATTGTATCCTACGGAATTTAGATTTCGGTGGGTGGGATATCTGGCACCGTTGTGACAGAGGAACATGTCCACCGAGTTCTAAATCAGACCCAAATTTTCCCCACTGCCAAATGAAGGTATTTCTTGAGAATAATCTGTGTTGGAGGCCTGGGTGTAATGTAAGACTAAGGGTCTGATTTAGAGTTTGGTGGATGGGATACTCTGAGGCAAACAAATGTCACGTTTGCTGTACTAGAGTTCATCATTTGTATTCTTCTTTTCACTGTCTACTGTAGTCTGGGATATCTGTATGTCTCATCTGCCAGAATCTATGAGCCTAAGCCTAAAACCTAAGTTTGGACTTAGGACAGTAGAACTGAAGTCTATAAAATAGCATGGAACAGCTGCACAACCAATACCATATGTGTTCGATTCCCTTCTACCCTTTATCCTGTCCCAAAAACATGCTGGTGAGTAAGCAGATCCACCATGTTGCATAGTCAAGTATTATTTGTGCAGCATATGAGATATATGCATTTCTATGAATACCTTCCTTGATAATGGCAGGTGATTTAATTTTTTATACACATAAAGTGTCTGTTCAGTTTCATTATGTAATACTTTAAACAGAACTCACATTTTTAGTTGATTATGTTGGTATCCTGGCTTAATTATTCCTTTCAGTTGGTGCTATGATTGATTACCTATCTGTGATGTGATGCATAAGCAGGAAACACTTGGCCCAGGCTATATGACTAATTATATCATAAATCATCACATCCAAATTAAACTCCAATGGCCCTAGGGAAACAGCAATGTTCTGCTAATGCAGTATCCCACTACAGACAACATAAACAAGTATTTGAGCTGAGCATCAGTTTTTGTGTCTTTGTATTTTAGTCTTCTTACTTTCTTGATGTATCTACTCCTGCTGCTGGAGCTGGCAACAGGCTGTAACCAGAGCCAACCCCAACACAGCAGGAGATAACAACCTGGCTGCAAAATTGGAGGCAGTGGCTGCGGAGTATCACCGGCTATGGCCCTAGAGGAAGGCGAAGAGGAGGCACAGGCCTCAGTTTCCTTGCACCACTAGCCAGGTCTGCATCCAATATGGCCACTGCCACCCGTAGCACCACCTTCCTCCTTTCCTTGGACTCAACACTACGCATCCTCCACCACGTCCTACATGAGATATCACACTTGAGGTACAAGACGGCACCCTACCTGAAGTCCCTTGCTATGTCTGTATTCTTCAATAGGTTACTTACCTCTTCTTGCAACCCAGTAATTAATTATACCTCGCCACCAGAGTGGCACTGTCTGGGAACAGAAGAGTGGTTAATTTAATTGTTTCACTTGATGAGGTTTTGCAGCACCCAGCCACCAATCAATTAAATAGCATAGTAATGATTGTAGTAACTGCCCTTGTCCTACTCTCTGTAATTATGTGCCTAGTAAGGGAACTGCTAACATACACAAAAATGTAACATTATTATCTCTTTCCAAAGGACAACTTCACTACTAAGTCAACACAACAACTAGTTCTTCAAGTTCTTACCTGAATTGATTAAGCCATGGTACCTCTTGCGATCGTCCCAGACATTACTGCAGTGTTTCCCAGAAGGGCCTTCCTATTCATGGTGGTGTAATTAGTGTTCTTTTGCTAACAGGGAAGACATCACAAACCACACTCCCACCTATTTCAAATGAGGTGACCTCCAACTGTTGGATTATTCAGAAAGATTATTCATCACAAGCATCTAGACTGAAAGGAAACATAGAGTTAGTGGGTTATCAAAGACCACCATGATGGAAAACTCTTATTACAGTAACTAGAAGTAGTAACTTCTAAGCAACCTGGGATCTAATTTATAAAAAAGAATAAAACAAAACTTTAAAATCCTCGAGTCAGGACTCAGGACTGGAGGAGAAAGTTTGGTTTCTCCATGTTGCATAGATTTTCTAAGTAACACAGGGAGGGCCTGATTCACTGAAGTAAAGATACACGTTTGGTGTTAGGTTACTGACTCTTGTAGTGCAAGTTTATGATTTGTAACTTTTCCATCAGTACCTTTACAAGTAGTATATTTGCAAGTAGTAAGTAAGGAATTACTAGTTGGTTACTACTCATAAGGTTACAACGTGTAATGGCAAACATCTGGTAGCTCAGTTAAGCAGCAAGAGTGAATTTACAGCAAAAGTGCAACTTTATATTTATGAATCAGGCCAGATAGTGCACTCTGGTATTTCCTATTGTAGAACACTGGAACAGACATTGTTCTAACTCTCCACTATGATGATGTTGCTTGCTATTCCTTTTAGGCCTGGCTGGGTAAGTGGGGCTGGCGTGGGCTATTGTGCAGGTAAGGACTAAGAAGATCCCAGATTGAGTTGGTGTCGCTTTCACTACATTCGCCACACCAAGCTTGTGATCCATATATGGTGAACATTTGTAAGTCACACCTGACAAAGACAAACACAACAAAACAACAATATTCATCAGGTCAATGAGCAGCACATCATCATCATCAAATCTGTTGTGGAAGGTAATGATGGAATGGCACAGTTCAGTTAAAAGCATTGCAAACAGTCCTTCAGTCCCAGAAACCCAAGTTATACGTACTATCTAATTGTTCTGTCATCTAGGTTTGAAAAATACAAATTAGGGAGGAGTGAACCCACACAATTCAAATACGTATTACTGTTAAAAGAAAAATGATACTGTATATACATGTCAAATTTGAGGGTACATCTGCATTCTTCTCGGAATGTCCATCTTCAGTGCATGCCTGAAACGCTCTGGTTATGTAAGCAGGAGTGTAATGTCATGGAGCTTTTGTGCAGAACAAGGGAAATCTTGTAGATTGTAAAACAAAACATGTCGATATTGTAGAGTAAAGAAGTTAAGCTTCATGAGGAGTGGACCAAGAGGCAGAGCGAGAGCATAGGCTGCTACAGTGCAATCATAATGACTCATGTGCGATCAACTGATAAGTGAAAACCATTTTCCAACCAATTCCAGATAAGTAGCTGCATGTACCTGACTAATCAATCTCACAACTGTCATAACATTTAGCTGAGAGTGTCCATCATGTGAATGTCTTTCTCCAGTTACAGCCCTGACCACAACCCCTTAATTAGAAGTTTGATATTTGAGCCTGCACACTACTCAGCATTTCCCAAATCAACATACCTCCCTCCAGTACTTAGGGCTGAGAAGGCCTCTTCAAGTCATGTTGGTTGAGATTTCCCTTTGAAGTACACAGGCATTATTCATAACTTTCTTCTTCCGGCTGATGAGGTAGTTCCGCCCTAAGTCCTGACTCCGAGTCCTGACTCCGTCCGACTCCTGACTCAAAGGAGATTGAGAGAGATAGACCTGTAGGGCACTCAATATATATCCCTCATTGGTGCAATAGTTTCCTGTTCCAATCGAAGGA
The DNA here is from genome assembly GCF_031143425.1 of Pleurodeles waltl. Taxonomy (NCBI): domain Eukaryota; kingdom Metazoa; phylum Chordata; class Amphibia; order Caudata; family Salamandridae; genus Pleurodeles; species Pleurodeles waltl. The sequence goes on along the minus strand of NC_090449.1, from coordinate 458,582,700 downwards.
TAGTGGTACACATGTGTCTATTGCATCTCCTCTTTTCCCAACACAATGTCAGTCTTGTAAGTTAATGATCTTTATTAGGAGCAGTCTAGCCAGCTAGGGAATGAAAACAGAAATATTGGGTAGAATGGTGCCAGGCATTGTCTTTATGTCCTTTAAGCAAACGGGGAGGCTTCTTCTTTGCGCAATGGTCCAACTCCTATCCAGCCATACATGTAAAAAAAATGGTGGGGCTGCATATGCCAGGGCCCATATTTAAGAAAAAGTGGCATATCAGATATAATGTGCCATTTTTCTTGTGCCCCTCTTTTCCAATGGAAGCAACACAATGTTATTCTTGTAAGTTAATGATCTTTATTCAGAGCAGCCTAGCCAGCAAGGGAATGAAAAAATAAATATTGGGTGGAATGGTGCCAGGCATTGTCTTCATAACCTTTAAGCAAATGGGGAGGCTTCTTCTGTGCACAATGGTCCAACTCCTATCCAGCCATACATGTAAAAAATAAAGGTGAGGCTGCATATGTCAGACACCATGGCCCATATTTAAGAAAAAGCGGCATGTCAGCTATAATGCGCCATTTGACGCCAGTGCAGCAAAGTGCAAGGAGACCCAAAGGTTATTATGGGAGCATCATTTTAAAGCCTGCTCTGAGGAGGCATTAAAAATGATGCCAAAAATGGTGCAGTGAAATCTTTCAAATTTCACAGCGCCATTTTTGCAGGCCTTCTAGTGCCGGAACGCCCCCCTTGCATACATTATGCCTGAGGTAGTCATAATGTGGCGAAAGGGGTTTCAAAGTGGTGCAATGTATGCATTGCGCCACTTTGTAAATATGGTGCGGCAGAAAGGCCACTTTAACGACGTCTTAGTGTAAAAATAATGGTACTATGGCAGCACTAAGGTGGGTCTAGGGGCTCCTAAATATGTACCCAAATATTTAAATGTTCCTCTAGCTATATCAATTTCTTTTTACAAAGCAGTTCAACAATTGTGTGAATGTTGGTACTATTGTTGCATACTCAGTCTGGGGAGTAGAGTTTGTCTGCAAACTCAGGGATTTCGCCAAGAAGTTGGTCAGCTAACGCACTTGAGTCTGACCAGTCACCCTCATCCTCATCCTGTGCTGTTTCAGGAGCAGTGTAATCTTGTGGTATAAAGAGTTGGTTCATTATAATAATGATAAATCTCTACAGGTTTTGAGGCCAGAGACTAGTCCTTCTGACTGTGACAACTGCGTCAGCTGCATTGAACACATGCTTAACAGACACACTGGCTACCAGGCAAGCCAGATACTTTATTGTGAGCCTGCTATGCTCTAGCCATTGGCACATTCTCCCATATTAATGGCCCGATGGGTTTTGATCCAGGTAAGCCTCTTTTGGGTCATCCAGACAGTCTTGGACCATCCTGTGAAGGGTCAATGGTGCTGCCCCTTGCTCGGCCTCTGTTGCCTTCGCCTCTGCACATGACTTAAGCCCTGTCATTGGAAACCAAGCCAATGAAGAGGTTGGGTCCAATTCTTCTGTTGCTGGTATTGTTGCCGGTGCTGTTGTTGCTGTGCTGCTGTTTTTGCTGGTGTTGGCTGCTGTGAAACAACAGCAGTGAGCTCCTTGGAGGGTGAAGGCTGCATGCCAGAACTTCTACACGGGACACTAACTTTCAGCCGTTCTTCTTCCAGGTGGCTCCCTTTCTCAACAACCTACGCCTTATATAGTGAAACATCCCCTTCTGAAAAAGGAATGAAGTGGTTAGTATTTTTTGCACCAATGATCAAGTATTGTGGCACAGTTGTACTCTTTGGAGGACACAATCTCTTCTTGTAGCCTTGGATTAACAGTCAAGCGAAGAATTAAGTTCTGAACCAACTCATACGTTTTTTCATTCACAACTGTGAGCCTTTGCTACACCTTTTTTAACTGGTCCTGTAGCAGATGCAGCAACAGGATTATCATATTGTCTTCCTTGTTAACTTTCCGAGTGAAAACCTCAAAAGGAACTAGCATTTGTTTCAGGCATTTGACTAGGCCCTATTTATCCATCTCCATGGTCATGCTTTTCCCAGTTGCATCCCCTCCTCTTTGAAAGACATTGTCAGTGGTCGGTCTGTAGTGCTCAAATAGATGGTGCATTGGAGTTCCAATGTGTTGGCACCTTCTGTATGAGGGCTTTAATCAGTACTCTATTAGGCCCTGAATGATCCTCAACTGATTCCAGGCTTTAAAAGAATGACTGAAATGCGTACAGATTCTTCTGCCAGTGACCAGTTGGTTGCTGACTGTGTCTTCTATGTTTAGAAAGTCCTGCACAATCAGGTTGATGCAATGTGCCAAACAAAGGACACTGAAATATCCACCATCTGCAATGGTCTTGACTATATTACTGCCATTGTCTGTGGCAATATATCCAATTCTGAGCCGCAGCTATTCAAACACCTTGGTGTTAAAGTCCTCCAAGATGTTTGCAGCTGTATGGGATTTCTCCATTGGGATCATCACTACTATTGCATGCTGCTGAACACCCTTAAAAGTTTCTTCAGCACTGAGACTTGCAGATAGCTGTTGTCTAACCCACAAAAAGAGATCCAGTGTGCAGTTTTCCACACATAATCAGTTGCTTGACAACTAGTCATGTCTGTTTTCAGGTGGATAGTGTGAACAACACTCTGCTGCAAAGCTTGTCCAACCAATTGCAGCACATCGTAATGGTCAAGCGCTAACATTTTAGCCAGCTTCTCATTGTACAAAGGTAACATTGGGTGGCTGTGTTCATAGGGCACCTTCTGCCTAAAAATGCTCGTAATAGTAGCTTGGATTGTTTTCTTTTGTGGTGCCACTGATGCAGGTGACTTCTGGAGAGAACCAGGAGGTAGTAGACTCAATGTGCATCTTTGGGGAATCACCACTGTATGCGGTGGTGTCTGCATTTGAGTCTTCTGCCATTTGTACAAGCAGCAGTGCTGGGATGCCTCAGAGTACGCATGAGCTCTACAAGTGCTCTAGTATAGTATAGTATTTGGAGGTTGCTGATGCGGGGGATACTGGCACACTGCTAGGGGCAGGGCTGCTTGGTATAAAGTTGCCATCCTCTTCTTCTTCATTACCTATCACCATGATCGGAGCTGACTCCTCCCTGTCAACACCTCTAACACCAACAGCTATTGTTTAAGGTGCTTGTCCCACTGGAAGGCTATCTGTATTTAACCACTGACTCTATTTTGACCACTGGCTCCATTTTGTGCTTAGCTTAGCTTCAGTTGCTGTCACATCGGTGGAGCAGGTTTTTTTCAGCACACAGCTTGTTTTCTACACACGTGTTTTTGATTCTTCTCACCAGCACTGTGTTGCACCATGCAAGAACATAACATGGGGGATGTGGATGTAAACATGAGAAGAGAGTCTCAGCCTGGAAATAGTTTTAACGTTTTCACTACGGAAATGTACTGCTCCTCTGCCTCTCGAATGCACATTGGGGTAGGGCTCATTCCTTTGTGTGTTTTTGATGCAGACAGAGTACAGCCAGTGCTTGAATTTCATAACTTTTGCAGGGGAGGAGAAGGTTGCCAGAACCTTCCTCTTGGGTTTGTTTAAGGTATATAAGTTGGAGTAGCTTTGTGCTAAGGTAGAAGGAACTCGTTCTGGGGGTGGACGCACTGCCCAGGACAAGGTCCCATTGGGGGAAGGTTTCTCTTGTCTCAGCTGTCCAGGGCTCCACAGCTTGAAGTTGGCGCCAGGATGTTGTTGGATTCGATCCCCATGGCGTTGCATTTTTAATTCTTAATTATCTAGCTTTGCTGTGCACATACATAAATATATATATTCACTGCATACATATTCATTGTTAATGTATTGCAATTTTTCTGCCTATCATTGTTCATCTGCTGTGAATATTTTGACATCTACATGTCTTAGTGCATTCAAGTTAAATGCTCATATTATTGTGTGCTTTAATGTGAGATCTAGAAAGTGCCTTAATAAATTCATTACTCTGAATAAGAGTAATGCATTCTTTAGCTTCGTTCCCTCTTAGTTTGAAGCTAAGCAGAACAAATGTATGATTTGTTTCATACAGGTAATTTGGCCTCCAAAACCATATTGTGAACCAGGCTTTGCTCGTTGAACACTAATGTGGCAAATGGAGCATATTGCAAGGATTTCTTCCTGCTTGTTAACTGTAAAGAAGTCTCAAACTGGGCAGGAGAACCTTTTTAGTGTGCAACAGCCAATGCTCGAAGAACTAGAGGTTGGTGGGTGTGTCAGCTTCCTCTCTGCAGGGCGTACTTTGAAAGAGGTAGTGGTGGATGCAGGTCTCAGCGGGGACCTTACAAATATGGAAGCTGGCAGTGGTGGAACCAGTGCCATATTCCTCTGATCAGGTTGAATGGGATAGGTAATCTTGGTGTCCTCTAAGCTGCCTTCCATACTGAAAATCACTGGCTCATCCTCATCACTGGCCTTTTCCCTTGTCTATTATGGCTGGTCTCGGCCAGGGTCCAGTCCATGTCCAGATCATCAGAAGGGGGCTTTGAGAAGATGGTGGAGTACCCTTACTTTTCCTTGCTGGAGATTGGGAAGCGAATGGTTAAAGAGCTACATCTTGCTCAGTAGGAAGCTCAAATTCCTGTTCTGCTCCTACTTCAGTAAGAACTGTTACTGGCTGCAGCTCCTGCTGTCCACTTTGTTAAATTTTCTGTGGCAATTGGGTACTTTGCAGCTGAGATAAATCTAATACCGACTCACTGCTTCACTGAGAGACATGGCTTTGGGCTTAGGATGGGGCTTAGGATGGGGTGGTGCCATAGATGAGGGAGTGCTACTCCCAGCGTGCTACCAGATGACTGTAGGCAGGCACACCACTGGTGGCAATTTGCTTCTTCTTCTCCTCCTCACTGGTCACTTTCTTGGCAGGAACACCTATCTTTGGGGCCATCTTCATGCTCTGTCAGTTGGCACTTAGCTGTACAAGCAGAAGCAGGCAGAGGAGGACTCAGGTGGCATGGCGTCACACTGTGCCGGCCTCCTGTCTGGCAGTACTGGAGGTGATTGTTCTTGTGCACCTAAGCAAACAAACAAGAAGAACATTGAGTGAAACTTGGCATTTTTGCAGTTTGAATTATTTATACAGATAATAGTGAGGCTATCCAAAACAATTAACAACAATAGTGTATCCATTCCAATCCAAACCATATAATAATAATATTTCAATTGGGATAACAACAACATACAACATACAGATTTAAAAGTTTGGTTTGTGTGCCTCTTAGGCGAGACACCTGTGGCAAGCAGGAGGGTCTAAGGAGTAAGGAGTAATCCTTAAAAAAGTGAACGCTGGTGTGCGTCTATGGCCCAAGTGACCTATGGTTGGCAGGGGGTGCAGGAAAAATTGAAAATTGAATTATCCTTAAAAAAGTGAATGATGGTGTGATCCTATGGCCCAAGAGACCTATGGCAGGCAATGGGGGCAGGGATGAAAAATGTAATATCCCTCAAAAAAGTGGATGCTGGTGTGCATCTATGGCCCAAGAAACCTACAGCAGGCAGGGGGTGCAGGCAAGTAATCCTTAAAAAAGGGAATGCTGATGTTCACCTAAGACCTTAGACTCAGAACTAATGGCCGGCTAGAGGTGCAGATGAAAATGGAATAATCTGTAAAAAAGTGAATGCTGGTGTGCGCTGCCTATGGCCTAAGAGATCTATGGTAGGCAGGAGGTGCAGGAAAAAATGAAATAATATCAAAAGATGAATTGCTACTGTCTCCCTAGGGACTTTGAGAAATCCTTTGGGAGGAAAGGAGGTGCAGGGGAAAATGAAAACATGCATATACTATATAAACACTGTACATACATACTACAATGATCTTCAAGCACATTGAACTGATATCAAGCAAAAAGGTTTTAAAAAATGAACAAAAAAACAAAAAGCCTTATCTCTCTTCTATTAATGTGCCTAGAAAATGACTTTGGAAACTGGAAAAAAGGTTTTAATGCATTGGCTTTCTTTATAACTTTATTTCGGCTATAAGCCATAAAAGTTGACAATACAAGACATAACATGATTAGGAAACATAGCACTTTAAAAATTATAAGAATATAAACAGCATTGTTTTTAAACATTTTTGTTTTTACGAGATCTCACGGCGTATAAAAATATTAGATCGTTAAAATTTGGCTTCAATCAATTAAAATTTATCAAACTAAATAAATATAATCTTAAAACCAAGTTATTAAAAACACGCGATTATAAGAATTCTAGTTCATGTCTCCTATGTATTTTACAAGAACCTCACCACTGGGGAACCAATTTTGTCATTTATCTCAGTTATCTGGTATAAAAAAGAGAAAATTACATAATTTACTTTTTAAGAACCCTAGATAAATAGTGAGGTCACAGGATTATAAAAACATACAGTTCATCATTATTCTTTAAATCTACAAATCCAGACCCTTGAGGCTTTAACTTCATCCAGTTAAAAACTGATATATTAAATGAATATAGTCTAAAAACAATGTGTTGGGATTACACGTGTATGATAATTCTTTTGTTCTTATTGTCCATGCACTTCGCAGGTATCCCACAACAGAAAAAACTATTTTATCATTTGTGTCAGTTGTTAAGAGTCGTAATGCCGAATTCCATTCCCTTATCCCGATTGCCCTACATAGTGGAGCAATCCACTTTTTCCTAGGTACCAGATATCTAGGGCAGAAAAACATAAAGTGCGCGAGTGACTCTTTTGTCTTTTGACAATGATGGCAGTATGTTGAATTACGGTCCTCCGGTCTCCATTGTGCTGTAAATGTCTTGAGCGGAAGGGTCCCTAGTCTGAACTTAATAAATAGTGTTTTAATGTAGGGAGGATTTACATTATCCATGTAGGTCTCAAACTTAGGGCTACATTTGTGGTCTAAGAACTGCAAAGTCAGACTACCATGATTTTTTAACCTAATTTGAGTCAGAATGATCTCCCAGTAGCGCCTTTTTACACGTTCCTTTATTTCCTTTGCCAAATTATGGGGAGCACTCCACACCTCCTCCATTTTGAGAAGTTTGCACGTGTCTCTGATGTGTCTGAACCAAGGGATCTTTAGTACGCTGTCATTTGCGGGAAATTCATCTAGTGCTGTATGAAGAGTGTACCGGCCCTCTGAGGTCCAAAGACGAATCCAATACATTATAGGTCTTAATGCAATTTCATTGTGTATTTCGTTTAGGGCTAAGTCAAATCTGAGCGGAGTGAGAGGGGTGCTCATCGGCAACTTCAGGAAGTTCTGAATAAACCGGTTTTCTACCGTAGTCAGACACCTAGAGTTGGTGTGTCCCCAAAGCTCAGCACCATAAATTGAGGCCGTTACTGCCACTGCTTTGTAGACGGTGATTGCAGGTGTTATCTCCCCTTCACAAGTATTAGCTATTTTTCTAGCTATCACTATAGACCTGTGCCTAAGTGCTGTCAGACTCTTCTTAATCTGTGCCGACCAGCGTTGGTCGTCACTTAGCCTAATCCCCAAATAATCAAATTGTCTGACTCTCTCCACTATTTGGCCTGCTATCGTCATTTTTCCCCTGAATAGTTTATGTGGGTTAAAAGCCATGAACTTAGATTTTGTTGGATTAATTTCAAGGCCTCTGTTGGAGCAAAAATTATAAAAAGTGTCCAATTCATTTTGCAAGCCCATAGGTGTTCTTGAGATTAGTAAGGTGTCATCGGCAAACATTAAAATAGGAATCGGGGTTCCAGCTAATCTTGGGGCATCATGATTACAGTGTAACAATTGGTCCGCAGCACCGTTTATGTAGAGATTAAACAATGTTGGTGCCAAGATGCAACCCTGCCTAACCCCTCTATTGACGGGTATGGCTTCCGTTAGGTCGCCACTATCTGACCAACGTACATGAGCATAAGTCCCTTCATGTAGATATCTAATCAGTCTTAGAAGTTCGCTATTGGGATGATAACTCTCCATAACTTTCCATAATGTATCCCGAGGTACCATGTCAAAGGCAGCTTTCAAATCGATAAAAGCTACATACAATTGGTTTTTATTGAGTGACAGGTATTTCCAACAAAGGAGGTTAAATCTAAATGCCTGGTCTATTGTGCTCACTCCTCTTCTAAAGCCTCCCTGAAATTCGGAGAGAATGTGGGAATCCTCTATCCATGTCTGTAGTCTGTTCAGCACTTGCTTAGTAAAGATCTTTTGGCTAACATCAATAAGACTGATAGGCCTATAGTTGTTGGGTTGTTCCCTTTGCCCTTTCTTGTAGATAGGGACTATGACTGCTCCTTGCCATGTAGTAGGGAGTCCTCCCCCCCTCAGTATCTCATTACTAAGTGCATTTAGATACAATGACCACGTTGTTGGATGGGAGAGATATAGATCTCCTGGGATGCCATCAAGACCAGGGGCCTTTCCCTTGCGTGTAGATAGGAGAGCCTCTGTTGTTTCTTTTAGGGAGAAGAGGTCCAGATCAAATTTGGGTGGTATTATACTCTCCCACGTTAAGGTATTGCCAACCGGATCATTAGGTTTTAGTAGGGGTGTACTAGTACTATTGGTATGTGGTTTTCTATATATATTTGAAAAGTGCGTCATCCACGTTTCTGGTTGGATAACAGGGTAGCTTTCCATTTCTTGGGGGCTACTTTTGTCTGACACTAATTTCCAGAATAGATTAAAATCCTTCTCCTGGAGCGCCACAACCATCCTATTCCAATTCCTATTCGCCCATTCTTTTTTTGCGTTTTTAAGTACATCTTTATATACAGTCCTGCTCTTCCTTATCTCTCTATAATTCCCTTCTTTAAGTGCTCCCAGTAACTGTACCTTAGCTTGACGGCAAGAGTTGGAGAACCACCTTGGGGTTTTAATCACAGTCTCTATCCGCTTCCTTATCGTCTGGAAATGAGGTCTTAATCGGGTGATCAAGGTATTGTGGAGATAGACCAAGTCTACCGATTTGATATTTATGTATTTCAGGGGAGAAAGTGTTATTGCAACTGATCTATAGATCGCTAGCTGGAAATTTACATCACTTTCAACCCGATCCCATTTCACATTTTTGCGATCATTGGTCCTAGTGAGGGCACTATTTGAAGTCCACGTTGACAGTGTCTTAGAACTGAATAAGATAGTGGAGAAGGAGGTGCTTAAGGCTAGATGGTCACTATCAGTACGAGGGAGAACTATCATGTCAGTTAGGGATTTCCAGAGGGCGTCATTTACTAAAACATAGTCCAGGTGGCTAGTGTATATGCCTCTCCTATATGTAGGTGACGCCGGGTTATCTGATCTGGTATTCCCATTTACTATTCTTAATCCCTTAATTTTCATTAGGTCTTCTAGTAGTTCTGAGGCTCCTCCTTCTTTCTTGGATGTAATTTGTACCGGCCCTGATCTATCCCATGAGTCTGTGAGTTGAGTACCCTCTTGCTGATTGCCATCTCTGTGATTCAATTTCATATTGAAGTTGCCCGCAACAATTAGGCCCCGTCCATTAGGTAGGCAGTTAAGAAAGTCTACTAATGAGCTCATCTGGACGGTCTGGGTCCTTTGGGTGCCAGGTCTAATATATAAGTTTACAATTATTATGTTAACAAGACCTTTAACGGTACTGATTTCAACCGCAAAAGCTAGTAAATCCCTTGTAGGGGATACTATCTCTTTTACTTTTGGGAACAGATCGTGTTTTAACCAAATTATCAGACCTCCTGAAGCCCTACCTGATGGTGATGGAAGTGCAGCCTTCTGGAAGGTCCAATAGCCTTCTCTATTTATTACAGATGGCGCCCATGTCTCCTGTAATAAAATGATGTGGTGTTGGTCTATAAGTCTACACCAGTCAGGATTAGCTGTTTTCTGAGTCAAGCCTGCCACATTCCAAGATAGGATCTTAATCGGTAAGTCATGGTCATACCCATTTCCTGGTAGATTTTCCCTAATCTCATATAAACGAAATATTTCTTACTGGGACTTCTCCTTTGGCGAGCCACTACAATATGTTTTAGGCTCTGCTCCCAGGATATTAAATAAGTCATTTTCTGTGTTATAAGGGTCGGGTTGGGTATGCCATCGCTCCCAACTTCAACGGCGGGAGCTTCAACGGCAGAGGCTTCACGTCAATCTATGTCTGAAGTATGGCTATGCTTTCGATCCCTTCTCTGCGGGCAAGGATACTGGGCCATTATAGTGTTGATTCTCTCTTGTGGGAACCGATTTGTCAATGACTGAGGAATTCTATGAACAAGTGTCATTTGGGAAGAGGTACCCGGTCTCATTCTTTCCTCAAGTGCCAAAAGGCCCTTGACTAAATTCTGACTGGTCAATTTTATTCCTATGAGATCTGATGTTGGACCTGTTTTTGTGAATCTCTGCGCCATGACTATATCGTCCCTTATAATGGATCTACACTTCTTTGTCCTTCTTATCCAATGTATAACTTTATTTTTAAGAGATTCCCCTTGCTCAAATTGGTCTTTGCTTAACTTGGGAACGTTTGTTATATAAATATCATAATCATTATGTCTAATCTGGTTTTGGAGGTTATTTCCCAAGAAGCGTTTGGAGCTTTTATCTAAGTGTCCTTCTCTGTGCATCTTCCAATTAGTCCCTGTGTCCAAAGGTGGATTGTAATTATTATGAACACACGCTACAGGAAGTGCATTATTGCCCCCTTGAGTAATCTGTGTTACCATTTCGACCCATTGACCCTTACACCTCTGTGGGATGGGTGGTTCCGATATTACAACTGACTTTGGCAAGGAGTTAGGGTCTACTTTTTGTGATGTCTTCCTTATGTCCCCAATTACTGCAGATATGCCGTCCAGCTTCTCATATATCATGTGGGTGAATGATGTTAGATGTTCTCTAAGACTTAAGATTTCATCTCTTATCTGTGCTAACTGGAAGTCGGCTAGATGTTCTTTCTGAATAGGTATGACTGGAACTGGCTCCTCAGTTCCTCTTAGGGTGGTTCTCTCTGATTCAGCTGGCGATGGTAGAACAAGGGGTAAGAAGCGATTATTGCAGTTTGGCAGGGGGGATACACCATCTTGCTGGTTAGGCAGATTTAATTTAGGGCTCTCTGTTGGATTCTTATGAATTTCTAACTTCCTAAGTTCTGTGCTGGAGCCCTGGGGTATAGATATCTGCGGGTCTCTATGCACAGGAGCGAAGAAAGATTTTATATCGTTAGAGGAGGAAGGAGCATCTTTCCTACGAGATTTTGAGGGTTTAGTGGCTAACAAACTCTCCACTTCCTCTATAAGATCGTCAATTTGGGTGAGCGTGCAATTTTCGGCGGCGTGTCGAGGTGCTCTTTTTGCCCTTCCCTGCTCAGTAGGATTACTGGTAGCTTTCCTTTTTCCCATCTTAATAAGATATTAGCCTAGAAAACGTTATAACTAAGGCAAGAGGGAGAAATTATGAATACCTTGGCTAATGTATTCCAGAAGCCAATAGGCCCTAATTAAAAAGTAGTGCGATATGGGTGCGGTTGTTTGTACTTTAATAAACCCTGGCGCAGTGCTTTTTAGGGGGCATCACATTTGAACCTACCTAATTCAAAATGTTAGGGGGGTGGCCCTGCCCTGGCTCTTCCTGGCAATGATGGGCAAGGACGGGCCCGCCCTTGGCCCGGGCTTTGCCCGCGCGCGTCCCGCGCGGCGGGAGCGCGATTGAAATTTAAAGGGCTCCTGCCCTCTAACTGGCTCCTGGTGTCCCGGCAACAGTGCGCTTCCCGCGACGGCGGGAGCGTGATTGAAATTTAAAGGGCTCCTGCCCTCTAACTGGCTCCTGGTGTCCCGGCAACAGTGCGCTTCCCGCGACGGCGGGAGCGCGATTGAAATTTAAAGGGCTCCTGCCCTCTAACTGGCTCCTGGTGTCCCGGCAACAGTGCGCTTCCCCCTTTTAATGCATTGACTGGCTACACAAAATGGCAACTGGCCACATTTTCAAACACCAGCAAGCAAGGAGGCATGGTCAACAAAGAACACCAGCAGGCCTATGGCAAAAGCACACAGGGTGACTACACAAAATGGCCACTAGTCACAAAGTTACACAACAAGCAAGGAGGCATGGACAACAAAGAACACTTGCAGGCTTATGGACACAGACCACACAAAATGACCTCCAGCACAATCTTTTGCCCTCATAAAAGCATGCCCTCTATCAAACAACACCCTTATCCAAATGTTTTTTTAACCTACTTGTAATGTCACAAAAACAAAGACCTTAAAATTCAAAAGTATTTATGCAGCAGGAATTGCAGACCAAGAGGGTGATCCTTTCCCCTCGAAATCCACATCAACAGTGTTCAGGAGATGGGCAAAGCACTGGGAGGAGGCTTCTGGAAAGGAAGAGGAAGTTGTAGTCTCTGTAGCACTTCTATCCTGTTGAAAAAAAAATAAAATAAAAAAAATGGTTTTCACAGTAAAAGACAACTTGAACCATCTGTTTGAGTAAAATATTCACTAGAAAAGTATTTTCAGGTTGATTTAGCTGCTTCTCGAGTAGAAAATCTACTCAAGAAGCACCTGCGGCTGCATGCAATCTCCAGTGTCACAAAATGGTGCCAGAAGTCTCTGTGGCGAGCGGAAATCATGCTAGTGAAGGGAAAATCTTGCTTTTAAGCATCCCTTCTGAAGCCAAGAAAATATAAGGTTATGAGTAGTATATACCTGGGTAGTCCTGAGCTAAACTGATCATGGAGTGAAGCGCAAGGACAGAACAGAGGACAGTGAGTTCGGAAAAAAAAGCCCTGTGCCTGCTGTGCACTGCCAAGAAGGAAGATCTGCTACAGTCTGGGGTATTATAGCAAGCATGGGTAGGTATATTGAGGCCTCAAAGGCAGAAATAGGAGACGGCAGTAGCTGTGGTTGCCGTGTGTTCCTCTCCACGTGGGCATCACCAGAACACGTGAAACAGCAACTATTTGAGGCAAAGTCAGCGTAAAAAATGAAACAATTATGGCACCGTACAAGGAACGGGGATGGGGGAGATGTCTGCTGCAGGTCGTAACTTGATTTGCTGGCCTGAGGCAGCAAGCAGGAAGGAGGAGACTAAGGGGGCCGCCGATGAGAGAACCAGCATGGTGGGGCCACAAGATAGGACTGGTCACCGAACTGCAGGGAGGAGTGATGTTTGTATCATGCACCGCAGTACCGCCTATCAGGACTGAGTGTGTGGTGAAAAGAGTGGGTCACCAGGTGCTGTTGCAAAGGAAGCACGAGGCAGCCCTAAAGGATAATAACTTCATATTTAGGAGCTTGAAGGTATATTTAGTCCTGTTGGCTTCCGGTTTGATAGAACCAGTATGGGTAGATATTAATGCAGTTTCCAGGAAGAAAAAACTCCCACAATGAAAGTAAATTAAAACAAAACAAAGGTGGAAGGAAATGCATCTTTCTGCATGATCACCCCGAAGGTTTTGCACTGATGCTGCTGTTTTTTCAACTCTGAGAGTGCATTTAGGCCAGCTAACCAGAACTCAGTGCTAGTACTCTGACCCTTAAAAGTGTGTGTTTACTTGGCTTATATCCAATTAGCATAAATTAACTTACCCATAAGTCCCTAACATATTAAATCAGGGTTAACCAGGGCCTGTAAGCTAAAGTCTCTCATTAGCTACAGCACTTATTGTGCCACAATGAATGTGACAAACAGACATGTCTCCCAGTCTGCCACTGCAAACTGGTAGAGCAGTTTTAAACTTCTACCTCAACTTTTTCATTTAAATAAATGGCAAAGTCCAGACCGTCCTTTTTAATATATATGTCACCTCTAAGGTACACCTGTCAAGCCCTACAACGGGGTACTTTATTTTAAATGTAGGGCAAATAATTATGCCCTAACAGTATAACCTCCAAATTGTCTTTTTTTTACTGCAGAAAGGCTAACAGCCCCACCGGCAAGTACCGGGTTACATGCTGACAACTCAGTTGGGCTAACTCCTGAATGGACAACTATAGTTGTTACTTCAAGGTAGCAAAGAATTATTACATTAAATCCGAAGTTGAATTTAATGCAACTTTTAAGCATAAGGCAGCTTTAGAAATTTACCATTCTGTTGCCCAAGTTTTGAAGTGGCCATTTACAGTTGATGGCCATGAGACAGCATGCTACCCTCCTGGGGAGAAGTGTGAATGACTCACAGGAAAGAGCACAATGGAGGCCGGCTGTTGGAAGAGGTGTTACCCCCCTCCCTGGCAAGAAGCCAAACAGGGTGTGAGCCAAAAAGGTGAACTTCAAAGGGAAAGCCACCTTTGAAATGCAAACGGTGGCCACATGCAAGAGGAGCTGCTCTTTTATTTCGTTAGACAGGCAGGCATCAGCAACAGAGAAGGGGAAACCTTGGTCAACCCAGGTTTTCTGAGGCCATGTAGCCCTCAGGTAGCCGCAACTCTAGGGTGGGCTACCAAGCTCCACATACCAAGAGAAAGGTTCTGCCATTTTGGAAGTGGGCAGAATATTACACTCTGGGATAGCTAGATGCCACACATTGCAGTAAGTCATTATCAGGCAGAGGGGACCTGGGAGTCCATTGGCTAGTAGGCGCCACATCCCGGAGGGCAATTTGTGGGCATTAATATGGCCCCCCTGGTACCCAAACTTCAGCTCACATCTGTACTGGAGATAGGACCCAAGAAGGACTGCCCTGGTATTTCCTGGACATGGCAAGGAGAGGCTGCATCAAAAACTGAATTGCACCCGCTGCTTCTGGGCTAACAAAGAGAGGACAATGTCTGTGGTGGAATGCTCAAGGAAAATGCATTCTCCGAGTCCCATACAGAATCGTGAACACCAAGAGACAGTTAACTGAGTTACACTATTTCCAGGGCCACAAAAGCTGAAGAAGCTACCTTGGTGAGATGGTAGCCACAATCACTTAGTTGCCACTGACTGCCGAAGCGCAGGCCTAGAGACCAAGCCACTACACTCAAAAGTTGCACCTTAGTCTGTTGGACCCGGGTGACTTGTCAAAGTGCAGTTTGCTCACCCAAGATGGAAACTAGCCAGAGTTAAAGGGAACAGCTGTTTTTGCAGTGATCAGAGAGCAGTAGACCAGTGGTGACTGTTTTTGGCTGGACTTCACCTAAACTTCAAGGGACATCGACCTCTGTGGCCAAAGTTGCCACACCCTGTCCATGGACCGAGGGCTGGCCCCAGGGAGATTCCAGTCGAGCAAATCAGCATCTTCAACATCTTGTATCCCTCCATTGAGGTTGATGACGGTTTACCCATGGAGCCTGGAACTGGAATGAAGATTGCTTTGACTGCAAAGTAACTGCCTTCTAATCCTCATAGGCCCCTCTGACTTGCCCCCTGACAAGGTTTGCTGCCCAAAGTGAGCCGGAGTACCCAAACACAAATTTATTAAAAGTTTTCAAACGCTTTCAAAGTAACTGCTTAGTTATTAATACTTGTTTGCAACTTGGGTGAAAAGCAGTAATTTATGATTTGCTTAATAATTTATAGCTCCAAAACCCTCTGGTGGATTTTGTTCATTTTGGTGTCCTAAAAATAAGACCTATTTTTATAAAGCGGTGTCAGATTTCCTTTATGCCTCGTTTCTTTCTTAGTCATTTGTTTTAGTACTTCTGAATGCTTTGCACTTGTACTTTTGTTAAAGTGTGACTGCTCAAAGCAACAGCTATCCAGGGTGGAGCTAAGGTTTTACAAATGAGCCTTACTGGACTCAAGATCGATTTGTGAGTTTACATGTAAGGTCTCACAACCACACCAAAAGGTTGCACAACCACACCAAATAATAAACCGCATTTCCTCAAAAAAAGGGCAGGATATGGATAATAAGGAGTTAACAGGCACAAAAGGAGGGAGGCAACATATGTGGCACAACAGAGAGAGGAGGTTACACTCGATGAGCCTTTAGCAGATAAAGGTAGGGTTATGCTATAGTATTGGCAAGCCCAACTGCTCACAGGTGAGGGCAATGGCTATGGATCCCGAAAGTAGATGAAAGGCAGAGAGGGACAGTGATATCTAGAGGAGCTCATGGGGCCTCTGGAGATTGGGGCACCTTCAGGTTTGAGCGACTTGGGGGATCAGTCACCAATGATGTTGACAAAAGAAGTCAGCGAAGGGTTGGCAAAGACAGCGGAGTCAGGAACAGCTCTGGGATGCTGGACTGAAGACATGAAGGGGTTGTTGGTGTCTCCTGCTGCAACAAGAGACCAAGGACACAAAGCATCTACACCCAACCTACTGATGAAAGATTAGGAGAGGTATGATGGTAGGATTAGGGATGACAAATGACCAAGCACAAGTGTTTGTGGAGAAGGATATAATATTGGATTATGGGAGGGATGAACGGGAAGAGGGAGAAGTGAGAGAGAACAAAGGGGACAAAATGGCAATGGAACTTGACAGGATGGGTGATGTGGGTTACTGGAGGACTGTTGATGCTTTTCAGAAGGTCATGAGTGATCAATGCTAGTACCAAAGAGCAACAAAGGGGCCATGCAAGAAGTGTGTCGAAAAATAGAGAGCATCTAGGGAGCAGAGAAAGGCAGCAACAAGGTAGGAGATACTGGTGGTTGGTGTGGGATGTACAGGAAGTGGCCTCAAGAATAAAAAGTAAACGATTGGAATTGGGGATGGGGTTATTGAAGTTGAGGGGAATGTTCAGAAAAAAATGAATTAGAAATTGACATCAATGGAAGGAAACAGAAAGGGTAATGAGTTATGTGTGATATGGAGATACAGAGTGCAGAGAGTGGACAAACAAACAGAAAGTCACAGTGAAGGAAGCAAGAGTAAAGACAAAATACATCATAGGAAAAGATTACTATAAATGGGACTGGCTATGCTTCTCAGTTCACACTTGTCAGAGAAAAAGGCATATTTGGAAACACGAAGTTGTGGATGTTTTCACATTATTACACAGACGTACAAGAAAAAGAGAGGTCAAAGGAAGAAGAATGGAGCCAGCAAGTTATCCAAGAGTGCCAAATACAATGGAAAACAGAAAATCCACCCTTTTAATTTATTCTAGAGTTTCTTGAGAAAACATACAGATAGAGTGGAGGTGGCCTGGTGTGTGGTGGGTACCTCTGGTACTTACACCTTATACCAGGTTTTCCTTATTAGTGTAGTGTAGGCAGTGTCTAGTAGCCAGGCTTTCTAGAGGTAGCTGTGGATGAGCAGCCAAGGTTTATCTAGGAGACATGCAAAACTGATGCAATACCACTGTAGTCACACAGTACTTACACACATGAAAGAAAACACTCATGACTGCCAGACTCGTGGAGGCGGTCCTACTGCCAACTGGCTGGCAGTGGGACTGCCATATTTCGATCGTGGCGGAGCCGCCACGGTCAGACCATCAACACCGCCAGGCTGCCGCCAGCTGGCAGCCTGGCGGTCCTGGTGGTTGTAATCTACCAGGGCAGTGCTGCTTGCAGCACCGACCTGGGGATTATGAGACCCCATACAGCCAGCCTTTCCACGGCGGTTTACACCGCCATGGAAAGGCTGGTGGAATGAGGGTGTTGGGGGGGGGGCCTGCACTGCCCATGCACTTGGCAAGGGCAGTGCAAGGGCCCCCATGCATTCCACTTCCCGAATTACGGTTTCCGCCCGCTGGCCCTGCGGTGAACTCTTAATTGGGCCGGTGGTGTTCAGGCCGCACAGGCGGCCTGAAGGAGGAACAAGTTTGGCGGGCGGCCTACGCTGCCCGCCAAACTCGTAATGAGGGCCTCAGTGTTACAAAAATAAAAGTACTTTATTTTGGTGACACAAAATACCAAAAATACCATAGAGGTTATACTCCCTTAGGAGGTAAGTATTACACAAGTTATATACACTAGTATACAGAAATAGGCATGAAACTGTTAGAAAACAGTGCAATATAGTGAAAATGACAATAGAGAAAAATGGCCCTGGAGAGGCACAAACCATATACTAAAAAAGTGGAATGCAAGAGTCGGTCCCCCACCTACGCAAGTGGTTTGTGTAGAGAGAAGCTGGGAGTACTAGGAAAGCCAAAGGTAAGTAACTCAACACCCCCAAGTGACTAGGAAAGCAGGAGTAAATCACTGTGAATTCCCCAAACCACCCACTTAGAAGAGAAGAAAAATATGGCAAAGCTCAGAAGAGATTGGAAGACACCAACAGTGGATTCCTGGACAAGAGGACCTGTGGAAGAAGGGGACCAAGTCCAAAAAGCACAGAAGAGTCTAGGAAGGCCAGGAGCCCCCACCCACCAAACTGAAGGTGCAAGAGCTGAGTCATCGGTGAGAAAGGAAAGTCAGCACTACCCTAGAAGATGAAGTCGAGTTCCTGGAGGATGCATGTGATATCCAACACTGGAAGGAAGATTGCAGTCAGGTTTGTATCTTCGGATTCCACCAACAAGCCTTGGCACACGCAAAACACAGTTGGCAGTACGTGGTGCTGTCGGGGACCAGGAAGATCCAGGTGGACTCTACACAGGAGGAGGAGTCAGAGGGGACCCTCAGTGACACAGAGAGCCCACAGAAGCACAGGAGGCACCCACAGAAGTCCCACAGGAAGGGGACACAGAAGTCCAAGAAGGAGCCCATGGAGCACTGTGAAAAGGAGTCCAACGTCGCAGGAGAACCACTCAGGAACCTGTGTGTCGCAGGATGGAGTGCTGGTGACTGGTGCTTCAAGATGCCTGAAGATCCCTTGAAGAGGATGCCAACAAGCCTTGGCAGCTGCAAATGACGAAGTGCACAGGGGTACTGTCCTGCATGGGAAGGCAAGCGCTTACCTCCACCCAAGTTAGAAAACTGGAAGACAGGACTGTCTGGACCACTTCAGTCCATGACCCGTGTCGCAGGATCCATGCAGCTCAGCAGGAGAGGGGATCCAGGCAACCAGTCATCGTTGCAGTTGGTGCCTGTAAATGCAGTGGAGTGACCCCTTCACTCCAAGGGAGATTCCGTCGCAGGTTGAAGATGGGCTGCCCTCAGAGGATGCACAACCGGGGAAATGTTTCTGTTGCTGGAAGGAGCCATGGATACAATGTTGCAGGCAGAGTCTTGCTTTTTTGTTGCAGCTTGTCGGGTCCTGTAGCGACAAGATGCAGTTTCTTCGGTCAGAAGTCAAAGTGGAGGTTGCAGAGGAATCCTGCTGGAGACTTGCAAGCCAAATCTGAGGAACCACCCAAGACAGAGACTCTAAATAGGCCTGAAAGGGAGATTGGTCACCTAGCCAGGTGACCACCTATCAGGAGGGGGCTCTGATGTCACCTGCCTGCACTGGCCACTCAGATGCTCCCAGAGTGGCCTGCCCACCTTGAACCCAAGATGGCAAAACCCAGGGACCCCCTGGAGGAGCTCTGCGCACCACCCCTGGGGTGGTGATGGACATGGGAGTAGTCACTCCCCTTTCCTTTGTCCAGTTTTGCACCAGAGCAGGGACTGGGGGTCCCTGAACCGCTGTAGACTAGTTTATGCACGGAGGGCACCAAATGTGCTCTTCAAAGCATTACCAGTGGCTTGGGGAGGCTACCCATCCCAAGCCTGTAACACCTATTTCCAAAGTGAGAGGGTGTAACGCCCCTCACCCAAAGGAAATCCTTTGTTCTGCCTCCCTGGGCTTGAGCTGCTCAAGCAACAGGAGAGCAGAAACCTGTCTGTGAGGTGGCAGTAGCTTGAGCTGCTTGGAAAACCTCAGAAGGCTGTCATGGCAATACTGGGGGGTCCTCTAAGGAGCCTCCAGAGTGCATGGAATCATACAACCAATGCTTGCAAAAGCATTGGGGTATGATTCCAACATGTTTGATACCAAATATGCCTATGTTCGGAGTAACCATTATGTAGCTGGACATAGATATTGGCCTATGTCCAGTACACGTGTAAAATGGCGTCCCCGCACTCACAAAGTCTGGGAAAATGGGCCTGGAGTTTGTGGGGGGCACCTCTGCTAGTGCAGGGGTTCCCTCACACACAGATACTTTGCATCCTGCCCTCTGGGCTAGAAGGCCTGCTGTAGGGGTGACTTATAAGTGACCTGGTGCAGTCAAAAAGTGGCAGTGAAAGGGTGCTTGTACCTTTTCACGCAGGCTGCAATGGCAGTCCTGCAGAACCTCTTGCTTAGGCTCCCTATGAGTGGCAACATATATGCTGCAGTCTATAGGGATCCCCTGGAGCCCCAATGTCCTGGGGACCTAGGTACCATATACTAGGGACTTACAGTGGGATGAAATACAGAGTTTTGGGAGAGAGAGCATAATCACTGGGGTCCTGGTCAGCAGGATCCCAGTAAACACAGTCAAACACACTGACATCAGGCAGAAAAAGGGGATAACCATACCAAGAAAGATGGTACTTTCCTACATAGAGCAGTTGAAATATTTAAATATACAAAAGGAAAGAGCAACTGCATTTGGCAGCAATGCATGGCACAAATACAATGAAGAATGTAAGGCAAGGCTTAGTTTCTACGCAAACACACCATGGGTGATGGCAATTCAGAGATATGGCTGCAGTGGATGTCCTCTACACATCCTCCAGCAATAAGGCGCACTGAAAATGGGCTACCACTGACTTATCGGTCCTTTTTGTATTGTCAAACAAGATATGGGGCATATGCCAGGGTACAAATGTGGTACGGAAGACTGTTGGGGGTTTGATAGAGGTTTTTGTCCTAGACAGTTCTGCAGATATAAACATGAATGTTTCATGTGTGGAGGCAGACACCCCATCACACCATGTTTTGCAATGGGCAACAATGGGGAGCAATGGAGGTCAATACAAGGGAGGAGTCATCATTTACAGTCCGTTAAAAAGGGTGTACCCTCCAGTTAAAGTTGATAAGTTGTTAACATGGCTGCAATTGTATCCCAATAGGAAGGCAGCAGTGAAGGTGGAGTGAGAATTTCAAGGAGGTTTTTGTGTAGGTTACCAGGGACCTAGGGGATAGATATAAATTAGCAAAAAGATTGAAACATATTGTTGCACCGAAACTGAGAAAAGAAATAATGAAAGGGAGAATTGCAGGCCCATTTTATGAGTGGTCTTTTCCATATTTGATGATAGCTCTATTAGCTGTGAGTGTTATGCTTTCTAAGACAGTATATGCTACTCTGCCTAAAACTGACAATTGTGTTTAAGACAAAGCATGTGCCTGGAGCAAACAATAATATAGTAGATGCTTTATCTCATTAGCAGTGGTAACAATTTTGCATTCTGGCCACAGGAGTGGAGAAGTGAAGAGGTAGTTACCATTCTACATGTGGGCTTTAGGTGGTAAGGGTGGTTAATTTGGAGGAGAAGTCCATCGCAGATTCTACCAAAAATAGCTATTTACACAAGGTACTGCAACAACCTACGGTTGGCAGATGTAAGGAATTTAAATAAAGGAAGAAAGACTTAGTAAGTTTTATTTTAAGTTTGATAAACAAAGGCCTGTCACAAACAACTACTGCAGGGAACAAAGTTGGTATTTCGTTCTATCGAAGGATATACTTTGGATATGACCCTGAGTTAGTCAGGAAGGTTCTGGGACGTTGGGGCAGGAACGGAGGTTGAGGAGTAACTAAAGAGAATCTGTGACTTTTACATTGCTGTTAATCGTAATGGCAGTATTGGTGGAGTGTCGCTATGATCCTTTTGAAGTTAGCATGTTTAGGCTGTCTATGTTGTGGATGTTTTATGGAGCACTTAGGTTGTCAGAATCACTGGGATCTATTTTGAAGCCAGGAGTTAACATTGATTATGTTTTTTTAAGGAAATAAATTGGGAATTTGGATAAGGGTATCTAAAACGGATGAAGTATGGAGAGGTAAATGGGTTTAGTTCAGCAGACAAGGCCAGAGTGAGGTGTGTTTAATAAGAGAGTGGGAACAATTCTTGCAGTGACCTGGGTTGAGAAGTGATGACATTTTTGTCACAAAAATAGGTCCAGGATAAGGCTTCCAACTTACTGGCACTAATGAGGTTGGCTTTACAAAAAGTGAGTTTGCAGCCTGACAAGTATGGGGCACATTCTTTTACAATTGAAGCAGCTACTGAAGCAGCAAAGTTGGGTTTAACATGGAATGAGAACAAAAGAACAAAAGAATATGCAGATGGAAATCAAAGTGTTGTGAAAGATACGTGAGGAAATGAAGAACAGTTATAGGCTTTATTGTTGCATAGTTGTATTCTATGTCTTTTCTTTATTACAGTTTGTGTAAAAGGCCCTTTCGGTGAGTAAGATAAGTACACGGATAGCAGGATATTCCTATGTGCGATAGATGGCAAAAAGCACAGAACACTAGATATTTGGTGGCTCACTTGGACTGCCCAGTAGCAGGCATGAAGTCATGTCGTAGGGTAGGAGTGGCATGTGTTTGGGCAGTTTTATTACTTTTATTACAGTACTATTTGTATGAAGGGGATGGCCGGATATGCTACTCATACATGTAGGTGAAAATGACTTGGTTTAACTGTCTGGTCTGAATTTGATAAAGCAGATGAAAGTTACTTGGCACTTGTTGACAAAGGAATGGTCTGGAACAAGTCAGATATGGATAGAGTTTGTAGCACAAAGATGCTGGAGAGGGGCGGTAAAACATGCAGAAATCGACAAAGCATGGAGAAAACTGAATAGTGCCATGAAGCTCTTTGTATGTCTTTAGGAATTCATATATTGGCACACAGGAACATTAAAGACGAGGTAGGTTACCTAATTAGAGATGAATAGGTTCACCTTTCCAAGTCTTGTAATGTTTATTATTTGCTGAAAATGAAGGAGTTATTGCCCAAGCTATGGGGCGAGAAGTTGTAGTGCAGATGTAATTATTAGTAAAACCGTTTTAGGCAAGTATTTTGGGTGGGGCAGGAAAACAACCTATAGGGTTTTCCTGGGTAGCAGTAGTATTGAGGGGATGAAGAGTCAAGTGTAGGTGTATCCACTCTGTGGGGAGGGGCAAGGGAGAACACAGGGGAGGGGAAGATAATGTCTGAGGCTTTCGAGCAGGACACAAACCTGCCTTAATAAGTGGTATTTTATGCTATTAAAGGTTTATGGTAGAGTTTTTTATTGCACAATGAGGGTACTCCGGGGGAGCAAAGGCAAAGCCAGTTTTCCGCCTGGTTGGGTTTGTGCAGATGGCACGAACCACAGGATCTGGAGTTTGGTGATAGGTTAGGAGACAAGGGAGGCGGGACTTAAGAACAAAGGGCCTCATTTACAACTTGTTGGCACAGGGCAGTGCCGCAAGGCTTTTTTCTGCACTGCCCCGCGTCAAAAGGAAAGGGCAGGAATGTGCCCTATTAAAGAACTGTCCTTTCTACCTGCGCAGGCACACAGATTGGTGCATAGTGCCAATGCAGGCACCCTCGCACCATGGTGCACGGTTGTCTGCGTTGTTGGCACAATTGTTTTTGTGCAGCAAGGGACACCTTGTGCACAAAAACAATCAATGGAGGCAGAATGCAGCACCCACAAAAAGAGCAAATAACAAAGAGAAATAAAGTTCTTTCTCCTTGATACGCCTCCTTTGGGGAGGCGCACAGTTTTATCGCATTCCCAGGATTACAGATCCTTGTAAATCTGGGAATGTGTCGAAACCCATGGGTAATGCGTGGAAAAACCCACTGCAACGCCCATGGAACACCACCTTGACGTAGAGTAAGGCAAGGCAGAACTTTGCGCTGCCTTGCCTTATTCCATATTTATGAGGTCATGCAAAGCCATGCAGGGTGGGCTTGCTTTGCCTCATAGATATGATTGAGAGGCTTGCACCACCACAGCGTCATAAAAAGTGACGCTCTGGCGGCGCAGGCCTCTTGTAAATGAGGCCCAAAGTATTTGTGGACATGCTTGTCAGGAGATCAGCCTCTTGAGGACAGCATCATCACGTAGGCAGGCAGGGAATGTTAGATGCTCCCACCCACCCTGTTTATTAATAGACTTTTTAAATTTATGAACAAATTATTAAATACAACATAATGACATTAATGCCACAATAAGGCAGGTTGAAGTATAATTATGTAAGTGGTAGTTTTGCGTGGGGAGTGGAGAGTCAGGTGCTGGCATAGTCACCCCTGGGGGAGGGAGGGGAAACACAGGAGAGGGATGACTAGGGAATGTTTGATAGGACGTGAAAAAGAGAGATTGGGGAATACAAAGGACAGTTCACGAATGAAAGGCAAAAAAGTTGTATCCATGTAAGGGGGAGTTGTTTTGGGAGAGACCACGCTTTGGAGAAGTTAAAGGAGGGGTTAGTAAGATAATTTGATAATTTGATGCATTAGTAAAGTTGATCTATTAATGTATTTAGTTATGAACAATTTTACTGAGCTACAAACTGTCTTAATAAAGTGGGCTTTCATACTACTAAAAGTTTGTGGTACAGTGTTTTATTGTACGACGCTGGATGCCCCGGCACACAAACACCCACTCAAAACATGTTGGTGTGTCACAAGCAACTGAGTTAATAAATTAGCTTTTGCAAATAGAATACTGCATGATTTGGACAGTGATTAACAAGCCATCTGCTGACGACTCTAGGTCGACATTAGTCTCAAGTACAGAAGAGAAAGAACTGCCCTAAAACAGTCTGCAATGTGAGCAGATTCTAACATAAATAGCTGGGCTTATCTGAGTTAGCTATCACTATACCTCTGGAGCTGCTGTGAATTATACTTGGATGCAGAGGCATATCTTCAAGGTGGGGAGGTGCTACACATCCTAATAAATAAATGTTCTGATAAATAGTTGGGTACAGATGCTTTAAGTCGGGTATGGTGAGATGTCTGCCGGATGTAACCAGGATTTTTTTTACATACATTCAGATAAAAATGCAAATATGCTCACTACCTCTCAGTTTTTAAAGTTGTCAAAAATATTGGTAATTTTACAGACTGTTGTGTTTTCCCTCACTTAGGCCCATATTTATACTTTTTGACGCTAAACTGCGCTAACGCAGTTTAGCGTCAAAAAGTTTTGCGCCGGCTAACGCCATTCTGAAGCGCCATGCGGGCGCCGTATTTATTGAATGGCGTTAGCCGGCGCAAGCAGACCGGCGCTGCCTGGTGTGCGCGAGAAAAACCACGTACACCAGGCAGCGCCGGCGTAGGGGGAAAATGGCGCATGGGCGTCTTAAAATGGGGCAAGTCAGGTTACGTCGAAAAAATCGTCGTAACCCGACTTGCGCCATTTATTTTCGACGCCCATCCCCCATCAACATGACTCCTATCATTGTAAAGATAGGAGTCATGCCCCCTTGCCCAATGGCCATGCCCAGGGGACTTCTGTCCCCTGGGCATGGTCATTGGGCATAGTGGCATGTAGGGGGGCACAAATCAGGCCCCCCTATGCCAAAAAAAATTATTTAAAAAAAATAAAAAAATACTTACCTGAATGTCCCTGGGGTGGGTCCCTCCAGCCTTGGGTGTCCTCCTGGGGTGGGCAAGGGTGGCAGGGGGGGTCCCTGGGGGCAGGGGAGGGCACTCTGGGCTCATTTTGAGCCCACTTGTCCCTTAACGCCATGCCTGACCCAGGCGTTAAAAAGCGGCGCAAATGCGCCGTTTTTAGCCACGCCCACTCCCGGGCGTCTCTTTTGCCCGGGAGTATAAATACCACGTAAAGGCCTGGGAGTCATTTTTTAGACGGGAACGCCTCCCTTGCATATCATTAACGCAAGGAAGGGGTTCACGCTAAAAAATGACGCACATTCCGGGAACTTTGGCGCTATTCGCCTCTAACGCCATAGTATAAATATGGCGTTAGTTGGCGTTAGTTTAGCGTCGAATTTGCGTCGAAAAAAACGACGCAAATTCGGCGCAAACGGAGTATAAATACGGCCCTTAGTACCCCTAACAACCCACATTCCTCTCTCGGTCCACTGCCCCTTGGGCCTCTTTCCCATGCAACCTGCTTCTCTTATAACATATTGTAGGAAAGTACCCTCTCTCTTGGCATTATTACCCCCATTGTCAGCCTGTTGTTAGTGTGTTTAACTGTATTCACTGGGGTCCTGCTAACCAGGACCCCAGTGATTATGCGCTCTCCCTTCTAACTTGGTTACTTGAACCACTTACACCCCACATTTGGCATACTGGTGCCCCCATGTAAGTCCCTTCTATATGGTAGCTAGGTACCCAGGGCATTGGGGTACCAGCGGATCCCCATGGGCTGCAGCGTGTATTATGCCACCTACGGGGAGCCATGCAAAGTGTATTTGCGGGCCTGCCATTGCAGCCTGCGTGAAAGGCTGTATGCACCCTTTTCACAACAGGTCACTGTAAGTCACCCCTTCTGCAGGCGCTCCTAGCCCAGAGGGCAGGGTGCAAGTACCTGTGTGTGAGGGCACCCCTGCACTAGCAGAGGTGCACCCACGAACTCCAGTTCCATATTCCTGGACATTGTGAGTATCTAGATGATATAGCTGCCTTTAGTTCCACCTGGGAGAATCACCCGTTCCACCTGTGGAATGTTTTGGAGGCTCTGCAGAAAGCAGGCCTCACTATCAAGGCCTCTAGGTGCCAGATAGGGCAAGGGAAGGCTGTATATCTGGGCCACTTGGTAGGTGGAGGCCAGATTCAGCCAATACAGGGGAAAATTCAAATGAGTTTGAATTGGACTCCCCGCATTACTCAAACTCAGGTAAAGCCTTTCTAGGCCTCACTGGGTATTACAGAAGGAAGTTCTTTAACAACTGTGGCTCCATTGTAGCCCCTCTTAAATGATCTCACCTCAAAGAGAATGTCCAAGAAAGTCTTATGGACAGCTAGCTGTCAAAAAGCTTTTGGGGATCTTAAACAAGCTATGTGCTCTGCACCTATTTTAAGACGCCCTGACTACTCCAAGCAGTTCATAGTTCAGACAGATGCTTCTGAGGTAGGGACTGGGCCAGTGTTATCACAACTTAACACTGAGGGCCAGGACCAACCTGTAGTTTTATAAGCAGAAGGTTGACAACCCAGGATAAAGCATTGGTTATCCATAGAAAGGGGGGCCTTTGCTGTGGTCTGGGCCTTGAAGAAACTCAGGCCATACTTGTTTGGCACTCACTTCCTTGTTCAGACAGACCACAAGCCCGTTCTTTGGCTCAAAAAAATGAAAGGTGAAAATCCCAAACTGTTAAGGTGGTCCATATGCCTACAGGGAATGGACTATGCAGTGTAATCACTCCAATGCAGATGGACTCGCCAGATATTTCCTCTTAGACAATGAAGACTCAACTGGACAAGTTTAACATTATTGTGCTTCGTTTGGGGAGAGTTGCGTAGGAAAGTACACTCTTTCTTCGCATGGTTACCCCCATTTTCTGCCTGTTGTCGGTGTGTTTGACTGTGTTCACTGGGATCCTGTTAACCAGGACCCCAGTGATTATGCTCTCTCCCTTCAAACTTGGTTACTTGAAACACTTACACCCTACATTTGGCATACTGGTGCCCCCATGTAATTCCCAAGTATATGGTACCTAGGTACCCAGGGCATTGGGGTACCAGGGTATCCCCATGGGCTGCCGCATGTATTATGACACCCATGGGGAGCCCATACAAAGTGTATCTGCAGGGCTGCCATTGCAGCCTGCATAAAAGGGTACACGCACCTTTTTCACTATAGGTCACTGCACCAGGCCACTGTAAGTCTCCCCTATGGCAGGCCCTCCTAGCCCAGAGGGCAGGGTGCAAGTACCTGGGTCTGAGGGCACCCCTGCACTAGCAGAGGTGCCCCACAAACTCCAGTTCCATTTCCCTGGAATCCGTGAGTGTGGGGGCGCCATTTTATGCGTAAACTGGACATAGGTCACTACCTATGTCCAGCTACATAATGGTAACTCTGAACCTAGGCATGTTTGGTATCAAACATGTTGGAATAATACCCCAGTACAGTTGCCAGTATTGCAATTATGAGTCTATGCACTCTGGGGGCACTTTAGAGGAACCCCAGCATTGCTCCTACCAGCCTTTTAGGGTTTTCCGGGCAGCCCAAGCTGCTGCCACCCCTCAGACAGGTTTGTGCCCTCCTATTGCTTGAACAGCTCAAGCCCAGGAAAGCACAACAAAGGTTTCCTTTGGGAGAGGAGGGTAACACTCTCTCCCTTTGGAAATAGGTGTTACATGGATTGTGGGGGTAGCCTCCCAAAGGCACTGGTATGCTTTGAAGGGCACATTTGGTGCACTCCATGCATAAACCAGTCTACACTGGTTCAGGGATCTCCAGTCTCTGCTCTGGCGCAAAACTGAAGAATGGAAAGGGGAGTGACCACTCCCCTGTCCATCACTACCCCAGGGGTGGTGCCCAGAGCTCCTCCAGAGGGTCCCTGGGTTCTGCCATCTTGTATTCAAGGTTGGCAGGGACCTCTGGGAGCATCTGAGTGGCCAGGTCAGGCAGGTGATGTCAGAGCCCACTCTTGATAGGTGGTCACCTGGCTAGGTGACCAACCCCCCTTTCAGGGCTATTTAGGGTCTCCCACTTGGTGGGTCCTCAGATTCGGCTTGCAAGATTCCAGCAGGACTCCTCTGCGACCTCTACCTCGACTTCTAGCCACGGGAACCATGACTGGACCCTCCAGGAACCAACAATCTGCATTGACGATGAAGACTCTGCTTGCAATATTGTTTCCATAGCTCCTTCCATTTTCTACAACATTTCCACAGCTGTTTATCCTCTGAGGGTGGCAAGTCTTCTGTCTGCACGAGAAGGAAGAAGCAATCTCCCTTGGAGTGAAGGAGTCACTTCCCTGCATCCTCAGGCACCAACTGCAATGGCGACCAGCTGCGTGGATCTACGCTCATCCTGAGCTGCATGGATCCTGCATCACGGGTGGATGTCCGGAGTAGCCCTCTTGGTCCTCTCTGCCAGCTGTCCAACTTTGGTGGAGGTAAGCCATGCTTCCCAATCAGGACAGTACCCCCGAGCACCGCGTCTCTTGCAGCTACCAAGGCTAGTTGGCATCTCCTCCAAGGGATCGTCAGGCTC
This sequence comes from Pleurodeles waltl, assembly GCF_031143425.1. Taxonomy (NCBI): domain Eukaryota; kingdom Metazoa; phylum Chordata; class Amphibia; order Caudata; family Salamandridae; genus Pleurodeles; species Pleurodeles waltl. The sequence goes on along the minus strand of NC_090449.1, from coordinate 458,553,802 downwards.
CGTGTAGCCCCAGCCCCAGCACTCCTTCTGGCAACGCACAGCCCTCTGTGTGATTCTCCTGCGACGGGGAACCCTTCTCCAGTTGTGCTGCATGGTGTCCTCTGCGACTCCTGGTTCTTCTTCCAGTGGGACTCCTGTGGGGGCTGCCTCGTCTTCTGGGGACTTTCTGCCTTCCTGAGGGTCCTCCTAGGACTTCCCCCATGAGTTGACTCCTCCTGGACCTTGCTGGTTCCCAGCAACCCCAGTTTTGCTTTGCCGCAACTTCTGCCTTTGCCAAGGCTTCTTGGTGGCTTTTCCATGCCACTGACTGACTGCAATCATTCATCTGGCGTGGGATGTTCTCCAGGAACTCTTCACCTACTCCAGGGATGCATTCCTGACCGTCTTCGTCCTACCATTGACCAACTCCGGCAACCACAGTTGGGTGGGTAGTGGCTCCTGCCCCAGCTAGACTCGCCTGTGACTTCTGGACTTGGTCCCCTTCTTTCACAGGTCTTCCACTTCAGGAATCTACCACTTGTTTTTTTTTGCAGTCTTGTTTGCGTGTTGCATTTTCTTCTTTTTCTTTCTTTTGGGTGGTTTTGGGAAAATCTAATTATTTACCCCTTTCCTCCTGGTCGCTGGAGGGTACTGTGGTACTTACCTTTGGGGTTTTCTAGTACCCCCAGCTCCCATCTACACATTCCACTTACCTAGGTGGGGGTCCTGCATTCGCATTCCATTTTTTTAGTATATGGTTTGGGCTCCCCTCAGGGTCACTAGTGACTATTTGCATTTGCACTGGTGTCTATTGCTTTCTATGCCTATTTCTGATTATTAGTGTGCATATCTATTATGGTCCTTACCTCCTATCGGAGAGTTGCCTCTCTTGTACTTTTTGGTAATTGTGTCACTAAAATAAAGTACCTTTATTTTGGTAACACTGGGTGTTTTCTTTTGTGTGTGTAAGTGCTGTGTGACTACAGTGGTATTGCATGAGCTTTGCATGTCTCCTAGATAAGCCTTGGCTGCTCATCCACAGCTACCTCTAGAGAGCCTGGCTTCTAGACACTACCTACAAATACACTAATAGGGGATACCTGGACCTGGTATAACATGTAAGCACCTTAGGTACCCACCACATACCAGTCCAGCTTCCTACCCGTATTTAAACATTATGGCCCTCATTACAACCTTGGAGGTCGGACGAGGCCGACGGGCGAGGTTGTACCGCCAGACGGCCGCCCATGAAGCCGGAAACCCGCCGGCTGCATTTGGACATCACCGCTGGGCCGGCGGGCGGAAACAAAGTTTCCGCCTGTCGGCCCAGCAGGGATGTCGGCCGTAACATTGCAGCAGGCTCCTAATGGAGCCGGCGGCAATGTGGCGGTTTGGTGGGTGCAGCAGCACCCGTCGCGCTTTTCACTGTCTGCCAGGCAGACAGTGAAAAACGCGACGGGCTGTGCCTGGAGGCCCCTGCACTGCCCATGCTAAGTTCATGGGTAGTGCAGGGACCCCCAGGGGCCCAGCGACTCCCCTTCCTGTCAGCCTTTCCATGGCGGTCTCTACCACCATGGACAAGCTGGCGGGAAGGGGAGTCAAAATCCCCAGGGCAGCGCTGCCCTGGTGGATTAAAACCGCCGGGACAACCATGGCAGAAAACCGCCGGTCCTGGCGGTGTGACTGCGGCGCTACCGCCGCGGTCAAAATATGGCGGATTGTACCGCCAGCCTGTTGGCGGTACGATCGCCACTTCAACCCTAGCGGTCTTTGACCGCCAGGGTTGTAATGAGGGCTTATATGCCAGCATAATTGTCAGAATATCTGAGGCTCAACCCCCCCCTAATCTTACTTACCAAGCTATGCCCCTCCTGGGATGCCAATGGAAAGGGATGTGCTCTTTCCTTGGGAGTGAGGGGCTCTTTTCATATGGAGGCACTGAGGAGTTGTAGACTTACAGATCACCCTAGGTTTTGTGAGGGATGGATGAAGTGTCACTGTGCCCTCCCCTGTCAATGAAGAAACAACACTGGGTCACTGTGGGTCACTGGGTTATGCTTACTTAATTCAGCACAATCCTCCAAGGTCTGCTTCCTTGGCGCACTGCAGCAGCACGCACAGAGACTGTGTCTGCACACCAAAACCACCCTTTGACTTTGGCAATCAATGGAAGCGGGGCATGGGGACAGAAGGGTAGCAAGTGGCAGTGTACACAGTGTGATCCCAGAGACTGGTTGTTGTTTTGCATATCACCTCAAGTAGTTCTGGGGAGTAGAGGAGAGTGCGGATTGCACTGCAGTGGAAGCACCCTCTGGCCATGCGGACTACCACGCCTCTTGGCCAATAGCTAATGGTGAGAGGAAAATATTTCTCTGGCCTGATCCAAATTGTAATTTTTCTTAAGCATTGGCGCAAGGATGCTGAACTAAAGAAGCCAATGACTGAGGTGGCTGACCTAAATCCACTCTATGCATATTGGTTTGGGTTGTTCACATAAAATGTGACGATTTGAATAACAGATAAATCTGTCTATAGCCAGGGGGTGTTTCCTGGAAATTATGTGTGCAAGGTAGGTATATTATACTTGGAGGATAACAATGAAATATGATCCAATATTGCCATTGAGGGGTTCTGGTAACATCATAGACTACGAGGCCAAATGTCACCAGAACACAGAGAAGGCAAAATAGGATCCTGCTATGCATGTTACCCATAATGTATTTTTTTATATTACCTGTCTATTTTGGGGTAGTTTGAAGAGGCTGAGTTCTTGAAAGTGCAACTAACAATTCACACTGATTGGAATTCGAATGTTTAGGTCTACCTTTCATGAACAAACTTAATTGAAACAATGGACAATGGTGAGGGGCAGAAATGTATGTGATTCTGTGGCTGCAGTGTTTACATCACTACAATGGCTCTACCATATTTGCCACACAATTTGCAAATTTCACAAAAGGTTTCTTCAAGGTAAAATTAATTAAAATACTACAACTACAGAAAGTGCCACATAAATTGGATTTTTGCTGCATACTTTAGAAAATCTTACAGCAAAATGTAGACCTCTATGCCTCATAATCCTAGTAGCCTTGGGAACGGTAAAGCTCTGTAGAGTGGCATAGGGGCTGTCATAATGATGATAAAATCCATATTTAACAAGCAATAGTGTAATATTTCACATATTTCACGGTTTCCTGTGAAATATTAGTTTTTATCCCGCTGTATTTTGTGCAATAAAAACAGCAACACGTGATTTATTGATATAAGCATTTCCTTGGCAACTGATTAGTCTTTTACGGCCACTTGTCAGTCATTGTTCTGTGCTATATCCTTAGGGCACAGCAAATGTTTTAGACTGATAACAAGATGTCACATTCACGTAAATAGGTAACACTAGCCAGACTTCAGACATATGAAAACAGAACATGCCCTTCCTAAATTAAGCCATTAAAACTGAACACCAGACAGTGTTATTTTTTTGTTATGAACATTAACATCACGTGCTAATGCACTACATATTGAGTAAAACAAGTCAATTTCAGAATGTCACCTCTGCTCAAGAGCTGAAAAACGTTCTTCCTCATTTTCACAGAAAGGCAAGTAGCTGAAAGCGCCCTTTTCTTCATGTGGGCAGTAAACATGTATTTTCCCATTTCCCTAATCACACAATTTACAGCTGAATTATTTTCTTAATATACCTCAAGCCCTTTTCAAATATAATTCTGAGTTTTTCTGCCCTTTATTTAATAAACAAATATATGAAACTTTCAGGAGCTCATCTACAAATCGTGTCACTGCTCGCTTCATATTAATTAATGCTACTGTGAAATAAATCAAATTAGCCTAATAAATTAACACGCAGTATTATCACCTTTTTGTGGTGAAAATTAAAAGGCCTTGATACAACTCTTAAATACAACAAATTAAATGCCTAATAATCTATTGTTTTTTCTTCCTACATTTTCAAAAATATGGGGCATTTACCTTTACCTTTCACTCCCCATTTAGTGCCAAACATGTATTATTTCACCCCAGTTATTATCGGCCTGAATGCACTTAATTTTGGTCTGTCAAAAATGTTTTGTTTGCATTCCATATATAAAATAGGGACTGCATTTTTCAAGTATATAGTGGCCATCTCTGGATCCCTAAGGAGGTTACAGCACTTACTCTTATATTACAGTATTATTTTTAAAGTATATATGTATGTATGTGTGTGTGTATGTATGTATATATATATATATATATATATATATATATATATATATATATATATAATAGTGGCAGTCGCCACTTTGTAATGTTTAGATATACATGAGTCAGAGTTTCCATAGCAAGAGTTATGTTTCACTAATAACTTGGTGTTCGTTTGATGAATCTTCACAAAACATTCCAAACAAAAGTTCACCCACCTCAGCTTCACCTTAGATTCTTCCTGGAAAGTTTTGGGGTGAGCCTTCAAGCTGGATCCGAGGAAAAGGAGGGGGTGTTCCAAAACACTTTTTAGCAATGCATTTTCCATAGGAAAAATTAGGCAATGATAGAGCCAAAATGGCTGAACAGAATTACCAACTTTGGCAAAAAGCTACATCATTACCCAGAAAGCATGCTTTTTATTTGGTGTTATTCTGTTCAATAGATTTTGAGAAATTAAGGTTCAAAATGTACAGATATACTGACAGTTGATCCTGCAAGATTGGAGCAATCTGATTGCTTGTGAGTGCTATTTTTACCATCAGCCTGCTTGGTTTAGTGGGACTCATGGCCCCGCAGGAGTGATCAATCTGATTCCCTATCCGCCACATAAAAAATATTTTGGGGCTGCCCTTACAGGACATGGGATCCCTGTGACTTGAAAATGTTACAAAATGAAGATATTAGTGGGCAGGTTAGGGCTGCTCAGGGGTGGGGGTAAAAAATAGACCTCCATGTGATCCCTTGGGAAACAAAAACAAATTAAAAAAAGAGGATGGGTTTCTTTTGCCAGATGCACGGGGTTGTTTGTGGGTTTGTGGAGGTGGGTTGGAAGTCCTGGTGGGTTGGGTGAAGGGCCTCGCCCCCTTCCCCCCTCTGGGCACACACAAAGAGTATGGTGCAAGCCAATGGACTGGGAGCAGAGCGAGCCTGGCTGCAGATCAGGCTCTGCAGCGAACCATGCCTCCACGTTGCGCACATTTGAAGGCCATGCACAGTGAGGGATTCGCTACAAACATATTATAATACAATATTGCTTTAAATAAAAAAATACAGAAATTCACTGAAAAAATATGCCTGCTCTGAGCAAGCGTTAAAAGTGTAAAAAAAAAAAAAGACATTTCAGCCATTTTATCTGCCCCTCCCTAACTGGAAAACGCCCCCTTTGCATACATTATGTCTGGCGCAGGCATAATGTAGCGCAAAGGGTTCCAAAGTGGCAGAATGCATGCATTGTGGCACTTTGTAAATTTGGCGCGCGATTTTGGCTTTGTTGGGCCACATTAGCATCTAAACAAATGACTTTAATATGGCGCATGGAGGCGCTAGGGGCTGTTAAGTCTTACCCAAATTGTTTTTGGATGACTAGAGGGAGCAAGTTGTTGGGAAACTGATTCCGATTGCTTGCTATGTGAAAAGACGCAATACGCGAGGACGGTATCTTAAAATAAGCATCTCAGATACCTACACTGAACATTGGCAAGAGAACACATAGCTTTAGGACACGGTATCCTGACTGAAAAATACACCTTTAGACTGTAGTCTAAACTTGGCTGAACTTGAAATACAAGAGGATCAGATATGCTTGTCCACTTTGTCGGTTTTGTGAGACTTTCAGTGGAGCTCAGTACACAAATTGGACACAGATCGACTGGTCCTGATTGACAGCATAAAGTCAAAGAAAAAGTGGATAAAGAGAGCACAATGGCAGCAGGTGGGGGAGTTCCTGCACTTCCCTGGTACACCGATAATAGTTTAAAGAGCTGCATGCAAGTAAACTTGAGCAGAAAACAGCCTACACCAACGCACGACATCTGATGTATGGGTGGGGGCACAAAAAACAATGCTAGAACACTAATCAGCAAAAATATAGATAATAAGATGGTATTCAAAATACGTAGAGAAGGAAATGAGACTGTGTGTCTGGGTGAAAAATAAAGTTAAGAAGGAAGAAATGGTAAATACGTTACTACAAAATATTGCTCGAAACGTCTTTCTGGTGCACAACATTCCAACACATCTGCAATAAAAGCTCACAACCTGGAACTTTCAGAAGATGAGTGTAGACAGTGTGTACTTTACTCTAAAAACTAGGGCACGATAAACAGCCACCGTTATATATTAAGCAGAGATGCGAGGTTTTGTTTTATGAATTACTGCTCTCACCAAATTATTAGTTTGTACAACTCAGTCATCACACCCTGCAATATCATTACTCCGGCGGCATTGCTGTCCCGTGGCACGGTGTAAATGACATTTTGCAGAGCTCTGTAGGTCTTGTTGATGTTTTATACTTATGCTTTTATTAATAATGTATGCGCTTTTAGGTATTAAACCAGTGCTTAAGTTGTCCTTGTTGTTTCAGGCACTTTTTGAGGGCCGGCACTTATTTTTCTGCCTCAAGCTTTTACTGTGAGCAAAAGACACATATGGGAAAGACGAAGGAAGAGAAAAACGAAAAGCATCACAAAGGGAGAAAGCAGAAACCTCTAAGAGTGAGCTGAAGGAGCAGGCAGTGGCTGTAAATGGATAGAAGAGGCCCGAGATGGCTTCAGGATTAGGCTGCCTCAGTATTCCGTGGACGCACACTCAATTGCAGCAGCTGCGTGTTTAACCCCTTAGCTGCTGGGCCTCCCCCCACCCCCTCCAGGGCTGAGACCTTTTTTTGTCTACTTGGGGTAGTTTGCGCTTAGGCCTTCATAACTTTTTGTCCACATAAGCTATCCACGCCAAATTTGCGTCCTTTTTTTCCAACATCCTAGGGATTCTAAAGGTACCCAGAGTTTGTGGGTTCCCCTGAAGGAGACCAAGAAATTAGCCAAAATACAGCATAAATGTAGTTTTTTCCAGAAAAATTGGAAAAAGGGCTGTAGAAGAAAGCATGTGGTTTGTCCTCTGAAACCGGCAACAACAAAGGGTTTGCGGTGATAAAATCACCATGGTCCCAGCTTTCAGGAACAGACAGACTTGAATCATAAAACCAAATTTTTCAACACAATTTTGACATTTCACTGGGACATACCTCATTTTTACTATTTTTCGTGCTTTTAGCCTCCTTCCAGTTAGTGACAGAAATGGATAGGAAACCAATGCTAGATCCCGGACAGCTAAACATTTCTGAAAAGTAGACAAAATTCTGAATTCAACAAGGGGTCATTTGTGTAGATTCTTTCCTACAGAAAATAACAGCTGAAAAAAAGAATATTGAAATTGAGGTGAAAAAACAGCCATGTTTCTACACGTTTTACTCTGTAACTTTTTTCTGCAATGTCATATTTTCAAAAGTAATATACCGTTACATCTGCTGGACTCTTCTAGTTGTGGGGATATTCAGGGCTTGTAGGTTCATCAAGAACCCTAGGTACCCAGAGCCTATAAAGGAGCTGCACTTTGCAATGGGTTTTCATTGTATACTGGGTGTACAGTAATTCATTTGGTGAAATAGAAAGAGTGAAAAATAGGAATCAAGGATACCTTTGTATTTCTAAATTTGGCACAAGATAAGGTGTTGAGAAGCAGTGGTTATTTGCACATCCCTGAATTCCGGGGTGCCCATACTAGCATGTGAATTACAGGGCATTTCTCCCCTTTTAAACAAGGCCTTCCCGAACTTCGGGGAGGCCCATTTGGGCCTGTTTTTCCCACGATAGCAGGAAGTGGCCTTGCGGCTGCTTCCTGCTCTTATGGGGAAAACAGATAGTGACATCACAAAGGGGCTGGTGGGGGGTCGGGGGAGACACGGAAAATCTTCTGTGTCTCCTGGGGGTTGTTTAATTAAAATAAATCCTCCGATGCAATGCATTGGAGTATTTTTTAACCTCCTCCCTGGTGTCGGGCACTGGTTGTGAGCCGCACCAAGGAGGTAGTGTGGGTGTCGGCCAGTGGCCGACGCCCGCACTAATGAGGGTAAGAGGAGGGCTTTGGGCACCGGCACTTTTTTATTAAAAAAATTAAGCGCTGTGCTACACACTGCCTTCAGTTGTGTACAACGGCGGATGGCTGCAAGGGCAGATCTACAATCACTCCATGCACCTAACCCTTGATTGTGGGCAGTGATGACTGGCCACTGGGCTTGGTCTTCAGCCTGGCTGTGCATTGAAACGTTCCTGAGCTGCTAACCTCTTCTAGACGCAGATTCTACATCCAACTCTGCGCAGCAGCCAACCTCAACTGCATATTACATCTGTGGTTTGGCCACAGGCCTTTCTTGCATTCCGCCAGTCAAACCAGGCTGTATACAACTGCAGGATGTTTTTCTTAAAATCATTTTTTTTTTAAACGGTTCACAGTCTAATGTCAACAGAGCAATCATTGATTATGTCATCAGTGATGCTGTCAATTATGTTATTTGAGATGTCATCAGTGATTTTATCAACAATGTCTTTTAACAGGTCATATGTGATGTCATGTGTAAGGTTATAAGTAGTGCATGACAGGGGCACTAGTTATATTTACCTAATTATAAATGGCAAATCTCAATGGTTTTTATTTTTATTATGTAACCATGAGTACTGGTGGTTGGCAAAGCCCAGCTGTAGTGCAGAAAGTTTTTTTTTTTTTAAATTGTTTTCAGGATTCACGAATCCTAACACCCTAGGAAGGTTTGTTAGATACAGAAAAGGCTGAGATTCACAAACACAGCACAACAGCTGCATTAAAAAATCACATTTTTTAATATCAATTTAAATAGGGTCCCTTTGGGGTCAAACATGAGCCCAGGGTTAGGGTAGGCGCACCCTGTCCCCTCATGGCTTTTATTTTTCCCAACACTGGACTCAGTGCACCATTTTGGATAATAGTAGATGGATCATTAATTTTTCTTCTTGGCCATCCATTCAGCGCGAGGCTGATTCACAATTCCACAACCAGATTTGCAAGTCCACACTGGATGACAGGAGAAAAGCTCCCTAGACCAATGATATGGCTTTATTTTTTTCACAAGAATCACAAATCCTCCGTGGATTCACAAATTGGCGGAGGGTCCATGGATTCATGGGCAAGATATACCTAAAATGTACTCTCTTCGCACCCAGTCTGAAACAGTCCTTAAACGCTAATTCTTGAAAAATACTGAACAGATTTGCAAGCAAAGGCACTTCTTTGATGCAAGAAAGTGGTTTATTAGTTGGGGTGGATTGGCATCTACAACAATATTCTCTTGTAAGGTCAATCAAAGGTTTCAGTAATTTAAACCTACACTCAACCCCTGGTGGCTGTGGCTCAGGGGAGACAGTCCTAACAGACAAAATGTGAGAAGCATTTCAAAGTACTATAAGAGTTAAAAAGTCAAAATCACAACACATTAGAAATTCCACTCAATTTTAACAAAATAGAGTAAAATTTAATAAACAAAATTACACAAATCTAATAAGGGAATTTGAAGATATGGATTTTTATAGATTTAAGCAAAAATAGCACCTAAAAGCGCAAAGTGTCATTGTTCTTGGTAGAGCAGGACCTCAGCGCGGTCTGCGGCCGACCGCAATGGAGTGTAGGTAAGATAGACACAGAAAATTGGTCCCGTGAGGGTCTGAGGCCTGGAAGTAGGGAGACTGAAGAGAGCGGGGATACTCAAGTCTGACAGACAGGGTACTTTACAATGCTTGTGGCAGAATAACCAGTCCCCCAAATTCTAAACTCTTGCAGCCCAACCATCTACTTACCTCCCTCCTCAGACAGGCTTCACACCCAGAAACAGCAAAGACTTAGTTGTGACCTCTGAGCTGGATGACCTATGCACTGGTATTTTGAAGCTCTTTGATCTGTTGATAGATTTAGACACAAACACCCTCTTCTTCTGTTTGTCCAAAATAAAGGATTCAGGGGCATATTTATGGGGATTTGGCACAGGGCAGCGCAGTAAGTCACCTTGCTGTGCTGCCCTACATCCAAGTGTTGTATTCATAGCATATGGCGGAGGCGTGGCCAACAAGATGGCAGGGCGTCAGCACTAAATGCGGGCTCCAGCCCCAAAAGAGAGATCCTGCCACACGATGCCCCCATAATGCCCACAAGTGTGGGATAAGCGGTTAAGTGGTGACAGAGGCTCCCCTATGTTCACCTGGGACCACACTGTCTGCCGCGGCCGAAGAGGGCTGGACGCCTGCCTCTGACTGCTGGCAGCCTGGGCGGGAGAGAGCACCTGAGGTGAATTTGGAGCACTGTTGATAATTACTCCTGTGGAGGAAACTGTGGGCTGTGCAACCAATGCCGCGTGGAGAATGAGACAGCAGCATGCATGACCGTGAAGCCTAGTTTCGGCACCTGACCATTAGGCATCGGCAGCAGCAGTGCCCAAGGCCCTGCTTAACGCCACCAGAGGTTGCTGGCCCAGACAGGGGTTAGCTCTGACAAAATCTGCACGGGACACAGCACGGTGGGGACCTTCCTTCTCTCTCTCCCTGTGGTGGGCAAGAGGTGTTCGCCCAGCGCCGACTACAAAACAAAGAGGTGAGCGACACTGAAACTGCGTGCATGTACAGGCTTGCCACCGGGGGCTCCCACATCCTGGCGGCGGGAAAGACAGGAGGCTGGCATGGTTTGTAGTGGGTACTTATGGTACTTACACCTTATACCAGGTCCAGTTATACCTTATTAGTGAAATGTAGGCTGTGTCTAGAAGCCAGGCTATCTAGAGGTAGCTGAGGATGAGCAGCCAAGGCATATATAGGAGACATGCAAAGATCATGCAATACCACTACAGTTACACAGTGCTCACACACATGAGAAAAAACACTCAGGTGGTCATTATGAACATGGCGGTATACACCGCACCGCCAGTGGTGGCGGTAACTACCGCCAACAGGCTGGCAGGTCCAGAGCACCAAATAATGAAGCACCTGAGAAACAGGCAGCATAAACTCCCACCCACCCAGTGCCATTTTGGTTGTCCCACCAATAACAGGGGAGGCCACCCTTAGTCCGGCGGAAAGGCCCTACCCGCCCACCAAATTATGAAACACCACACAGCCATGAGTTCTGGGGCGGGAACCACGTAGTGGAAACGACCCATATAAAGGCAAACACTCACCTGAGGCACACAGAACACAACGACGCAGAAATGGAGCGAGAGATGGAAAAAATCACGTGGCTTCTCCTTGCCATATTTCTCCAGGCCTGTGACCGATGACGAAGATGACGACGGTAAGTACCACAGCCTAGTACACATGGGAGGAAAGGGCACAGTTACACAGCCACCCACCGCACCCGCAACACACTCCCAACCCCTCCCACCATCCCAAGCCATAAATACCATAACAAGATGTACTTACCAGACACAAGCCAACAAATACCTGCACCATTGCACACACCTGTGCACACCAAACCCCCACAGTGAAACTCTGCACAACGGCTCAATATTGTGCCAACAGGACTGCTGGGCACTAAAATTTACTACAACTTGATTAAAAAACAAATGTACAAACAAGGTCATAGGCCAGTCCATATGTACAAGTCCCGGAAGGGCAAATATAGGCTACACTTGACTCCTACGATGGCAAAGGAAACTCCACTGAGAAGGGGTATCTATGGGGCAGCCAGGCACCTCAGGGATCAGGGGCAGGGGGTGGCGGGGGTGGTAAGCCAGGTTTTGAAGGGGGGGTCTTGGGCTTAGGTTTAGGAGATGGAGAGGGTTTGGGCTTGCCCTTGGAAAGAGGGGGAGTGGGCCTGGACTGGGGGGTGGCAGAGGGACCTGGGGCAACACGGGGCTTCTTCCTCCCTGGGGAAGGGGCACAGGAATGGGAAGGGTGGACTGTTGAGGACTTTAAAGAGGAAGGAGTGGACTGGGATAGGGCATGGGAACGTTTATGGACAAGACGGGGTGTGCCAGTGGGTTCAAACAGGTCAACCCAGGAGATGAAAAGCTCCTTAGGTGCAGTTGGAGGGGATTTGGAGCCAGGTCTAGGAGTGGAGGTTGAGGGAGTGGTGGTACGAGGTGGTGTGCTGGACGTGGATGCAGGTGCCTGTTTAGTCTGCGTATGTATGGTGGATGTGTGTGGTGTGCATGAGTGTGAGCGTTTGAGGTTTTTGGGAGAACGAGCGGTGGCCACAGTGGGAGAAGACAGGCTGCTAGTGTATATGGATGTTGTGTGGGTGTCTGCAGGTCTGGTGAGTGTGCTGCAAGTGTCTGTGAAAGTAGTCGTGGTGAGTGCAGGTGTGGTGTCTGGGGTGCATGACTGCATGTTAGCTGTTATGTTGACTGCAAGAATGAGGACAGCAGCAGTGACTGAGGGTGCAGTGCATGTGGGTGTGCACGGTGAGGTGAGAGACAGGGAGGCGGGGGAGGTTGACATATTGGGGGAGGTGGATGTTGTTGTGTGTGCTTTGGTATGTTGGGTGTGTGCCTGCCTGTGGTGGGAAGTGTGGTGCTTACGTTTCTCTGTATGCTTCTTGTGTGTTGACCTGTGGGCATGGCTGTCTGTATGTGTGCTTGGGACGGGTGAAGGGAGTTGGGTGCTGGAAGGAGTAGAGGTGGTGGGGGGGATGAAAAGACCAGGGACACTGGCTGCCGTCAAAGAGGAGACGCTAGCCCCTGGATGGCATTCGCGATGGTTGTCTGCCCTACAGAGATGGTTCTCAGGAGGGCAATAGCCTCCTCCATGAGGGTGGCGGGCTGACTGGGGCAGGGGATGAGGTGCCTGGGGCGAAGGAGACACCCACCCTCCTGGGTGAATGAGCACGGGCAACTCAGTGGTGAGCAACTCGGAAGACGGTGATGGTATGGGGTGGCAGAAGATGACAAAGAATGGGTGGGCCCAATAGGGTCAGTCACCACCAGGGAGCTGCCTTTGGAGGAGGTATCGGAGTCACTACCTCCAGTGGTAGTTGCCTCCCCGTGGTACTCCCCTCACCCTCCAACCCACTGGGCCCCTTGGCGTCAGTGGACTCTGCCACATGGGTCCCGTGGGCTGCAGCATCTCCACTCTCCGGTGCCTCAGCTCCCTCGCCATATGATGCTAATATACACGGGGACAGAGGAGAATGGGAGGCGTAACAAAACAAGAAAGAAGTATGTCAATTCCAGGAAATATGTACATGTTGTGACACATACACTCCCACCCAGCTCAGGCACAAACCCTCAGCAGACACAACACATGTTATGAATGTGCCCCTGACTGGTAGGCGTGACCCAACAGTACACTACATTACCATCCTGCCCCACTACTCTGATACTCTTTGAAAGTGAACCAATGAGAGACGATGCCAAGCCAACACATCTGCAAGTCCATGAGGCTCCATTGAATACAATGGCCCAAACAGGGGACCCCTCACAGGCCTACAGACCCAGCCAAAACTACCTAGGACACTATCCCACGGACGTGGAGGGGGGCAGGTCTGAAGAGACTCACCTGTCTATGTGCCTGGCACTGCTATACATGCACCTCTTAGCATCTAACTAAACTCATCATAGTGGCATTACAACAGTGTTGGTACTCACCCCCTTGTGGCTGCTGTGCTGCCTTCAAGCACCCATCCAAATCCGGATAGGCCACTGCCAGAATGTGGGCCATTAGGGAGGTCAGGGCCCGACGGGCACCCTTCCCTCACTGGGAGCCCTTCCCCAGCTGGGCCTCTCCGGTCTTCCTGGCTCCGCCGGTTGTAGACCCCCAGTGTCCTCACTTCCTTGGCGATGGCTTGCAACAGTCCCCTCTTCTGATGGGTGCTGACCTGCATGGGACAAACAGAGTAAAGAAACAGACGTCAGTGTGGGTGCCCCAAACACAAATGCCATGCCCGTTCAAACTGACATGGCCCATGGAGACAGACATATGGACAATTTTCAAGCCAAAAACTTCCAGATACACTATGGGTGAGCATTCACACAGCACACAAAAACGCACACAGGCATCTGCCACATTCACACATATCTAAGGAGGACAAATAGCAACTCACCTGCTCCTCTAGTCGCCCATACTGCTTGGCATACATGGGTAGGACCCTGTCCACCAGCTTCTCCAGCTCCTCTGCGGTGAAGGCCAGGGCCTGTTCCGCTGTGACATGTGCCATCTCAGGGACTAGAATCAGGACACAGCAGCACACAGTGGAGTTCTTCCCTTCTCGTAGTGCAGGAGTCAAGTGCCAAGGGCCTGTCAAAATGGCGGCAGGTACCGCAGCGGTGTACACCGTCACCGCCGGCGGGGATCCTGATTGGACCAGGTTTCCCATTAACAACCATTTTATCCAATGATCAGGTGCACGGCGGTGAACACTGCCTACCGCCATGACGAGTTACACCAGCGGAATGAAGTCACTTCCACACCACACTACACTACCAGTATGGCAGGAGGCTGCCATTTTGCATCCACCACGCCTCCATAGCCTGGCCGGGGGCCTCATCCATGTCTCTATTCCCTCTCCTCTTCGTCGAGTACTGACATAAGTACTGGTTCCCCACATGTAATCATGGTGGGAAGTGTGTCTACACTGTGATACCATTATGACTGAGACACCTCACCACACATTAGCCAGGCAGGATTACCTCCTTCTTTGTGTCTGTGTGCGTGAAATATGTGTCGCATGTAAAACATGAATTCTGTCACCATGTGATGCAAGTGTATGTCCCAGCTCAATGTGTCTTCCTTCCTCCTTCATAGGTACAGACCCATGTGGCAGGGGAGATCCCCATCTGTTTACGTACCCCTGGAGATCTGGCCACCATAGAAGAACGTCACATCATCATAACTTACCGACTTAATCAAGCTACAATACTTGACCTCCATGCAGAAATGGAGCCTGTTCTGAAGCCGGCTAACAGGAATCACCATGTCATACCTACAACTGTGCAGATACTATCTGTGCTACATTTTTTGGCCACAGACTCATTCCAAGTGGTAGTGGGCATGGCTGCAGAGGTATCTCAGCCAATGTTCAGCCACATCCTGTCCAATTTCCTGAATGCATTTGTTCAACACCTGCAAAGTTATGTCCAGTTTCCCGAAAGGGCTGATCTCACCGCCATCAAATCAGGATTTTATGCCTTTGCAAATATCCCCCATGTGATAAGTGCCATTGATGGTACCGAAATAGTCCTCATACCCCCAAGAGTAAATGAACAGGTGCTTCGAAATCGTAAAAATTATCAGTCCTCATACCCCCAAGAGTAAATGTACAGGTGTTTCGAAATCATAAAAACTATCACTCCATGAATGTCCAACTTGTGTGTACTGCTAATCAGTACATTTCAAATGTCAATGCAAGGTTCCCAGGATCATGTGTCCTGAGAAACAGCAGTGTCCAACACACGATGGGACAGCTGCAGGAGGACAGAGCTTGGCTCATAGGTGAGTGTGTATGACACTGGATCAGTCACATAGCTGACAGGCAGGCTGTATGCAAGTAGATTGTGTGTGTTTCAATCCTCTTTCACCCATTTCTGCAGGGGATTCTGGCTACCCCAACATGCAATGGCTCCTGACACCTGTGAGGAATCCCAGGACAGATGCAGAAAGGAATTATAATGAGGCACATGGTTGTACTAGGACGGTGATTGAGCGGACCATAGGACTCCTGAAAGCAAGATTTTGTTGCCTCCATCTGTGGAGGATCCCTGTGCTATGTCCCTGACAATATGTGTAAGATAGTGGTGGCATGCTGCATAACTTGGCTGTGAGTAAAGCTATCCCACTTCTGGAAGAGGAAGATGTTGTCCAACCAGCCCTGCCACCTCAGAGGATGTGGACCCAGGACCCAGCTAATCTGGCTATACTTCCAGTAACTCTCAGGTGCATTTCCTATGAGGCTGATGGCTTCACATCATTGTTTCAGGGTGACTCATGTAGTAAGTGCTGTGGTGTCCTTTACCAGTGATACAGCAAAATCATGACTGAAGTGGTAGATGCGAGTTAACGCTATGGAATGTACAGTGTGACATACTTCAGACACTACAGTCTGTTAGATCCCCTCCTGCAATAAAAGCAGCATTATGATGGTAACTGGCTAATGCGTTCACATTCAAAATTGATTGCTCATATTGATAAAGGACACATATTTTGAGTGCACAAGTGTATTTATTCCAAGTCAAAACATCCATGAGTGTTGGGACAGTGGAAGGGAGTGGGCACATGGTGAACAACATACTCAGGTACATATGCTCAGCTGTTGGTAGCACAGGGGTATAGTCCATGGGGCCATTGGAAGATGGTGAGATGGCAGTGGCATGTCAACAAGGTAGCTCAGTGGCACACAAGGGAGACAATTCAGAGCAGAGTCACTTCCTGGTGCTGGACTTGGTCTTGGCTGGCGTTTCAGTGGGAGGCCTGGGTCTGAGGGCACGTTTGCGAGGGTGAAGCTGGGCTGCAGCGGTAGGGGTGCTGTTGTCCTGTGAGTCCTTTGGCAGTGCCACCAGTCCAGTAGCTGCTGCAGATGTAGCTGGCAGGCCAGTGTCCTGGCTAGTGTAAGGGGCCTGCAGGTGGGTGGAGGACTCAGGCTGGATGTTTGTCTGGCGCTGCAGCACCCCTGCAATGGAGGCCATGGTAGCACTAAACTGTTTCCATTGCCTCCTGGTGGTGTGCTACCTGCAGCTTCTGATTCTGCTCCAATGTGGCCAGGATCTGGCCCATCCTGTCCTGGGAATGGTGGTGTGCTCCCAGGACCTCAGCAATGACCTCCTGGG
This sequence comes from Pleurodeles waltl, assembly GCF_031143425.1. Classification (NCBI taxonomy): domain Eukaryota; kingdom Metazoa; phylum Chordata; class Amphibia; order Caudata; family Salamandridae; genus Pleurodeles; species Pleurodeles waltl. Next base: position 458,537,019 of record NC_090449.1, on the reverse strand, counting down.
CAGCAGCATCCCTCCTTGGGCCACCACCCTGGGTCACTGGCACCCTCCCACTGGCCCTAGCCCCCTGTGCCTGTGTCCCCTGCACAGGTCTGGCAGATAGCCCTTCATCATCCTGCCTGGTTGTGTGTGGAGACTCGGACATGTGGGTAGCCAGTCCATGGCCTGGAAACACTGGTATGGGGTCATTTGGCCAGAGCCGATGGTGGTGGCTGAGTGGTAGGGGTGTCAGTGGTGTCCTGGGTGGGGTTCTGGAGGGTGACTGTCCAGGGGTGTGGGATGGGCCAGGGATTTCCTCTGTGTCCGAACATCCCTCTGCACTCTCCTGAGTGGGGCCATTGTCTTCAGGTGGAGGACTGGCACTCCTTGATGTCTCCGTCCGGGTGGCATGGGTGGTGGTGCCTGTGCGTGAGAGAATAGAGATGTGGGTGTCCTGCACTTTCTTGTCAATAGCAGTACTGGTCAGCAGTAATTGGTGGTTGAATCCCCATGTCGTGGCATGTAGGGTCCCTTTGTGTTCATTTTGAAGCATTTATTGAGGGGGTGGTGGTGCACTGTGGGTGTTGTAGTGCTCCTGAGATTACATGCATGGTTTGGTCACTGTGCACATGAGGCTGGATGGTGATTTGTATGGGGGATTGTGGGCATGCAGGTGACTTGAATATGAGTGTGTGGATGTTGTGGGCTGGGGGAATGGTGGTAGTGAGAGGGGTGGGGTGATACATGCATTGCAGGTATGGTGACTGTTAAAGTATTGTAGTTGACTTACCCGAGTCCAGTCCTCCAGTGAGTCCAGTGAGGCCCTCCGGGTGCAGGATAGCCGGGACCTTCTCTTCCCAGTCGATGTATTCGGGGGGAAAAGGTGGGGACCACCACCAGTCTTCTGTACGGCGATGTTGTGACTGGATGCCATGGAACGCACCTTCCCGCGCAGGTCGTTCCATCTCTTCCTGATGTCATCCCTTGTGCGTGGATGGTTTCCCACAGCGTTGACCTTGTTGACTATCCTCTGCCATAGCTCCATCTTCCTGGCCAAGGGTGTCTGCTGCACCTGTGCCTCGAATAGGTGTGGCTCGACCCTGAGTATTTCATCCACCATGGTCCTTAGCTCCCTGTCTGTGAAGCGGGATGTTTAGGGGGTGCCATGGTGTGTGTTGTGGGTGGTGTGTTGTGGGTGTATTGTATTGGTGAGGGTGCTGTTGTGTGGCTTGTGATGGTGGGTGTGCAATGTATGAGTTTTGGTGGTGTTTTGTATGGTTAGTTCAGGGTATATGTGTTGTGGTGTCAATATCTGTTGTGCTATTGGCATTGCAAAGGATTGTGGGGTGTGTATGTGTGTGTTTTAAAGTGTTGTGGATGTGTGTCAGGTGTGTGCTTTTTGAACTTGCCAATGTGTGCATTTGTTGTTGGCGGGTCCCATTGCTGGCTGTTGCAGTCCGTACAGCCAATGGTCGTTCGACATTCACTGTCCACCGAGCTGACTTGTACATCATTATTTGGTGGGCGGGGTATTTGTCTGCATGGCAGTGGCGGGGTCAGGTGTACTGCCTTTACACCGTTATTGACCCTGGCAGTGGGTGGAGGTTGCAAGATTTTTGGAGGTTTGTCTTTTTGGCATCATTATACGGCGGTATGCAGTTCACCGCCAATGGCGGTCTTTTGTTTACCGTCAGCATGGCGGTCGGCGGTGAGTGCCGCCAAGTTCATAATGAGGTCCTCAGTGTTACAAAAATAAAGGTACTTTAGAAAACAGTGGAATTGGTGAAAATCACAATAGTTAGAAATGGGCATGGGGGAGCACAAACCATATATTAAGAAAGTGGAATGCAAAAGTCGGTCTCCCACCTAGCAAGCGTAGTGTGTAGACAGGAGCTGGGAGTACTAGAAAACCCCAAAGGTAAGTACTAGAACCCACCGCAGTGACCAGGAAAGCAGGACTAAATCACAGTAACTTTCCTAGAACACATATAGAAACAAAAAGAAGAATTATGCAAGAACCAGAACAGACTGGATGAATCCAACAGTGGATTCCTGGACCTGAGGACCTGTGGAAGAAGGGGACCAAGTCCAAGAAGCACAGAAGAGTACAGGAAGAACAGGAGCCCCTGCTAACCCAGATGAAGGTGCAAAAGAAGGACCACCAGTGAAGAAGAACAGTCAGTACTGTACCCAAGAAGAGGAAGTTGGGTTTCTGGAGGATGCAAGTGATGTCCCATGCCGGATGGAGGATTGCAGGCTAGTTTGCGTTGCTGGAGTCCGCAACAAGCCTTGGCACACGCAAAGCTTGCAGTTAGCAGAAAATGTTGCTGCCCAGGACCAGGAAGGACCAGGTGGACTCTACCCAGGACGGGGCATCAGAAGGGGCTCTCAGCAACTCAGAGAGCCCACAGAAGACCAAGCAGCGTGCGCAGGAGTCCCACAGGAAGGGGGCAAGGAAGGTGCAAAAGAGGCCCACACAGCACGACGACAAAGGTTCCCACTCTGCCGGAAAACAACTCAGGAAGCTGTATGTCACATGATAGAGTGCTGGGAGCCAGAGCTATAAGACACACGAAGAACTTGGAGGACGGATGCCAACAAGCATTGGCAGCTGTAAAACATGCGGTGCACAGGGGTACTGTCTTGCGTGGGGAGGCAAGGTCTTACCTCCATCAATTTTGGACAGCTGGAAGTGAGGACCGTCAGGACCACTTCATTCCACCACCTGTGATGTAGGATCCATCCAGCTCAGCAGGAGAGGGGATCCAAGCAGCCGGTTGTCATTGCAGTTGGTGCCTGCTGAAGCAAGGGAGTGACTCCATCACCCAAGCGAGATTCCTTCGCTCTTCTGGTGCAGGCTGAAGACGGGCTATCCTCAGTGGATGCACGACTGGGAAACAGTAGCAGTTGCTGGTAGGAGCTGAAGATACAATGTTGCAGAAGGCGGCTTGCTTCTTTGTTGCAGCGTGTAGAGATCCTGGAGGGTCCAGATGCAGTTTCTTCAGTGAGAAGTCTAAGTGCTGGAGTCTTGCAACCTGAAACTGAAGAACCACCCAAAGGAGAGACCCTAAATAGCCCGGAAATGGGGATTGCTCACGTAACCAGGTAAGCACCTATCAGGGGAGGGCTCCGACGTCACCTGCTGGCACTGGCCACTCAGATGCTCCCAGAGTTCCCTGCCAACTTGGAATCCAAGATGGCAAAACCCAGGGACCCTCTGGAGGATCTCTGAGCACCACCCCTGGGGTGGTGATGGACAGGGGAGTTGTCACTCCCCTTTCCTTTGTCCAATTTCACGCCAGAGCAGGGACTGGGGGTCCCTGAACCGGTGTAGACCCGTTTATGCAAGGAGGGCACCAAATGTGCCCTTCAAAGCATTTCCAGTGGCTTGGGGAGGCTACCCATCCCAAGCCTGTAACACCTATTTCCAAAAGGAGAGGGTGTAACACCCTTCTCCCAGGGGAAATCCTTTGTTCTGCCTTCCTGGGCTCGAGCTTTTCAAGCAACAGGAGGGCAGAAACCTGTCTGTGAAGTGGCAGCAGCTGGGGCTGCCTGGAAAACTTCAGAAGGCTGGAATAGCAATACTGGGGGGTCCTCTAAGGAGCCCCCAGAGTGCATGGAAATCATACAACCAATGCTTTCAAAAGCCTAGGGGTATGATTCCAACATGTTTGATACCATACATGCCTATGTTTGGAGTTACCATTATGTAGCTGGACCTAGGTAGTGATCTATGTCCAGTACACGCGTAAAATGGCATCCCCGTACTCACGAAGTCGGGGAAAATGGTCCTAGAGGTCGTGGGGGCACCTCTGCTAGTGCAGGGGTGCCCTCACACACAGGTACTTTGCACCCTGCCCTCAGGGCTGGAGGGCCTGCCATAGGGGTGACGTATAAGTGATCTGGTGCAGTGCATATGACAGTGAAAGGGTGCTTGCACCTTTTCACGCAGGCTGCAATGGCAATCCTGCAGAAGCCTTTGCATGGGCTCCACATGGGTGGCAAAATATATGCTGCAGCCCATAGGGATCCCATGGAACCCCAATGCCCTGGGTACCTAGGTACCTTATACTAGGGACTTATAAGGGGCCACCAGTATGCCAATTGTGAGTGAAATACTGTGTTTACAGTAGCCAACACCCAAATTTAAGGGAGAGAGAGCATAATCACTGGGGTCCTGGTTAGCATGATCCCGGTGAACACAGTCAAGCACACTAACATCAGGCAGAAAATGGGGATAACCATGCCAAGAAAGAGGGTACTTTCCTATACAGTGGTGGACCGTAATTCGATCCCGCATGAGCAGCGGTGTGAGGAGGAAACACTGGGTGCAGGAAGCACCCCTTGCAGAAATTACTACATGCGGAGGCCTCCCCTTTGAGACTGTTGTGAGGCCGTAGGCCTGGAGGCATCACTGGGACCTGAGACTTCTCCCTTCCCCCATGGCAGTTGAGGGGCTGTGGCTGGGCCCTGCGATCGAGAGAGCCTGCACTGAAAGGCCTGCAGTGGGCCCCAATGAGATTCTGTAGCCGCTGGCACCAGCCTGGGCCGCCTGCAGGGAACGACATGGGTTGGGGGACGCTGGGGACCCAGATGTGAATGCAGGCTGCTCCGAGGTGCTGGGGCACCACGTGGGCTAGCACCCTGCCCAAAGGAACCCCCAGAAAGATATGGTGATGGCACATTAAGTTATGGCATTGGCCTGTGAAAACCGCCTGGCAGTGGAGTGCAGTCGCATGACTCTCCCTCCCTGAATATGGACATATAAGTTGGCTGTCCCCCCAGGGGAACCCAACTAGTGGTGAGGCGCACAGAATTATGGGGACTGCATGGAGGACAGGAAGCACTGACCAACCCAGGCGGAACGCCCATGCCACTGCCAATACTGACTGTTTGATTGGGGGGGAGCTGCCCCTGTGCTGGAAATGTATCTGTTCTGCTGGCCTTCCAGTTTGTCTGCCTTGCACGTTTGCACCCTCGCTGGCCCAACTCCTGCTGGTGCTATGCTGAAGGCCCTAACCAACTAGCAGATGAAAAGTGGATGAGCCGTCCCAGTCTGCGGCGAAGTGTGCACTGAGGTTGATGGTGTTTGTTTTCCCCCATATAGTACTGTTGGTCCGAACAGTACTCCTGCGGTTTATGGTGTTTGTTTTCCCCCATATAGTACTGTTGGTCCGAACAGTACTCCTGCGGCTACCTGATTACTGTTACACAAATACTCTTCTTAGGGGGGGTGCTGAGAAGAACTGCTGACGACTGGAGGTCCCTTGCTGGGCGTGCTTGCTGCATAAATAGCGATCACTGAGTCCGGAGACTTGGTCAATGACTAGAGAACCAGATGGTATAAAATGAGGGGCCAGACAGTCTACGGGCACTAGCAGTGGTGACGAGTGTAGTTGGAGGCCAGATGCAATGGGTGGAGGTGCCTGGTCAGCGGAGGTAGGACACAGCTGCGTGTGCACAACAGGCATTCCCCCATCGCAATATGGGCAGAGACAGATCTATGAGGGGCACACAGCAAAAGAAAATGGACCAATTTACTATTCCGGGCACAAGTGGAGGACAGCAGTCTGCGGAGGGTGAGGCCCAGGGGGGCACTAACGAACCGTCAGGAGCTCAGATTCAGGTGGCCATTGAGTCTTCGGGGCTAGAGGTGCAGGCAAAAATTGAGGCCATAGCGCTAGATGTGAACCTGCTCACGACAGAGCCAAGTCACTGAGATGCAGGAAGAGGTTACTCAGCTGAAAGCCATGGTGACAGCACGCGCAGCTCACTCAAGTAAAATGGAGGCACCGCTAGAAGAGGCAGGGGGTTCTCCTATAGGTGTAATTTCAGATTTGTGCAGTTCCCTGAGGCTGCAGAGGGAAGTAAACCGGAAGTCTTTCTGGAGGAGTGGAATGCGAAAGCACTCCCGAGCGCGAGCCTGACAAAGTTCTTTGCAGGAGAAAGGGCACACAGATCCTTAGCCCCAGCGCTGCAGCTGGGTGCTCCCCCCAGATCTTTCATAGATAAGTTCCTCAACTACAGGGACTGTGATGAAGTCCTACATACGGCCCGAAAACAGGGAGATCTGAAGTTTGAAAATCACATCATATGCATCTTCCCAGATTGCACCAGAACTGTTCAATTGCAGAGACAATCCTTTAGCGGCGTTAAACAGAAGCTGAGGAGATAGGACTGAATTACATTTTACTATTTCCTGCCAAATTGAAAGTGATCAATGACAACCGCTTTCACTTCTTTATGACACCTGAGGAGGCATAGGACTGTTTGGAGATCGGGAGCCGTGATCGAATTCCATTGATGCCCTTGGGACACGGTAGTGATGGGGCATGCCGTGGGAGAGGTACAGGGTTCACGCAGGCGCAGAAAATGTTCACACTCTAGTGCGAGGGTGGTGGTGTGGCCAGATGTCACCCTGAACCGAGTGACACAGCAACAGGGGAGGGAAAAGGCCAGAGTACTGGCCAAGATTGTTACCTCAGCTACATCAACCTGCACAGATTTGGATAGGCAGGATGTTCCCAGCTGCTTAACAAGAGATGCACAAGTGGCCTGAGGTGAACAGTGGTACAATTCCTGAGACCCGGAAGGGATGATTAGACCGCAGTCCCTTTGAAGAGATGTAAGGACTTCAGGTGTTTGGGGGGATGCCATACAAGGTACTGTATGCAGAAAAGGGCACTTGAAACCCTAGCACAAACTCACTGTTCGTAAAGGATGACTGTGAATCTTGGGATCACTGGTGCAACGCTGTGTCCTGCTGACCAGGACAGAGTGGGTCATCGGGCGGCTCTGTACACAGGGCCTGGACACATGGGGATTAGCCTGACCTTTCCCCTTCTCATTATCTATTAGTATTTTGTTCTGCCTGCTTTTCCTGCACCACAACATTCCCCTCCCGCATTTGTTCTCCCTCCATCTCTTCTTACGTGTGTGTGTGTGAATGTATGCAGAACAAAAGAGATCATAGGGCACACAGGAGCAGAGCAGCAAACAGGACATTTGTTCAGAGATCTTTAGTCTGACTGTACTCACTCCTTAGGGATCTCAAAAGTCTAACGCCCAACACTGTCTTTTAACATACACTGAAGTTTTATTGACGTATCTAGTTGGGTGGGTGGCTAGTTTACTTACAATGACTGGGAAGACACTATTTCCGTTATGGGGTGTTTACCTGGGGTGGGCAAATATGAGTTATTCCCAGGTTACAGTTAAAGTTAGTGCAGCAGCAGTTACACATCACATCAAGTCGGGGCCAGGGTGGGACGGTTGGGAGGAGGACAGATGGACAGAAGGTGATACACTAGCCGGATTCACACATATCTCAGAAGGTCAAGAATACAAATCGTGTTTCTTCAGGAAACATGCCTCTTGGAGGCCGAAGTCCAGAAACGTCATAAAAAATGGTGGGACAACTGAATTCCCCCACTAATTCCTCCTGTGCCCTAGGGGTGTCAATATGTGTGATCCTGGGTGCCCCTTTCCAGATGCGGGGGCAGGTGGCTAACGTGGCCAGGTGATGTGTGCTGTTGCACAGTATACTAGATTGACGGGAACTTTGCATGTTTAACATATAGTACCCAACACGAACAATAACGTGTTATTTGGAGTTCTAGAATCTGAGTTATTACCCTATGTTGGATTGCCTATGATCTGGACGGGGGGGGATTTTATTTGGGTTTTGGCTGACCAGCTGGATCGCCACCCACCCCATATGGGCACAAAGCCTCACATGGTGGAGAGGTTACGCGAAACAATGAACAGACTTCAATTCGTTGACGTGTGGAGAGCGCACCACCCTGCGGTAAAGGAATATTGCTGTATTCCCTCACACACAGGACTCACAGTAGGTTGGATCATTTCCTTCTTACCAATGAGGGCGTGCTTAATGTTGTGAAGGTAAGCTACCAAGTGAGGTTTCTCTCCGACCATGCCCCCTTGATGTTGGAGTTTGGAGTGAAAGGTTATAGGCCTCGGGTCCCTTTGTGAAGGTGGTGCCCCGAGGTGCTGGGAGATCTGGAGTATAACATTAATATCAAAGAAGCCCTATAGGGCACCTTCACAACAAACTGGAACACTGCCCAAACACTGGGTGCAGAGTAGGGTCTCTAAAGGTGGTTGTTAGAGGCATAAGCCTTGATAAGATCTATTGCATCAGGAGGAAATTAGAGCAGGAGTTGGGGGAAGGGAAAGAACAGCTTGCGGAGCTGCAGTGATGGGCTATAGGACATGAGTCAGAGAATGAGTTGTTGGCTGAGGTGCATAGGAATGTGGCAACTGTTTGGGACAGACTAGACTGCCATGTCCGGAGAGACTATAGGCAACGCCTACACAGAGATGGCGATAGGTCAGGCTGCAAGTTGGCCTGGCTGCTCAAATGTGGACGTCCTCCACCACTTATTTTTGCCCTTCGTAGGCCTGACGGCTCGGTCATTATGAGGCAGATGGCCATTACCCAGCTGTTACGAGACCACCTGGATGGGGTGTATACTGCTTCAGCACGAGTACGCCCCTGGAGTCGAGGATTTCCTGGATCAGATGACTGTTTCCCAGTTGACAGTAGCTCAGGAAGAGGGACTCAGAGAAATCATTACTCTGGAGGAATTGGGCGAAGCCCTACGTGATATGGCCGGGGGAAGTGTCCTGGACCAGATGGTTTCCCGGTTGAATATTATCAGGCAAGCTCTGCTGCCTTGCTGCCTGCGCTTCTCGAGACACTACTCAAGGAATGCAAAGCTGGCGAACTCCCATCCCATATTAGAGAAGCAATTGTCGTTATGCTTCCTAAAACGGGTAAAGAACTTACCTTCCCAGGGTCTTACAGACTGCTTTCCATGCTAAAAGTGGACATTAAATTGCTTACTAAGGTCCTGGTGCTACGGTTCAGTCAGGTCATTGTGCACTTGGTTCAAGATGATCAATGCGGCTTCATGCTGGGAAAAGGCATCCATATGAACTTGCGACACCTGTCCCATGTGATGCTTGAAACGCAAAATACTGACCTTGGCACAGTGCTGATAGCCTTAAACATAGAAAATGCGTTAAACACCTGTCCTGGATATATCTTTGGCAAGTCCTCCGGCGGATGGGGCTTGGGGTTAGGTTCATGACATGGGTGCAACTTCTATACAAGGCACCCACTGCAAGAGTGCGTGTCAGTGCTGAGGTGTCTGACAACTTTTGTATAGATAGTGATTTCTGACAGGGTGCCCCCTGTCGCCACTCTTGTTCGGCATAGCTATGGAGCCACTGGTGACGTACGCCAGAGATCGGATTCAGGACTCTGATGTGCAGGTAGGTGAAAAGACACATGTCGTATCCATGTATGCTGACAATATGTTGATTTATGTGAAGGATCTCAAGCACTCTGTAACCCTCTTCTTGTAGCTGATGGGGAACTTCAGCAAAGTGTCGGGTCTCCACGTTAATGACCACAAGATGGTCCTGTGCCCCCTGGCAGCACTAGTCAACAAGGATGAATCTGATCTCCCGGTAGTGGGCCTGCTGTGGGAGACCTGGAGTTTTTGATATCTGTCCCTACAGATAACTCACGATCCCCACCTCCAATCCGAACTGAACATGAGTAAAGTACAGGAGGGCCTTATGACCTCAGTGTGATTTTGGATTATGCGGCCGCTTTCAGTGATGGGTAGGGTAGCATTAAGCAAAATTATCTTGTTACCCCGCTGTCTCTACTTGATGCAAAATTCATTTTGTGTACTGCCATCCACGCTGTTTTGGCAGATCAATGCACTGCTGGTGAACTTGGTCTGGGTGGGTAAGAGGAGTAGAGTCTGCCTAGTGATCCTGAAATTGGACCCCAGTCAGGGTGACCTTGGCTTCCACATCTCAAACTATACTATTTAGCGGGTCTATTACAATATACTGCAATGTGGTGTGATGATGGCCATAACTGGGAAAAGGTATTGCTTTCAGGTTCCACTGAGGTACTCGAGCTTTCTAAGCTGCTGATGTGCGGCAGGGCTCCATTGAAGACCGCATTTATTGTCCGCCAGGTGGCCCAAGTGTGGGAAAAGGCTGTCACAAAGGCACTGAAACAGGCAACCTATGCTAGGCTTCTCCCGATCTGATGGCTGCACCCCTTCATACATGAGTCCATGAATGTTACTAAATGGTTAGAGGGGGCTGCCAGAATGCAGGAGATCTATTTCTAAATGGCTCCTTCATGCCTATGGAGGAGGATGAAGCTCACTACAGAGTCGACCGAAGGCAGTTTTTACAATATGCAAGCATATCCCGCACTGCTTGTGAGATTTGGACCACCTTCCCTGAGGAACCAGAGCAGTCCCATGTCCTCTAGGTGTTTTTAGATCTCGAATCCTTTAAGGGAATCATATCCCAGTTGAATACAGTCCTAAAAAGTGATTGACAGAAGATGAACAATGCAATGAAGAGTGCTAAATGGAACAGAAAATTAGTGTCCCCGCTTATGAACGGTGAGCTGAAGAGATCTCTAGTGCAGGTGAGGGAATTATACAAAAATCAAATGCTGTGGAAGAAGCTACCTTTAAAATTGATGAAGTTGAAAGAAAATTGGCGTCGTATACAGATTATCTCATTAAAAAGAAAACTGACAAATTAAAGAAGAACATTTGCTATTTCACTAAAGAGAGAGTATATCCATATTTACAGATGGCTATTATAGCCAAGGACAATACAATGAAGGAGGAGTCCAAAGAAAAGAATGGCACACAACAAAAAAAGATGTTACTTTTTCGGATACTTCCAATTCAGATGATGAGGGGAGCTCACACTATTTTGACAGTACAGGCAGGAGACTACCATCAGAGCCATTACCTCCCGTTCCTCCCTCGCCTTCCTTTCCATTCCAATGAGGCTCCTTGCCTCCCCTAGACCACTCCCTTCCCCTTTAAAAAGTACCCCCCTGCCCCCAACACCTCCTGTTCTTTTTTGTCTAGCCTGCTAGACTTACCATCTCTTTCTCCTCCACGGCAGGGCCTGGGGGAGCTTCGTGTTGACTCTCAGTGGGTGCAGAGCTCCTCGCGGTGGGTTCCCGGCAGTAGCGTTTTTCTGGAGGTCGGCTGGTCGACAGAGTCGGTCGGCTCTCTGGTGGCTGGGGCTGCGCTTCTGGGTCTTTGCCTCACGTTTGCTGGGCTGATTCAATGGTTGTGTCCTCTTCGTGCAGCTACGGTAGGGTGGGCTGTTCTGCCCGTGTTTTTCTTTCTTTTTTGTTGGTTGGTGCAGCATTTTTATTTGCTGCTTGTGTGAGGGGGGGTTCTACCCTATTTTAGTTGGCTGCTGTTGGTGTTTCTTGGGTGTGCATTTCTACTTGGATCATGTTGGTGCAGCGTCATACCAAACGGCGCAGGATTGTGTCTTTTTCTTCCTCGGAGGGCGAGGATGTTGAGGTTTCCATTCAGATGCCTGGTGGTCACCAGGTTGCACCGGGGGTTCCTGTTCCTCTCATGTCCAGGGAGGAGGTTCAGGACATGATTGAGGTGGCTGTGTCTAAGTCCCTTCAGGCTGGGACACCCCGACCTGGATGTTCTTCTGCCTCCCGTCCCTCAGGGGTGTTGGAGGGGTCCTCTTCCTCGGATGATGACGCTCCTTCTACGTCTTCTGATGGGAAGTATGTCTCCAGGGAGGAGATGAGGGATGTTCTGGCCCATGTTCGGGACAATTTGGGGTTTCCTGTTTTTCACCCTTCTGGGGCTGATTCACACTTATTTCCACAGTATATTACGCCTTCTCGGTTCGCCATGCCTTTCCAGGACCCGGTTAAGGATTTGGTTTTCCGTGAGTAGAAAGTGGTAGACAAATCTCAGGTTCCTCATTTTCTTAAGAAGTTGTACTAGCTGGAGGGGGAGGAGGTGTTACCTCCTTCCGTTAAGCTGGATTCCAGTTTGGTTACTTTGATTGGCAAGACTGCGGTCAATCCTGAGCACTGTGTTCCTGCTGATGCCACTGACAGGAAGGTGGATTCGGGTCTGAAGAGGGCCTTTGCTGCTGAGAATTTGGCGCTCAGGGCTGGTATTTTCTCTGCAGATTCTGCCCAATCTTTAGTTCAGGACTTTGACAAACTTGCGGTGGCTGTGCAGGAGAGCTCTGAATGTTCGGAGCTGCTGGCGGTTATGGAGCAACATGCCAGGTTACTGGCTGACATATCTACTGATGTGGTCCGCACTTCTGTTCTGGCATCCGGGGCATTGATTGGGGCCTGTAGGTCTCTCTGGTTGCGGATGTGGAAAGCAGATCCGGGGGAAAAGGCTGCTCTTCTGGGGCTTCCTTTTGAAGGTCACACTTTGTTTGGGGATCAATTGCCTTCCAGGATTTTCAAAGCTTTTAAGGAGAGGAAGCATACCTTACCTTATAAAAGTGGTTCCTAATCAGGCAAAGGGTTGGCGGAAGCATTAGCGCTGTTCTCCCAAATTTGATTCCAAGTCTTTGTCTTCCAGGAAATGTCATTTTCAGCCCGATTTTCTCCTAAGAAATCTGGTCCTTCGGTTCAGGGTGGCCTCAAGAAGGGTTCCTGACAATCACTGTGGGACTGGTAGTTGGCCAGTTGGGAGTTGACTGGGACGCTTTCTTCACATTTGGCAGGGGATGTCGCCGATCGCTGGGTGCTGGACATTGTGGAACATGGCTACGCCATAGACTTTGACCTGGTTCCTCCGGATAGGGGGTGTGATGGGTTCTTAGGGAATATTTGTGGAAGGTACAAACGTAAGCTCAGTCAAGTTGTATACTGGGTGGCTTTTATTTTTAATTGTGGTGTTTACAGGTAAATGGCCTTAGTCTATTCCTTTTTCCCTTATCTTTTTATAGTCCTTCTCTCTTGTCTAGTTGTACACCTCTAGGTGGATTTGCTGATGTCCTTTTGTTTTTCTTCTCTTTCAGGGTTTGAGCGTCTTGAAGCACCTCAGCGCAGCAGGACCATGCAGACAAAACAGAACCAGGAGATAAAGGTAAGTGGACTCTTTTCTTTTATCGATATTTATGAAGAAGGGGGGGGTTGTGAAAGAAAAAATAGCGAGTAGAGTTATCCTGTGTGAAAAAAAAAGATTAGAGGGAAAACAATAGAGTAAACACCTTGTAGTGCAAAAAAAAATAATAAAAGACTTCAACTAAATCTATGCTCTGTAGAACAACAGATAAGGTGGATCCTAGGCGCACAAGAATACCCTCCTTCTTGTTTCAGGGCTGCTCATTCTTTCACCAATTTGTCCTTCCCTCCTCCCCTGCTACCACCAATATCCCGAGGGGTTTTTGTACCTGCATGAGCCACGTCCCTCCAGGGACGTGTCTGGTTCTTGTGCCACAGTGGTAATCTCTGGTTCTGCATCGGTCAATTCCTCGGCCTTCCTCGTCCCGGCCGTTTTTGTCCTGATACTCTCGACGTCTGTGTTTGTCGGTCCTCCTTCTCCGTCCTCGCTCTGTTCTGTGCATGCGCTCTCCTCCGTGTCTCTCATCTCTTTTACCTGGATATCTGGGTTACCGAATATAGTCCGGCTCTCGGATCTCTCTTCTGTACCCCCGAGGTACGATAATAAAGGCCCTGCGTCCTCGTTCTGCCACAGGGTTGCCGAGACCCTGTTACACGGGGGTTCATCAAACACCCTTGCCTGCGGACGGTGCCAAGAGGGCAGCATTGCTAGAGTGTATCCGGGACTTGCTGTTGAAAGGGTCCATCTCCTGAGTTCCTGTGGGGGAACGGGGACAGGGTGCTTATTCCGTCTTGTTCCTGGTTCCAAAGGTGTCAGGGTTTTTCATCCATGCCGAATCTCAAATGGGTGAACTCCTGGATAAAGACCGTGCATTTCCGGATGTTGTCCATTCAAGCAATTTTTCCTCTGATCAGTCTGGGGGATTTCCTGGGGTCTCTGGATCTGCAGGATGCTTACCTGCATGTTCCAGTCATCCTGTCCTCTCAGAGGTTCCTCCGCTTTGTAGTAGACCCGGACCATTTTCAATTCTGTGTTCTTTCATTTGGCCTCAAGTCCTCACCCAGGATTTTCACCAAGGTGCTGGCTCCTCTAGTGGCTCTTCTCCATTCCGAGGGGGTGTTTGTCCATCCGTATTTGGACAATATCCAGATTCAGGCTCCCAGCAGGGTTCTGTTGGGGATTCATGTGGCATGGGTTTTGTTGGTCCTGCAAGGTCACAGGTTTTTGGTCAATTAGGGGAAGTCAGATTTGGATCTGGTTTTCATTGGGGTCCGATTTCTGACTCTACAGGGATTGGTGACTGTGTCGGAGAAGAGACTGAAAGGCCTCCAGTCACAGGCGTTGGCGGTCTTGTCGCAGAAGGCTCCCAGGGCTCTTCAGTGGTTGCAACTGCAGGGTCATTTGGCTTCGGTAATTTTTATGGTGCCTTGGGTGCAGTTTCATCTTCTTTGCCTGATGAACCGGTTTCTCTCCTGTTGGTCTCTGGCTCCAGGCACTCTTCAGGCATGGATTCCTGTGTCGGGGTTCATTCGCAGGGAGTTGGGTTGGTGGCTGGTGCCAGCTCATCTTCGGTTGGGAGTGGCTTTAGTTCCTTCAGTGCCTATTGTAGTGATGATCGATGCCAGTCTCTCCGGAGGGGGGGCGTGGCTGGGGTCGGAGCGGGTCCAGATTTTCGGTCTCTTCGGGAGTTGGTTCGGTCCTCGAATTGGAGGGAGTTGAAGGCGGTTCTTCTGGTACTAGTGCATTTTCGTGTGTCCCTGCGGGGCATGGATGTTCTTCTCCGGACGGACAACTTGGTCGCCAAGTTTTACGTCAACCGTCAGGGTGGGACCAGGTCTCGGTCTCTGTTTCAGATTGCGAAGGACATTTTCATTTGGGCTCAGGATTGGGTTCTGTCTCTTCGGGTCACGTACATTTAAGGGGTGGTCAATGTTCAGGCAGATCAGTTGAGCAGGGTCATTCCTTCCTCCCAAGTTTTTTCCCCCCGGTTGTCTCTGTTCCGTTATCTGGTTCGCTTGTGGGGTCTTCAGGTGATGGATGTGTTTGCCTCCCAGAGAATCCAAAGGTGAAGCGCTTTTGCTCCTGGTTTCGTTGCTCTCAGGCTTGGGCGGTGGACGGGATGTCGTGTCCTTGGCCTCGGGGTCTTCTTTATGCATTCCCACCCTTCCAGTTGCTCCGTGCTTTTCTGGTGAGGGTGCGTCTACTGAGGGCAAGGGTTCTATTGATCGCTCCTCATTGGCCGCAGGCAAATTGGTTTCTGTTGCTTCGCTTGATGGCCTCCGGTCAAATGTGGGCTCTCACTCTCTGTCCCTTTCATCTAGCGTTTCCTTGCCTCCCACTGGGGTCATTGTGGCGGTTGCACTTGACGCCTTGGAAGTTGAATGGCGGGTGTTGACGGGGTTGGGGGTTCCGGTTCCTTTGACTTTGCTGGCTTCCCGGCTTCGTTCCACGTTACTGTCCTATGATCGTCAGTGGAAGGTGTTTTCTGCCTGCTGTTTGCGTCACCTGGTGGATCCTACGGTGGCTTCTCTGTTTGAGGTGATGCAGTTTTTGCAAGATGGGACTCAGTTGGGTTTGTCTGTTGCTACTCTGTGGGTGCAGTGGGCAGCTATTCAGGCTTTTCAGGGTCCGTGGCGTAATCTTTATGATAAGGGCATTTGATGCCTAGATTTTTTCAAGGCCTTCTTAACTTGTTTCCTCATCCGGTACATTCCTTTCCTGCCTGGGATCTTTCGTTGGTGTTGGAGGTCTTGTCTGGTCCTCCTTTTGAGCCTCTGGAGACCTGTGATTTGCATCATCTGACGTTGAAGATTTTTTTTCTGGTGGCCATCACTTCGGCCTGCCGTTTGAGGGAGTTGGGGGCTTTGGCCTGCACTTTTCCTTTTTGCAAGATTTTTCCGGATCAGATTGTTCTTGTGCCAGTTCCCGCTTTTGTTCCCAAGGTGAATTCCACTTTCCTTGCTCGTCAGGAGGTTATTCTGCCTGCTTTTTGTCCCAACCCTTCCTTGGATGAAGAGGTTCGGTTGCATTCTTTGGATGTGCGTAGGGCATTTGTTGGAATACATGAGGGTGGTTGCTCCTTTCCGGAAAGGGGATTTGTTGTTTGTTAATTTTGGTCCCGCTCGGAAGGGGGAGAAACCGTCCACTGCTTCTTTGAGTCGATAGGTCTGCTCTATGGTTTTGCTGGCATAGTCTTTGAAAGGGGTTGTACTTCCTACGGGGATCCAGGGACGTTCTACTTGGGGTATGGGGCGCTTCTGTGGTGGAAATTTGCAGGGCGGCTACATGGGCCTCTCCATCCACTTTTGTTCGTCATTCCTGAATTGTGGAATTGGGGTGTTTGGAGTCGGTATTGGGTCACTGTGTGTTGTCTTCTATGATGCAAAAGTGGTGTTCTTTTCTGGTGTCTTGATTTGTTGTGATTTAATATGTTGCAACTCAGTGTCCGTCTCCTGTGTTTCTCTTGCTACATCTCATTGGTATGGAAAGGAAGGCGAGGGAGGGACGGGAGGTAATGCGTCCATTACTTACTGGTAATGGCATTACTCCTAGTCCTACTCCCTCGCCTTCCTTTCCGTTCCCTCCCGCCCTCCCGGTATGGGACGCCTGAGTTGCTGTTTTGGGCTTGTTTCTGTACAGGAGGTGTTGGGGGCGGGGTGAGGGACTTATTAAAGGGGAAAGGGAGGGGTCTAGGGGAGGCAAGGACTCTCATTGGTATGGAAAGGAAGGCGAGGGAGTAGGACTAGGAGTAATGCCATTACCGGTAAGTAATGGACGCAGCACCAGTGAGAGGTCAGCCTTTTTTAGGCAGACGAGGTGAACGAGAGAGAGGCATGCAGAGGTCACGGTTTCAGGTGAGATGCAGAGGAACATCACAGTCCAACGACCATTATCAATACGTACAAACCAGGAATCATCAGTACTGGAGACAATGAAACAGGTCCCAGTTTTACACCTTTCCAATATGGCATTAGATCCTTCTGCTAGCTCCCTGCTCTCCAAAGGTCTGTCATTTGTTCCCTATACGAATATGAACAAATTTGAACTATTTTCAGACATATTTTCCTTTTTCATAAGATCCGTCTAAATAAATATTTTGCAGCTAGAGAAACAGTTGATTCAACACGAGATAATTTGTCAGGATTAGCATTACCATCTACTTTCACCCCACATCTAGAGCAGTTAGGCCTAGATGTAGACATTTTTGAAAAAGTGGTTTTGAAACACCTTGAACAAGCTACACACTAATTCCACGTTTTCCATCCAATTTAGATAAAGAAGAACAAGTGGATCCGCAAGAGTTAGCCAAAAATAAGTAACTTACCATCAAGAGTAGTGACAAAGTGACAAAGGGGGAGGTATTGTTCTGATGGTTAAACAACAATGCATAAATAAAATGCAGGACGTGTTAAACAATCAAGAAAACTATATGAAAATACAACTAGATCCAACATGCGTGTAACTACACAGATCAAAGATATCATGTCGTGGGAGAATACCATCTTTTATCACACATAGATTCTAACATTGTTAATCATTTGTAGGGCAGAGACCATGCATTGTTCTGTAGATTTGATACTTTTGTTATGGGCGGCTCTCTGCAGGTTTTTCTTTTTCCATCTTTGCATATGCTGTCTTTGAGTAACATTCTTTGGCTCAATAAGATCTACTGGGAGCCCAGGGCAGTAAGATCAGGTAGCCGTATACCCTATATATTGACCATGAGATATTTCGGCACCTTTGTATAACAGCTAAATCTCCCGTATTGAACTAGGCACCTGCTGATTTATAATAGGCCAATAAAGGTTTTTGGAACGCTTGATGGTATTCTTTGGGACCGCTTGGTTGGCTGCGTATGGACACTGAAACCTTGTAATTGTTTTTATATTCCATTCTTGCTGGTTGCATGATTAAGAAACTGGGTAAGCTACTCCTCCTTTTTTTTAGTTTTATGGCATTGAATCAAAAAGGGAGGGGCTGCCATTTGTTATCGTGAGTGAGGGTATCCATGACGTCCTTTCTTAAGTGCATAGGCGTTTTGGAAAGCAAGACAGGACTAGCTGTCTGTGTTAAGATAGCCGCCACATTTATCCACTATTATTTAGGATCCCTCACCAGTAGTTTGTTTTTTTGTGTGCTTATGCTAGTATTTTTAGGGCGGGCGGGTAGTTTGAAAACAAGGAGCTTGCGGTGATCCATACACCAGCATACCCGGTACTCATGGAAGGGCCCGGTGCAATAGACTATATTCAGGTAACTTATTATCCCCTTGAAATCATGGTAGGCCAGGAGCCACACCGTGTATATGAAGGAGTAAGGGACTTTTCCCGTTCTATGTTAAAGTGTTTCACCAGGTCCTTCGCCAGGGTTGTGTCTCGCTATGCCGTGCTATTTGTCAATATTTTTCACGTCTTCATCTTTGGTGCTTGCGTGAGTAAGCATTTCTTTGTTCAACATTTTGGTTATGCAAGAAATCTCTTAACATTAGGCTTTTGCGCCTTCTATTACATTTTACAAAGGAGTAAGGCTGTATTTTATGTTTCCTGTTATTATACTTAACTAAGGTTTTAGCACCGGTCTCGTCTCGTTATAGCACCCAGTAGGTTTTTTTTCACGTCCCCGCCTTTAGAGACGTGTGATACCAAGCGATCCCCTTGCTTAACATTTTTGTTATGAAAGGCATTTTTAATATTAGGTTCTGGAGCCTTCTGATGAACCTTTTGCAGGTATTACGCATGAAGACCTCTAGTTTGGAGTGCCTAAGTATATATTTAGGTGGCCTGCGGGTTAGAGATATTTCTGCAACATAAATAATGCACGAGGAGGAGTACAACATAATTTTTATCACGTCCCCGTTATTGTAGGTATCGATCTCCATTGTCCTCAGTTATTTTTGGGCAGTACTGCCAAACACAGAGGCTCCAGCATTCAGTGCAACATCAAAAAAGAAGAGATTAGTAAATTCGAAATAGACTCCCTCCTATGATATCTTAGTGGTTTCTCTTTATTTCATAATTTCAAACCTAGACCGTTTCTTTTCTTTTGTTAGTTTTGGCCCTCACACTGGATTCTTATTTAAGTTATATATACACTGAGAAGGAGAGCCTTGTCTTCTTATTCCAACATAAGTCTCCACTAAAAGGAAGGTAATTACACAGGACTGTAAAGAATATAAATATGGTGGAAACTGGTCTCCAAATTAGTGAGCACATCATGGGTACACAGGTTCGACTGTGTGATTTTAAATATGGTCAAAGATAAGCATTGCACTCATTAGGGTTGTTTGAGGTGCACTTTTGACACTCAGAAACATGAGATTACCTTGATGTAAAATGCATGGCACTAAAAATTGCAAGGAGAAACCTTTTCGCAAGATAAACCGTGCAAGTGTGTTCTGAGGTGGAGGTCTTGACTTTTCATTTATATTTAATTTTTGTGGCTATGCAGAATATTTTTCCCATTGAAGAAGAAATACATATATGATGCAATTGTAAATTGACTTTCCTGAGGAAGGTGAGATGTGTCGAAACACGTGTCGGAGAACGTTTAAGCCTCACTACTGGAAGAATGTTTAAGTCATAATATTGAGGTTGGAAGTCTATGATTAAATTAAAAGATATGAAGACTGAGATGATGACCACAGTTTCCTAGAGGGTCCTTCACTGAAAAATACCATTTGAGCAGGAACATAATTTAGGAGCATAAATTCAAAGTGAAAGATTGTGATTTGCACATTTATTTGATATAAAGCGATGCTTTAAAGAAATAGTAGTTGAAAATGTACAACCGTTTAGTGAACAACATTGTAGACTTTAGGGGCCATATTTATACTCTGTTTGCGCCGGATTTGCGTAGTTTTTTTTAACGCAAATTCGACGCAAAACGAACTCCATATTTATACTTTGGCGTTAGACGCATCTAGCGCCAAAGTTCATGGAGTTTGCGTCATTTTTTAGCGTGGACACCTTCCTTGCGTTAATGATATGCAAGGTAGGCGTTCCCGTCTAAAAAATGACTCCGAGGCATGTGCGCCGTATTTATACTCCCGGGCAAAAATGACGCCCGGGAGTGGGCGGGTCAAAAAAAATGACGTCCAGCCGCTTTAGCGTCATTTTTTAGCGCCTGGTCAGGGCAGGCGTTAAGGGACCTGTGGGCTCGGAAGGAGCCCAGAGGTGCCCTCCCATGCACCCAGGGACACCCCCTGTCACCCTTGCCCACCCCAGGAGGACGCCCAAGGATGGAGGGACCCACCCCTGGGACATTAAGGTAAGTGCTGGTAAGTATTTCTTTTTTTTTTTTTTTGTGGCATAGGGGGGCCTGATTTGTGCCCCCCTACATGCCACTATGCCCAATGACCATGCCCAGGGGACATAAGTCCCCTGGGCATGGCCATTGGGCAAGGGGGCATGACTCCTGTCTTTGCTAAGACAGGAGTCATTTCAATGGGAGTTGGGAGTAAAAAAAAATGGCGCAAATCGGGTTGAGGCGAAAATTTTGCCTCAGCCTGACTTGCCCCATTTTTTGACGCCCAAGTTCCATTTTCCACTACGCCGGCGCTGCCTGGTGTAAGTCATTTTTTTTCACGCACACCAGGCAGCTCCGCCGGCTAACGCCGGCTAACGTCATTGAATAAATACGGCGCCCGCATGGCGCTTCAGAATGGCGTTAGCCGGCGTTAAATTTTTTTACGCACAACTGTGTTGGCGCAGTTGTGCGTCGAAAAGTATCAATATGGCACTAGATGTTTTCGTGAAGCAAGTATGAATGCATGGTGTGACTGAAATTTGAGTGTCTGAGGGTAAGGTTGTGGAAACAAATGTGGAGTGTACATTGACTGGGTTTTAATTTTTAATAGAATAGTATTGTAGATTTTCTCCTTGTATAAATAAAGTTTCTGTGACAAAAAATATTTTTGCTAGCACGACAACACATAGCCATACACTGGGCCAGCCCCACATTGCTGATGTGGTCTAAGAAGTGAAAGGCTGACTTCCAGGAGCGGGCTGCTGTGGAGGAGTGTCGGCTGTGGAAGGCACACACCAATAATCATGCAGTGAGAGACCTTGAGGGCTGGGGTAGCATGCTGGATACATAGGATAGACACAATACAGCCCTGGGAAATTAATCATTCCACACTGGAAGGGAGTGGTGCAACCGCTGTTGACATAACCAACTCTGGCTCTGAGCTAGATGGGCAGATGCCTCTCTCACATCTAAGCTTGTCTGCACCCTCTCCCACGCCTGGGTCCACTTGGAGATTATGACTAGATTAGACTGGTGTGGGCCCTACATATGAAATGCATGTCAGCGTTTTGATGCCTGTTTTTTTGGTCGCTCCTCCTCTCACTGTATACTTACCGCTACCTGGGAAATCCCTGCCACTAAGCTTCTCACACATCATTAATGTGAATGTGTTTGAAGTTACTATGCTGCACTGTTTGTTTTTGTATTACCTTGAAAATTGAATAAACAAATATTAAAATAAAATCTATAGCATTCATGTCCTTTTCCCCTGCACTGTTGCACAATGGGCTGCCTAGAGCCAACGCAGGCACCCCTGGACCATGGTGCAAGGGTGTCTGGATTGCATGCAGGATTGTTTTTGTGCAGTAAGGGACACCTTCCTGCACAAAATCAATCCTGGGAGGCTTCTTTCTCTTTCAGCACACATAGGAAGAGGAAAAAACGAAGAGCAATTAAGATATTTCTCCTCTTTGCACCTACCCTCAAGGCATAAGCTTTTGACACATTCCCAGGTCTGATGATGCAATAAAATCCATGGAACCCACTGCAGCGCAGTGAGTTGAGCTGACTTGCCTCACTTTATATCTATGAGGCCATTCAAAGCCACGCAAAGTGGCTTTGCGTGGCCTCATGAATATCAGTTCTAGTTGTGTGCTGCTGATGCGCCACAAAAAGTGACACAACAGTGGCGAAAGGGGCTCATAAATTTGCCCCTTAGTTTGTGACCATACAGGGAGTGCAGAATTATTAGGCAAGTTGTATTTTTGAGGATTAATTTTATTATTGAACAACAACCATGTTCTCAATGAACCCAAAAAACTCATTAATATCAAAGCTGAATATTTTTGGAAGTAGTTTTTAGTTTGTTTTTAGTTTTAGCTATGTTAGGGGGATATCTGTGTGTGCAGGTGACTATTACTGTGCATAATTATTAGGCAACTCAACAAAAAAAAATATATACCCATTTCAATTATTTATTATTACCAGTGAAACCAATATAACATCTCAACATTCACAAATATACATTTCTGACATTCAAAAACAAAACAAAAAAAAATCAGTGACCAATATAGCCACCTTTCTTTGCAAGGACACTCAAAAGCCTGCCATCCATGGATTCTGTCAGTGTTTTGATCTGTTCACCATCAACATTGCGTGCAGCAGCAACCACAGCCTCCCAGATACTGTTCAGAGAGGTGTACTGTTTTCCCTCCTTGTAAATCTCACATTTGATGATGGACCACAGGTTCTCAATGGGGTTCAGATCAGGTGAACAAGGAGGCCATGTCATTAGATTTCCTTCTTTTATACCCTTTCTTGCCAGCCACGCTGTGGAGTACTTGGACGCGTGTGATGGAGCATTGTCCTGCATGGAAATCATGTTTTTCTTGAAGGATGCAGACTTCTTCCTGTACCACTGCTTGAAGAAGGTGTCTTCCAGGAACTGGCAGTAGGACTGGGAGTTGAGCTTGACTCCATCCTCAACCCGAAAAGGCCCCACAAGCTCATCTTTGATGATACCAGCCCACACCAGTACTCCACCTCCACCTTGCTGGCGTCTGAGTCGGACTGGAGCTCTCTGCCCTTTACCAATCCAGCCACGGGCCCATCCATCTGGCCCATCAAGACTCACTCTCATTTCATCAGTCCATAAAACCATAGAAAAATCAGTCTTGAGATATTTCTTGGCCCAGTCTTGACGTTTCAGCTTGTGTGTCTTGTTCAGTGGTGGTCGTCTTTCAGCCTTTCTTACCTTGGCCATGTCTCTGAGTATTACACACCTTGTGCTTTTGGGCACTCCAGTGATGTTGCAGCTCTGAAATATGGCCAAACTGGTGGCAAGTGGCATCGTGGCAGCTGCACGCTTGACTTTTCTCAGTTCATGGGCAGTTATTTTGCGCCTTGGTTTTTCCACACGCTTCTTGCGACCCTGTTGACTATTTTGAATGAAACGCTTGATTGTTCGATGATCACGCTTCAGAAGCTTTGCAATTTTAAGAGTGCTGCATCCCGCTGCAAGATATCTCACTATTTTTGACTTTTCTGAGCCTGTCAAGTCCTTCTTTTGACCCATTTTGCCAAAGGAAAGGAAGTTGCCTAATAATTATGCACACCTGATATAGGGTGTTGATGTCATTAGACCACACCCCTTCTCATTACAGAGATGCACATCACCTAATATGCTTAATTGGTAGTAGGCTTTCGAGCCTATACAGCTTGGTGCAGACAACATGCATAAAGAGGATGATGTGGTCAAAATACTCATTTGCCTAATAATTCTGCACTCCCTGTATGACTAACAAGTGGATAAAGTCTTTCCTCACAAACTGCCTTCTCTATTCAAGTGGAGTTCAATTCTGCAGATATGCTGCTTCTCAGCTGATACCCAGATAATGTTTGAACTTTCCAACCTTCAAATCAATCAACCCTGCTCTGTATCTGCTCAAAACTTCCAATTGAATGCTTTAACCACAGTAAACCACTGAATGGCTGCTAATGTTTTAAATTAAGAAACTGATAACAAATGGAAATCTTCTATATGGCCTGATGTTGTGGGCTGCCCATCACCTCTCTCCAAGCTAATTTGTAACTTGGGTATTCAGATCCCTCCCTCGAGCAGCAAATCTCTTTAGTACATCTATTTAGTACGTCTTTAGTACATGTTCCGGTAAATCAAACTGTGGAAGAAAATTCTGCCTTACATTGACAGAGATCACCACATCCCATCTGTTCTAGCCTTAGTAGAATGTTTCCTTGGCTACTCAAACTTTAGCTACCTAGCTCTTCCGGATAGCCATATGAGAAGGCTTCAATTGGTACAGAGGACTGTTGCACGCCTCATTACCAAGACTCGCTGTCCTGATCGCATCTCTGCATCCTGGCGTGCCTCCACTGGCTGCCTATCAGAATTTCTTTTTTCTTCAAGGCATTGGTAATCGTCTACCCAGTTTTTTACAGCGAAGTGCCTTCCTTTTTAGCTTCCAGATTTCAGCTCCATTCACCTCAACATACTTTGTCTTTCACTGGCTAGTTTTTACTTGACATACCAAAGTTCAGAGTGATCACTTTTAGTAATGGGTTCTTCTTGGCGGCTGCAACAAGAGTGGAATAAACTTTCAGGGGACCTTCACTCACTTGGCTGGTGTTAACGGGCAAAAGGGGTAGACAGAAGAGGATGAAAAGAAGACAGCAGCTGGAAGCAAATTGCACTTGCTGCTTGGTCACATATCAGTTTCAGTCTGTGTTCTTTTGTGGAGAGGATGAGGGCCTGAGGAATGCCCTGATGCAGCTTTCTGCAAATGTCATGGCTGGTCGAGGTCTTCCTCATTCGGGGCATAAGCCTGGCCAGTGACGACAACTTGTGGGCGTGGTGGATTTTACCTTTAAGGTTTAACCTTTCAGATAGACGTTATTTACAGTGGCCCAGGGTGGGATAGTAAAACTTCCATTAAATTAAATGGCCAAGGGTGTGGCTATTCATGGGGACAATGAAGGAGTGGATGTGTCACTGTCCTCTGCCTCCTTCATTTCCACCCAGTAAATGCTGTTGTTCCTTCTAACCTTAGATTGCTATGGATGGGTTGAGGTGGAGAAGGGTCCATCTTAGCTTGTAGCGAGTCTCTGGGTCAGAGCAGGGAGGTGCTTTTCTTTTTTTTCCAAATTGCAGGTTCAGCCGGGCACAAGCTTCACCACTTGACTTTAGAGGCCTCATTTGCTTACCCTTTTGAATGGCATGTCGAGTCACCGACAGTCTAGTGCTCTAACTCTCTCTTCCAGTGGCAGCCACCGCACATCTCAATAGGAGGGGTGGGTGGGGGGGGATAGGCGGAAATAAAATATATTTTTTAAAACTTACCCACTTCCACCGTCGCTACCGTCCGCCTCGATCCTCTTCCAGCTATGGTGTTGGTGTCCCAGTAGTCCCTGGGACACCAGCACAGGCTCCCCAGCAATCCTGGCGCTGCTGTCATGCTATCCCTAGCATGAAAGCAGCATCAGGATTGGTCTGAGCGGCTTGGTCTGCTGGTCAGACAGTGCACTGGGGTGTGTGCAGTTTCTCCAACCCAGCTGTGTAACACAAGCAGGTTGGAGAAACCTAAATGCGCATGTCAGTTTGGCCGGCCTAAGACGCCCGGCCAAAGTGAAATGCGCACTTAGGTGGACTGACTCCACTGCCCCTCCTCCTCCGTACCATGGACCAGCCCCGCCCCTTTCCTGCACCTGTGGCTGAGCCAGAAAACGAACAATAAAACAATATTAAAATATTGTTTCATTTTTCAGTTGCTGGCTCAGCTAGTGGTGCGACCACCTTCGCCATTGTGAAGGAGCAGCCACTGATGCCATCATATTTTTTGCCCAATACCCAGACCACCCAAATCTCACATTCACTTTCTGCACAAAATGTAGATTGAGCCAGTGCTTATTTGAATATTCCCTTTGGCTTTTTTGTGCACACAGACTTTATCTCACCTCACGGTTGTTTGTAACCCTGGGTTCCTTTGCTCCAGAATTACTCTTTAGCACTGCCTGCAGCGCTGTATGTAGAAAAGCTGCTTAGAGATTTACAATGGCTTAAGAAACTTGGAGGACCACACTTGTGCTCAGTTCATACGGCACACACTTATACTGTTAGAGCGTTGTAAATACCACCAGTTACAGTCGCGGCTCGCGCAAATTAAAAGGGTAGGGCGGCGCGCGCGGGGGGGGGTGAGAAGAATCAAATTGAATAAAAAATATTAATAAAAACAAAACACTTATGCTCTGTAGGGGGCGTGGCCAAGCCAGAGACAATGGCCGACGCGAGCTGAGCGAGCTCCGCGTCCTGCCCGGCTTATCCGGCAGCCTGCGGGGGCTTGGGGGCCAGCGGCGCACAGTCGACAGGAGCGCTGAATTGCAGCGGCGCCCCAGATCATGCCGATCTCAGGCACCGGCTCCCTGGTGCGGAGCGGAGCGGTGTTGGGCTTGGCCCACGTGGATCTGCGGCCTGCCGGGCCCTGGGGAGTGGCTGGCGTGGCCTCGCTGAGCGCATCGGCGACTCGCTGGAGCGGGCTCGCACATCCCTGGAAACCAAGATAGACAAGGTGGCCAGTGACCTTGTCCTGCTGCACTCTGACCACTGCAACCTGGCGGACAAGACTGGTATGATAGAGGCGCAAGTGGATGAGCTGACCCCGGCGATGTCTCGCCTGGAGGCCAAAATGGGGGATGCACATAGGTGAATTGGAGCGCTGAGTCGAAGATTCGGAGGGCCGCACCAGGCGAAATAACATACGGGTGGTTGGATTACCGGAAGGTGCGGAGGGCCGTGATGCGGTGGCCTACTCTGAGAACTGGCTTAGGGGACTAATGCCGGATGGTACACTGACCCAATTTTTTTCGGTGGAGCGGGCTCATCGAATCCCCACATCACCCAGGCCTCCGGGCAGCGGCTCTCGTCCCTTTATAATTTGCTTGCTCCACTATGCGGACAGAGATATAATTCTCATAACTGTGAGATCCTCCCCGCCGCCTCGGGTGGAGGATGTGCAAATAATGCTGTTCCCGGACTACACTCTGGGGGTGTAAAGGGATCGGGCCTCCTACCTACCCTTGAAGCGTAGACTCCGGGCGCTGCGCCTGGAGTACTCTCTCTTATTCCCAGCCAAGCTCCGCATTATAGCTGAGAACAAATCTAATTTCTTCACCAGGCCAGACGCGGCATGGGAATGGCTGGAGTCAACAGGCCGTGTTTAGGGCCGCGAGAGGGAGAGTAACCCGACAGCGTCGAAGAGCAGGCGCAGCCGGGGAAGGCGCGCCCATGGGAGGGGCGGTGTGACTGCTAAAGCTGCGACACACGCTCCTGACTTGGAACAGCTCATACAGGAGCGGCGTGAGGCGCTACAGTCAGCGGCCGCTATCAGTGCTTCTCCGGCGGCATCGGAATCGGAAACGGAAATTTCACAGCCTCCAGCGACCGCCCTGCCACCCCGGACCGACTCTCAGAGTTGGGTTTTCTGGAGTGCCCAACTGTGACCCCCGGCACGGCGGACAACCTTTTCTAGGCCCTGTGGGGGCCTATCTGAACGGCCCAGAAATGACGTAACTCTCTGCTTGGTGTGAACGGGGCGCCTGGTCTATAGAGATGATATGCTACTCAATATATGCTGACTGAGGGCGCAGTTGCCAAGCATGGGATACTTTGTGGGTAGACTGTGCAGCCTTCCCTGGTATTGTAATTGTCCCAGATCACTGTTTAAAAGCGTAGCTTGCCGCGGGCCCCCCCCCCCACTCTGTTATCCATTCTAGCCGGGATGACTGGCTTAGTACGCGCCTATTTTTTTGTGTGATCTGGCTTACCCCACTCTCCTATTATCAGAGAATTAGTATGTGTGATTATTTTGTTGAATGTAAAAGTTGTTGGGTTTGGGCGGGAACCGGTTGTTCATCAGCTCTGATGGTATTGGTTTTGTTTTGGTTGTATTGGAGGCTATACACGAGAGGTCTGATTTGGTGGTGGGAATCTGCCATTGTGCGAGCCGTATTATGCTTGAGGGTGGGACGAGCAGTATGTGGGCACACTGAAATGTGGCTGTCATGAATCCATATATTGCGATCACTTGGAACATGCGTGGCATAGACATGCCTAGGCGCAGGTACTCCATATATTCATATCTTAAAAGGCACTCAGTTCACATCGCCTTTCTGCAGGAGACCCATTTGGTGCTCTCGGAGCTCCCTCGCTTGCAGCGGCGCTGGAGATGGCAACTATATGCCACAGGCCACTCCACTTATGCTAGGGGAGCCCTGATCTGGATTAAACCGGGCGTCCCCTTCGTAGCAGAGGACCAGATCATAGATGCACAAGGGAGATTCGCCCTGGTCCGTGGGCTGTTTGTGGGTCCGGCCATAGTGCTAGGCTCTATATACGCCCCAAATGTAGATCAGACTTCTTTCCTGCACATTCTGTCCAATCAATTATCGGGCTGGAGTGAATAATCCTGGTTACTGAGAGGGGACTTTAACAGTGTGCTAGATACTTACTTATATCGTTCCTCCCCCCCCCTGCCTACATCGCCTACTGTGGCAGCTGTGCGTGGGCTGGCCGCCTGGACCCAACATTGACACCTGATAGATATATGGCGGCAGCGGAATGCTGCAGACAGAGTTTACTCGTACTAATCTACCCCGCACTCCCTGCATGTGCGACTCAATAGAATACTCTGCACACAAAACTTGACCTCTGCAGTTGTGGACGCTGACTATTTGGGACGCATGCACTCAGATCACAACCCACAGATTGTGCGCTTGGGCTGGGATGTTTCCCCTTCAGCTGTCCCTACCTGGAAACTCAGACCTGAGCTCCTGGAGGATACAGCCTTTAAAGCATTGCTCGATGCGGTGATCCCTGAATTTTTCGAGCATAATGGCGGCACTGCCTCTACGGGCCTGTTAGAATGGGACGCTTTTAAGGTCTTCATCCGTGGTCACTGTATGGGGACCCAGTGGAATTTGCGCCGCTCGATCGAACATGACCTTGCTCATATAGAGCGAGACTTGCTGCGCCCTGAGAGAGAGGTTGCTCGAAACCCCACAGAGGTGGCTTTGTTATCCAGGGCCCGCGCTGAACGCTTATCCCTCACTGCTTATCCCTCAATACGGCTTGGTTGAGTAGTTTGAATCATGCTGCTCACTCGGCGAGAACGCATGCCTCAGCAGACAAGTCGGGTAGACTTCTGGCCTGGTTGATTAGAGGTGATCGCGACTGCGGCCGCGGCCAAATTATGGAGGTTCGCTCAGAGTCTGGTTGTTTACTTCATACACCTGGGGAAATACACTCTGCATTTACACAGCATTATGAGACACTGTACACCTCGGCTGTGGCTCCCTCTGAAAGGTCCTGCGTCGAGTTTTTCTCTGGGGTGGAGCTCCCATGTCTGAAGGCTGACCAGAGGAGCGCGCTGGAGGAGCCTCTACCAGTATTTGTGAGCTGGCGGCTGGCAAGACGCCGGGCCCGGATGGTGTGCCGGCCGACTTTTACAAGGCATTTCCTTCAATTCTTGCGCCCAGGCTGCTCCGTGTGTATGAGGAGGCGGTGCAGAGGGGATGCATGTCAACATCTCAGAGTGAGGCGATGCTTGTGTCCCTCCCCAAGCCTGGCAAAGATCCAACAGAGTTGGGCTCGTATCGACCGTTGGCAATGCTCAACACAGATTAATCCTGGCTAAGGCCCTAGCAATGCGACTGGCACCTATGACGCCGGGCCTGGTGCACCTGTATCAAAAAGGGTTTGTGCGGGCGAGAAATACGTCGCACAACATCAGGCAGTTGTTCCGTGTCATGCACTACGCAAGGCGGGACTGGCCACGGGCGGGATGTCTTGTCCTCGACCTGGAGAAGGCATTTGATTCCTTGGAATGGCCTTATCTTTTCGGGGTCTTGCAGCGGTTCGGCATTCAGCCTACCTTTATTCGTATGGTTAAGCTACTATACACTAATCCTCAGGTCCGGGTCAAGCTGGGGAGCATTATATCAGAGTCAGTCAATGTGTGCAGAGGTACAAGGCAGGGTTGCCCCCTTTCTCTATTGCTGTTTTCCCTTGCCATGGAGCTGTTGGCGGCGGTTCTGTGTGACAGGGGTTCCGGTTGGGGTATTGCTCTGGGAGATGGCCTGCTCGTGGCATCGCTGTATGCCGATGACCTTTTGTTGTATTTTAAGGATATTTCGCGAATCCCCTCAGAGGTGGGGACCCTGCTGCAGCAGTTTGCCCTGTTGTCGGGCCTCAAGGTTAATTGGTCTAAATCATGCCTCTTCCCCTTTGACCCCGCGCTTTCGAACCCAGGGCTTTGTCTCTCCGGGAGTCCTGTTCCTTGGCAACCCCACTCATTCAGGTACTTAGACATTAGTATTTACCACCATGGGGGAGACCTAATTGATGGGAACCTTAAGAGAGCAGTGTCCTCTATCAAATCCCATATGGCTTTCTGCCAGACGCTGCCGCTGTCGGTGGCGGGTAGGATAGCGCTCCTAAAGATGATCGTCTTGCCACGCCTATTATATTACTTTTCTAATCTCCCACACCATATCCCTCCCAGTTTCTTCAGGAGCCTGGAATCTATGCTGAGGGAATTTATTTGGAATGGGGGACGCTGCAGAGTTGCGCTGAGGAAAATGTATCTGCCGCTGGAGAGGGGCGGCCTGTCAGCCCCTAATCTGGAGCACTACTACTTGGCCTCTCAACTCCGGTGGGTGTCCAAATGGCTGGCGGGCCTTCACCTTACAGACACGGCGACCACGGAGGGCCCTTGGTCCCTCATGCAAGTGACGCATCTATTTCACCCACTCACGCGCACGGTGTTGCCGGAACAGATACTCCTTAAGGTGGCCTATAGTTGTTATAGTAGGTCCCTGCGCCTTACTGGGGGGACAGTCCCATTTGCCCCAGCCTTGGCGTTGCTGGGTACTCCCTGAGGCCCCAAGGTTACGTCAGGCCCCAAGCTGCATGCGTGGCATGCGGCAGAGCTGTATACGCTGGGCGACCTCTATGATGATGGTAGCCTGATCTCGTTCCCCGAACTGGTTCAGGAGTCGGGCCTACCTACAGGACAGTTTCTGCTATATAATTCACTGTTGAGGTCTTTAACATCTAAGTGGGGCGACCTGTCAACTGCACCCCCCACGCATCTGTTGGTACAGTACATACAGGTGATGGGGCAGGGACGATACCTGATTAGATGGTTCACTGACGCGTTGCGCATGCACACAACCTTAGAGTGCGAAACACTGCGTACGGCGTGGAACATGGATGCGACCGTCTCGGTCACAGACGCGCAATGGAATTCTGCTCTCTCCGGCCACGTGAATGTACCGCGTAACTCCAGATTTCGCTTGATCCAATTTTATATCATTCATAGGGCAGACCTTACTCCAGCCCGAGTGAACAGATATTTTGCTTGTCGCGGTGCAGCTTGCCCCCGTTGTTCCCACATAAATGCAGATATGATTCACATGCTATGGTCCTTTCCATCCTTGCACTGCTTCTGGAGGGCGGTGATAGATTGCTTATGAGTGTACACGTCACGCACGGTTCCGTTCACCAGGGAGGTTTGTGTGCAGGGCCTCTTTCCTAGGGACACGCAGCATAGAGCTACTGCAAGATTTCTAGATCTAGGCTTGATAACAGCTAAACGGCTAATAACCCGCAGGTGGAAATCGGCTGACCCACCAGCCGAGCGGACCTGGAAATACTCATTTGAGACTTGGGCAAGTGCGGAGGGAGTGGCGCTAAGACGAGAGGATGCACTGGGGTTACGCAAGTATCCGTTATCAGACAGCTGGGAGGCGATGATGGCATGTTTACAAGGCTTGGGATCGGGCACAGACGTGGAGGGATTGGTCTAGCAGCTGAGATGGATGCGCGTCTGCTCTGGAAGCGGGATCGCGGGGCGGAGGGTGGTGGAGCTTGGGTAGCCAGCCTGGCCTCTGTTTTTGGGGGTGCGACGGGGCCCTGTCTAGGCAGCCGGTGCCTGTGGTTTGCACGTGTTCCCGTCCTATATTGATACGAATGGATAGAACACGGGGGTTCCATCACGCATGATGACGCAATTCAATCAAAGTTTGCTGACTGCAGGAATAGTACTCCAAAGTTTGTTACTGTTCTTATTGTTATCTGTGGTTTGCTCAAGATGAATATCTGCATGCACAATTCTGTCCGAATACAATGATCTACGTGTGCGAATTACAGGGACACTGGGGCAATTATCGTCCTTCAGGTCATCCGTGGGTTGAAATAATCTAGTGTACGGACCCTTTCTTTTGAATTCGTATGTCAATTAATCCTGATCTATGTAAGTGCTGGTAGAGTGTAGTTGAGTACTCCGATTGGAGGTATAGCAGTCCACTGTTTCAATGCCTACTTTCTTCTGATGTGCTTATACAGTCGACTAGTAATTGCACAAATGTGTTATCCTAGTGTTGATGTATGTCAAAATGTTACAATATTCTAAAATAAATAATAAACAGATTTCTGAAAAAAAATAAAAACAAAACACTTACTTCCACTCCTGCGCCGCTCCTTTGCCTCCTCCCTTCTCCCTGCTGGCATGCACAGGCTCCCAGCCTGCCCTGCACCAATCCTGACGCTGCTTAGAACGTTAGGATTGGCTGGGGGCTCCTGCTGGGCTGGAGAGAGCCCTGTGCGCATGTGTGTTTGGTCAGCCCTAGACAGCTGGCCAAACACACATGCGCTCTGAGGGGGAGTACTGTGCACTCCCCCTCTTTGTTCTGGCCCTGCCCCTTTTCCCAAAAAAGAACCATAAACACAGTTTATGATTGTTTTTTGGGAAAAGGTTTGCAGCTGCCGCTGCTGGCGGTGGGGGGCTGCAACGCTCCTCTGCCCTTTTGGAGGAGCCGTCCCAGATAAGTTAACAATACCGTGAAACTGAGGTGTCCTCAGGCTGGTAAGAGGCAGGCCTGTCCTCCCACAGAGCAGCAGGGTCAACCCAGACTGTAGGCACGTCTACAGCAAGTTATTAACAAACGTTTTACAAACAAAAAATGAAACCTTGCTTGCTGATCCTGACTGCTGGTTTCCCCATGTGGCCTCAGGCTCCGTCTTTTAAACTCCTTGGAAAAACCATTGTGGAGGTTGCTGGGTGAAGAGGACATTAATTATCTTCTGATAGAAAGTGAAGACATTCCTTTCAAGCCAATCGTAGCAAAGAAATGTACAGGTTTTAATTGGATTAAGTACTCATTGTGTTATCTTTTACAGTTCTGGGGAACCTCAGTGAGCGTTCACTGCATAAGTCACTTAATAGAACATAAATAAGCCCTGTGTATAAAGACAATCTTTACTTTGTTTATTTGTTTTTTTATCAGCAACAGCCTTACAATAAAAAATCTGATTATAATTAAAAACTTACATTTAATTAAAACATCATAGTTACTGCAACCATATAACCCACTGGTCACACAATTAAAATATTCCCTCCTTTTTCCCTCCTATACTATTATAGACACTAAGAGGCATATTTATCACATTTCAGGCAGCAATCCACCTTGCTGCGCTGCGTGCAAGGGCATGAATGCATCATATTTAGCATTATACAGTGTGTCCTGCCCTTTGGCTGCACTGGCGCACAAACTGCTGCCTGGTACCAACACAGGCAGGCTTGTTTTTGTGCAGCTTGTGACACCTTCCTGCACATGAACACTCCTCAGAGACATTTTCCTCTTTCTATGTGTGCTGCAGAAACATATTACTCCTTGTAACACCTCCCCTAGGAAGGCGTACCAATTTGATGCATTCCCAGGTCTACCACTAAAGGTAAATCTGGGAATGTGCCAAAATCCATGGATGGATGTGTGGGAACACTCACTTGTGTGAAACAAGGGCAACACAAACCCATGATAGATAAATGGACCAAAATCATTTGGCTAGGCGAGCCTTAACCTACTGAATGTGAATTAATATTCAATGCTTAATCAATTCCTTTTAATAAAGAATTATTTTTTAACATCCATTCCTTGGAGTGCCTTACATATATTTATATATTCCAACAAGTATATTTCTGGTTCTAAATAAAACTATCACCCCAAGATTTTGAATCCTTTTAAAGATCTGCTTTTCTGTATGTTATTGTTAGTCCTCTGCCCTGCTTATCACTAATATCCGGGTCATTTTGAATGTACTCTCATTGTTTGCATAAAAAATTCTTAATTTTTTTGATTCTTTGGCATATGCCATTATCATTCAGATTTAGTCACTTACTTTACTTCCATCTACTTGTTCTTTTTGTTTCACTATTAGAAATCCTTGTCTGTGACTCCTTTTTGCTTTTGTTATCCCTTCTTGATTACATATTCAGAATATTATGTGTTTTTAAATATTTTTTTACATCTCCGTGCCATGTTTTTTAAATTATTTATCAGTGGAACAATTTCTTTCTTTTCCATCTCAAAAATTCCTGGTATGGAATATTCTATGTAGATTTTTTGGTGATAACTTTACTGATTGGTGCCATGTGTTTTCGGTGCAATGCTGCCTGTATCTTCTGATTTAGGGCCTGATCTAGATCTCGGCAGATTGAATCCTCTGTCAAAAACGTGACTGATATCCCATCCACAGTATTACGATCCCCATAGGATATAATTGGATCATAATACTGATACGGCACACAGGATATCAGTCACGTTTGTGACAGAGTATTCCCCTCCACCAAGATATAAATCAGACCATCAGTTCCTAGAGACCTCTGCATTCTTAAATGTAACTGCAGGTATATCTCTTATCTGGGCAAACTGGATATTGCACTCCTACTCAGTGGTAGCTAATGTTCATATCTCTCTTAGACCCCTGCTAAAGGTTCTCTCCTGGAATATAAATGGATTAAACAAAAAGATTAAGAGGAGTGGCCTTAAAGGAAAACATTGCTCTCCAGTTGACCTACTTCTTCAGGAGACACTCCTCTTGCATGTTTATGGGAAGATTCGGCTTTCAATCAGTTTATATTGTGGGTTCCACTAAAGGTTCGAGGGGGTGGCTATTCACCTCAACGTGTACTCTCCCTTTTATGTCAACCACACTTCAAGAGACAACCAAAGGAGATGTTATGATCTCAGGATCAATGAAGGGCTGCACACTGATATGTCTAAGTCAGTGCCACATCAACTCAGTCTCCTTCCTTCTTCCAACTGATGGGGTCTATCCTACTTCAGGCTCTACCCAGATAGATCAAGATAGAGGTAGATTTCAGTGACGTTAACAGGGCTGGCAAAATCATAAAATTAATACTAGACCTGCAGGTCGAGTAACTTAAATAATCTACCCAACCTTACTGTAATGGACTTGACCCATAAACGGGTCTCAAATTGTGTGATCCTAGGCAAATAGTTTACAGAGTCACCTTTTTCTTAATTCTAACATATGATTGCACCTTCAAATATGTGAGCTCAGCATTTCTGCAGTACAAAAAAACCTCTTTTGTTTGATTTAGTAGACTAAAGTTTGCTGCAAACTTCACAAGAATCTAGACCACATACCCATAAGGGCTAGCCCACATAACCTAGGACTTCTTATAGTTTACTAACAACATTGCCATCAGGGCAGGAGTGTTTCTCAGTTTGCTTAAACACTTGATTTTAATAAATACATTCCTAAACCATGATGTGGTAACAGATTGTCATCTACACACAGTAACTTTCCAAGAAATGTGCAAAAACATCTCCACTAACTTGCAGCTATACTGATAAAACTATACAGTGTATTAACAATCTGTGAAAGTTGGGTTTCAGAAAACATATCCTTTCACATCATGTAAAGTATTCTGATTTGTTTTCATTCTATTCAAATATTTTTTAATGAAACAGAAATATAAAAAAGGGTTTTCACAACTACTAAAATATATTTTGAAATATTTGCACAGTTGACTTAGTCATTTAAATGTGGTGTGTTACAAAGTTCTGGAACTCTGCAGTCAGAAGGAAACTTAATTGTAAGAAAAACTGACTTTTGACCTCTGTCTGTGAACACAGAGCAAATGTGACACAAGAACAAGATTTAAAGGCTTTTTTTATTGTCCCTCCACTTTTCAACTGAACAGAACACCTGTTCAGTGTCAACTCGACACAAGGGACAAGTAATAGCTCGACCTGATCAAATAAGACTCACCAATGCGAGTGGTCAAGTGGATTTTTCGAGTCATGGTTAAGGACTGGGATCTTGGCAGGTAAAGCACTGATGCTGCTTCCTTTGCTAGTTTCCCCCTTCTCCATATTTTGTTACTTCTCTGGACGTAGGAGTAGGTTACCTCACATTGGTGCTTTTACTTCGTACTACAGTTACCTTGAAGTTTTTACATCCGAGTTAACTGTTACACGGTGTGTCATAACATCACATGGTCTTATGACAGGGGCTGTTGTGTAACATCAGTCAAAATGGGGAGCACCCTGTCTTCCATTCCAGCATTTGTGACCCCAAGGCATCATGGTAAATGCAGTCATTAGCACGAATTTGAACAGAGTTTTAAAAGTTTTTCACCATAAGTTGGTGCGGCGAGTGCCGTATCTTCGGACACGTGTTTCTGGCTATTTGGCCGTCGTCAGCGAAGAGCAACGTGTAGCTGGCGGGGTTGCTTGAAATGCCGCCTTGAAAGTATTCACAGGTTTATGTACCACTCAAGAAGGCGCACAGGTGCTTCACCCGAGCTCGTCAGCTCAGAGGCTCACGGGAGCCTTAATTACAACAGTCAAAATGGGGAGCACCCTGTCTTCCATTCCAGCATTTGTGACCCCAAGGCATCATGGTAAATGCAGTCATTAGCACGAATTTGAACAGAGTTTTAAAAGTTTTTCACCATAAGTTGGTGCGGCGAGTGCCGTATCTTCGGACACGTGTTTCTGGCTATTTGGCCGTCGTCAGCGAAGAGCAACGTGTAGCTGGCGGGGTTGCTTGAAATGCCGCCTTGAAAGTATTCACAGGTTTATGTACCACTCAAGAAGGCGCACAGGTGCTTCACCCGAGCTCGTCAGCTCAGAGGCTCACGGGAGCCTTAATTACAACAGTCAAAATGGGGAGCACCCTGTCTTCCATTCCAGCATTTGTGACCCCAAGGCATCATGGTAAATGCAGTCATTAGCACGAATTTGAACAGAGTTTTAAAAGTTTTTCACCATAAGTTGGTGCGGCGAGTGCCGTATCTTCGGACACGTGTTTCTGGCTATTTGGCCGTCGTCAGCGAAGAGCAACGTGTAGCTGGCGGGGTTGCTTGAAATGCCGCCTTGAAAGTATTCACAGACTTTATTACTTTCGGAATGGACTACGAATTCGACTGCATTTACCATGATGCATTGGGGTTGGACTTTGTTGCTGGAGTGTAGGCAGTGTGCTCCCTTTCTTTGTAATTTTGTCTTTGGACGGCTCCCTTGAGCCACGGCTGACGAGCCTTGGGAGGCACCTGTGCGCCATGAGAGGTACATAAACCTGAGAAAACATTTGGCGGCATTTCAAGCAAGCCCCTATACCATGCTGCTCCCTGCTGATGATGGGCTAAACCCAGAAACACGTGTACAGGGATAAACAGCACTTGCTGCGCCTACAGAGGTGAAAGACTTTATTACTTTCGGAATGGACTACGAATTCGACTGCATTTACCATGATGCATTGGGGTTGGACTTTGTTGCTGGAGTGTAGGCAGTGTGCTCCCTTTCTTTGTAATTTTGTCTTTGGACGGCTCCCTTGAGCCACGGCTGACGAGCCTTGGGAGGCACCTGTGCGCCATGAGAGGTACATAAACCTGAGAAAACATTTGGCGGCATTTCAAGCAAGCCCCTATACCATGCTGCTCCCTGCTGATGATGGGCTAAACCCAGAAACACGTGTACAGGGATAAACAGCACTTGCTGCGCCTACAGAGGTGAAAGACTTTATTACTTTCGGAATGGACTACGAATTCGACTGCATTTACCATGATGCATTGGGGTTGGACTTTGTTGCTGGAGTGTAGGCAGTGTGCTCCCTTTCTTTGTAATTTTGTCTTTGGACGGCTCCCTTGAGCCACGGCTGACGAGCCTTGGGAGGCACCTGTGCGCCATGAGAGGTACATAAACCTGAGAAAACATTTGGCGGCATTTCAAGCAAGCCCCTATACCATGCTGCTCCCTGCTGATGATGGGCTAAACCCAGAAACACGTGTACAGGGATAAACAGCACTTGCTGCGCCTACAGAGGTGAAAGACTTTATTACTTTCGGAATGGACTACGAATTCGACTGCATTTACCATGATGCATTGGGGTTGGACTTTGTTGCTGGAGTGTAGGCAGTGTGCTCCCTTTCTTTGTAATTTTGTCTTTGGACGGCTCCCTTGAGCCACGGCTGACGAGCCTTGGGAGGCACCTGTGCGCCATGAGAGGTACATAAACCTGAGAAAACATTTGGCGGCATTTCAAGCAAGCCCCTATACCATGCTGCTCCCTGCTGATGATGGGCTAAACCCAGAAACACGTGTACAGGGATAAACAGCACTTGCTGCGCCTACAGAGGTGAAAGACTTTATTACTTTCGGAATGGACTACGAATTCGACTGCATTTACCATGATGCATTGGGGTTGGACTTTGTTGCTGGAGTGTAGGCAGTGTGCTCCCTTTCTTTGTAATTTTGTCTTTGGACGGCTCCCTTGAGCCACGGCTGACGAGCCTTGGGAGGCACCTGTGCGCCATGAGAGGTACATAAACCTGAGATAACATTTGGCGGCATTTCAAGCAAGCCCCTATACCATGCTGCTCCCTGCTGATGATGGGCTAAACCCAGAAACACGTGTACAGGGATAAACAGCACTTGCTGCGCCTACAGAGGTGAAAGACTTTATTACTTTCGGAATGGACTACGAATTCGACTGCATTTACCATGATGCATTGGGGTTGGACTTTGTTGCTGGAGTGTAGGCAGTGTGCTCCCTTTCTTTGTAATTTTGTCTTTGGACGGCTCCCTTGAGCCACGGCTGACGAGCCTTGGGAGGCACCTGTGCGCCATGAGAGGTACATAAACCTGAGAAAACATTTGGCGGCATTTCAAGCAAGCCCCTATACCATGCTGCTCCCTGCTGATGATGGGCTAAACCCAGAAACACGTGTACAGGGATAAACAGCACTTGCTGCGCCTACAGAGGTGAAAGACTTTATTACTTTCGGAATGGACTACGAATTCGACTGCATTTACCATGATGCATTGGGGTTGGACTTTGTTGCTGGAGTGTAGGCAGTGTGCTCCCTTTCTTTGTAATTTTGTCTTTGGACGGCTCCCTTGAGCCACGGCTGACGAGCCTTGGGAGGCACCTGTGCGCCATGAGAGGTACATAAACCTGAGAAAACATTTGGCGGCATTTCAAGCAAGCCCCTATACCATGCTGCTCCCTGCTGATGATGGGCTAAACCCAGAAACACGTGTACAGGGATAAACAGCACTTGCTGCGCCTACAGAGGTGAAAGACTTTATTACTTTCGGAATGGACTACGAATTCGACTGCATTTACCATGATGCATTGGGGTTGGACTTTGTTGCTGGAGTGTAGGCAGTGTGCTCCCTTTCTTTGTAATGCTGTTGTGTAACATATAGGTAAGAATACACTAGTTTTAGTAGTGTGATGGGTGGTGTTTAGGGATGACTTTTTTTAGGGTTCAAGAATGGATGATGTTTAGAGGTGGAGGGAGGTTTTCAAGGTTCAGGGGTTTGTGGGGTTTAGGGCTTGAGAGTGGTGTTTAGGGTTCACAGATGGGTTGTGCATATGGGTGAGGA
This sequence comes from Pleurodeles waltl, assembly GCF_031143425.1. Taxonomy (NCBI): domain Eukaryota; kingdom Metazoa; phylum Chordata; class Amphibia; order Caudata; family Salamandridae; genus Pleurodeles; species Pleurodeles waltl. The sequence goes on along the minus strand of NC_090449.1, from coordinate 458,497,600 downwards.
AGTTTTTTTAGGGTTATGGAATGGATGGAAGGAGCTTAGGATGGTGAGTTTTAAGGTACAAAGATGGGTGGGGTTTAGGAGCAGTGAGGGGTTTCCCGTGGCGTCTATCAAGTCACTTACCAATTGAACTCATGCTTGGGTACCCTGATGGCCTTGGAGGAGGGAGTATGGAAATGGAGTTTACAGTGGCTAACAGATGCTGCTTTGGAAGGCATTTTAGCAAATGCTTAAAGGTTGGGCAATAGGCTACATCCCCAGACTGCAGAAAACATGGTGAGACACCATCATATTTATAGAAAAGCACTTGATGGATCATAACTTGCAGCTTTGTATGTTCTAAACCACACCCAGCTAACCCTAAAACAGTTGCTATTCGATGAGTCTAGGTAATGATAAGAAGATTCCCAGAGCCAGCTACATGAATGTTGAGACAAAGACAGCAACCTACTTTATTGGTTGGAAACAGGTGTAAGGACCCAAGTAATCAGGGGTGCGGGGGGAGTTGGGGATTGGCAGGGTTTGTTCGATGACCAGGGCTGCCTGATTACTAAGAAAAGCTTTTGCCTCCTATTACCGCACCTTATATAGTACTCAACAGCCCATTTCTACTGTGGCACTGTGTGCATTGTTTGACACTATACATATGCATCAGCTGTCCCCTCTTGAAACTTCTTGCTTAGATGACAAGATTTCATCTGAGTAACTTAGACAGGCAATGATCCAGCTTCAGACTGGAAAAACCCAGCGACCCTATGGTTTCTTGGCTAAACTGTTGAACATTTGCCTCGCAGTTGCCTCCCCCCCTACAAAATGGGGTCCACATTTTTAGAAGATAGCATTCTCCCATCCAACCTTCAAGGGATCATTATGAAAGTGTTGTTGCATCCTGGGAAGCCTGCTGACCATGCTCCTCATATAAACCAATCTATTTAATGAAAACTGAGGCGGAGGTGCAGCAATGGTTCCAGCCATTTATCTTAGAACTTGTGGTCCTCACCCTGGTTCTTGTGGATCAAAGCAGTTTTTATGTCAAAGAGGTCCACCCAGCATAACATCAGATAACTTCCCAAAGCTCTTGCCCTTGATCAAAAGTTAGTGGGTCCTGTGGCAATTGTTACTTGTGAATTTTGAGAGGGCATTTGACTTGGTGGGTTGAGAGTATTTCTTTGAGGCTCTTACGAAGATGGGCTTCTACTATACGTTCCTCTCACCTGCATTCCCAGCCAGTAGTCAGAGTGTGGGTTAATGGTGTTCCCTTACAGCTCTTTCCAACACAAAAAGGTCTGAGACAGGAATGTCTACTGTCACCTCTGCTGTATGCCCAAGCCATTGAAACACAAGTGGAATGTCTCCAACCTGACAGTAGGATCCAGGTATTTGGGTGGGCATCTGACTCGGAAGATGGGGTCTCACTTTACACACTTGAACTCTTAATATTCCTGGGCCACCCATACCCCCAGACTCTTACACAAGCGGTGGCCTTACTTGGTCAATTTGGCAACACTCTGGATATAGATTTACTGTTCCAAATCAGTGATCTTCCCAGTACAGTAGCTGATAAACTAGGTTAACTGGACTTCCGAACAATTGGTGGAAATATGTGATGTTAGACAACTGGGAGTATTTGTAGCCAAAGAGGCTTCTTGCTGTTAGGTGAGAAGTAATGTTCAGATGTTGGACTCGCTGAAGCTGGATCTCAAATATTGCACACTGCTTCCTCTGTCCATTTTGTGCCATACATCTACGGTAAATATGGTCTCCCAAAACCCTGTATGCTTTGCATTACTATCCCCATTATATAACTCATTCCCTTCACATCAGGCTTGTTGTTTTACTTAGAGGTTTCCTGTGGGGTTTCTAGGGGTAGTTAAAATTGTCCACGGTCTTCATGGTCAAATGCTGTTAAGTTGCAGTTTCACAGAGGTGTTGTCATAATGAATATTCTGATATAGTACCAAGCTGCCCATCTTAATTGTTGGATTTTCAGCTTTCAAACTGATATGTCTTATAGAAAAGAAAAATATACGTCTGTACTCTACTTTTATGGATAGAAACTATACAAAAACAGATCCCCAGCAATCTGAACTGTGATGATCAGAATATGGCAGGTTACCTTTAGAGTGAATTGATTGAACAAACTGACTGGTGAAAACTCACTGTGGGCTGGAACACAACTTCCACAAGTTAAAAAAAACAAAAACTATAGGGCATTCCTGATTGGGGCCATTTTAAGATTTCACATGTATAAAATGTGGGGACATATTTATGAGAGGCCTGAGCCGCCATTGCGGAAAATGTATTGATGCATCAGCAGCGGAAGCACTACTCCAAATGTATGAGGCAACGCATTTGCCTAAATATATTTTTGAGATTTCCATTGGATTAACCCCTTCGCTGCCAGGCCTTTCCCCCTCTCAGGTGCCAAGCCTTTTTTTGGCTGTTTGGGGCAGTTCGCGCTTAGGCCCTCATAACTTTTTGTCCACATAAGCTAACCATGCCAAATTTGTGTCCTTTTTTCCATCTTCCTAGGGATACTAGAGGTACCCAGACTTTGTGGGTTCGCCCGAGGAGACCAAGAAATTAGCCAAAATACAGCAAAAACTTTGTTTTTACTATTTTTGTGCTTTCAGCCTCCTTCCAGTTAGTGACAGAAATGGGCGTGAAACCAATGCTGGATCCCAGAAAGCTAAACATTTTTGAAAAGGAGACAAAATTCTGAATTCAGCAAGGGATAATTTGTGTAGATCCGACAAGGTTTTCCTACAGAAAATAACAGCTGAAATAAAAAAATATTTAAATTGAGGTGAAAAAAACAATCACTTTTCTCCACATTTTACTCTGTAACTTTTTCCTTCGATGTCAGATTTTTTAAAGCAATATACCGTTACGTCTGCTGGACTCTTCTGGTTGTGGGGATATATAGGGCTTGTAGGTTCATTAAGAACCCTAGGTACCCAGAGCCAATAAATGAGCTGCACCTTGCAATGGGTTTTCATTCTGTACCGGGTATACAGCCATTCATTTGCTGAAATATGAAGAGTGAAAAATAGGTATCAAGAAAACCTTTGTATTTCGAAAATGGGCACAAAATAAGGTGTTGAGAAGCAGTGGTTATTTGCACATCTGTGGATTCCGGGGTACCCATACTGGCATGTGAATTACAGGGCATTTCTCAAATAGACGTATTTTTCTGCACATTGACTTACATTTTGAAGGAAAATTTTTTAGAGAAAGACAAGAGGCAATAACACTTTTTGCTATTCTGTATTTCCCCAAGTCTCCCGATAAAAATGGTACCTCACTTGTGTGGGTAGGCCTAGCGCCCGCGGCAGGAAATGCCCCAAAACACAACATGGACACATCACATTTTCCCAGAAGAAACAGAGCTGTTTCTGGAATGCGCCTAGCTGTGGATTTTGGCCTCTAGCTCAGCCGGCACCTAAGAAAACCTACCAAACCTGTGCATTTTTAAAAACAAGACACCTAGGGGAATCCAAGATGGGGTGACTTGCGGGGCTCTCACCAGGTTCTGCTACCCAGAATCCTGTGCAAACCTCACACTTTGGTTAAAAAAAACTTTTTCCTCACATTTCGGTGACAGAAAGTTCTGGAATCTGAGAGGAGCCACACATTTGCTTCCACCCAGTGTTCCCCCAAGTCTCTCAATAAAAATGGTACCTCACTTGTGTGGGTAGGCCTAGTGCCTGTGAAAGGAAATGCCCCAAAACACTATGTGGACACATGAAAATTTTAAAAAATAAAACTAACTGTTTTTGCTGGAGGCACCTGCGTTTTTGGTCCTGGGCTCAGCAGCCATATAGGGAAACCTACCAAACCCAAACATTTCTGAAAACTAGACACCCGAGGTAGTCCAGGGAAGTGTGACTTGTGTTGATCCCTTGGTGTTTTCTTACCCAGAATCCTTTGCAAACCTCAAAATTTGGCTAAAAAAACACTTTTTCCTCACATTTTGGTGACAGAAAGTTCTGAAACCTGAGAAGAACCACAAATTTCACCCAGCATTCCCCCAAGTCTCCCGATAAAAATGGCACCTCACTTGTATGGGTAGGCCTAGTGCCCGCGACAGGAAATGCCTCAAAACACAACGTGGACACATCACATTTTCCCAACGAAAACAGAGCTGTTTTTTGCAAAGTGCCTAGCTGTGGATTTTGGCCTCTAGCTCAGCAGGCACCTATGGAGCCCTACCAAACCTGTGCATTTTTTAAAAGCAGACACCTAGGGGAATCCAAGATGGGGTGGCTTGCGGGGCTCACACCAGGTTCAGTTACCCTGAATCCTGTGCAAACCTCAAAATGTGGCTAAAAAAACACTTTTTCCTCACATTTCGGTGACAGAAAGTTCAGGAATCTAAGAGGAGCCACAAATTTCCTTCCACCCAGCGTTCCCCCAAGTCTCCCGATAAAAATGGTACCTCACTTGTGTGGGTAGGCCTGGTGCCTGCGAAAGGAAATGCCCCAAAACACTAAGTGGACACATCAAAATTATCAAATACAAAACAAACTGTTTTTGTGGGGGTGGGCACCTGCGTTTTTGGTCCTGGGCTCAGCAGCCATATAGGGAAACCTACCAAACTCAAACATTTCTGAAAACTAGACACCCGAGGGAGTCCAGGGAGGTGTGACTTGCCTTGTTCCCCCAGTGTTTTCTTACCCAGAATCCTTTGCAAACCTCAAAACTTGGCTAAAAAACACCTTTTTCTCCCATTTCGGTGACAGAAATTTCTGGAACTGGGAAGGAACCACAAATTTCCTTCCACCCACCGTTCCCCCAAGCCTCCCGATAAAAATGATACCTCACTTGTGTGGGTGGGCCACGTGCCTGCAACAGAAAAGGCCAAAAACCTGTATCGATGGAGGGGATAGCACAGCGAGTTGATAAGCACATATTTTTCTTTTATACATCTTTAGGCTGACTCTGCTTTGGGGACCCACACAAGTGAGGTATCATTTTACTTGGGAGACTGAGGGGAACGCTGGATGGTAGGAAATTTGTGCCGGAGCAGTGATCCTACAAAGAAAAGTGAGGAAAATATGCTTTTTTAAGCAAATTTTGAGGTTTGCAAAGGAGTCTTGGTATGAAAATGTTAGGGGATCCAGGCAAGACGCACCTCCCTGGACTCCCTGGGGTGTCTAGTTTAAAAAAAAAATCTGCGTTTGGTAGGTTTCCCTAGATGAAGGCCGCAACCAGGACCAAAAAACATAGCTGCCCGTAAAAACACAGGTAGTGTTTTTCAATAGATCATTTTGATGTGTCCACGTACTTCTGTGATGTTCCAAACACTAAAATTGTGAAAAGAAACGCACGTAGGTTATGTTAACAAGACCCCTCACCCACCAACAAAGTTGGTGGCATGCTTCATCATCGGGGTCCCACCCGAGACAACTAGCGTGTCACGGGTGTGCTGCGACGCCTGAGTACAGCGGAGCAGGTTTTGTCATTTTTACCACACATAGGGCCTCATTACGACCCTGGCGGGCGGCGGAGGCCGCCCGCCAGGATGCCGCCCTCCATAATACCGCTCCGCGGTCAGAAGACCGCGGAGGGTATTATGAGTTTTTCCCTGGGCTGGCGGGCGGTCTCCAAAAGACCGCCCGCCTGCCCAGGGAAAAACTCCCTTCCCACGAGGATGCCGGCTCGTAATCGAGCCGGCGGAGTGGGAAGGTGCGACGGGTGCTACTGCACCCATCGCGTATTTCCCTGTCTGCTACGCAGACAGTGAAATACTAGCGGGGCCCTCTTACGGGGGCCCCTGCAGTGCCCATGCCATTGGCATGGGCACTGCAGGGGCCCCCAGGGGCCCCACGACAATCCTTACCGCCATCCTGTTCCTGGCGGGCGAGCCGCCAGGAACAGGATGGCGGTAAGGATTATCAGAATCCCCTCGGCGGCGCAGCGAGCTGCGCCGCCTTGGAGGATTCTTAGGGGCAGTGGAAAACCGGCGGGAGACCGCCGGTTTTCCCTTTCTGACCGCGGCCAAAGCGCCGCGGTCAGAATGCCCAAGGGAGCACCGCCGGCCTGTCGGCGGTGCTCCCGCCCCCGTTGGCCCTGGCGGTTCTCTACCGCCAGGGTCATAATGAGGCCCATACTGTTTGGAATTGGCACGAGGGTGAGTGATGGTTCAGTAGATCACATTTTACTAACAAGAGATTTCACAAAAGTGAAATGCACTGTTAATAACTGAAAGGCCAAAAAACTGAACCAATGACACAGCTCATGAGCTGTAAAGCCGCATCAAGGCACCAACCGCTTTACAGTCCATTCACACACCTTTCATACATGACATGCACAAGACCATTCATGCCGCCAGCCGGGGGCCCAGCACATTACAACACTCGCAGCAACAGACATACGCATGTGGGCGTTTGAAAGTGATGGGCCCTTGAATGGCAGATACAGCAATCACACCAGCCGATGGGAGTGTGTAGACTGGCGTTTGGCTGCCACTGCCAGCAAAGCGCCACCCTACGCACACCGCCAGCCAAGCCCTACCCCACGCACACACCGCCAGCCAAGCGCCTCCCCCACACACACTGCCAGTCAAGGGCCACCCCACACACACCGCCAGCCAAGCGCCACCCCACACACACCGCCAGCCAAGCGCCAGTCCATGCACACTGCCATCACTTATTTTTTTTGTTTTAAAACAACAACGAAACCACTAATTATAAATAAGTACAATACTACAAACACAAATGCTCTAACTGAATACATGACGGTAATGCCAACCGTGAAACTGAACATATGAAAATATAAAACAGCAGTTTATGCTCACGGTATTTCCCAATAATTCTTCTGTGTGTGGTAGCTCCTGAAACAGCCACCCACACACAGCCCAGGCTTTGAAGGACAATCAGGGCAGTACATCCTAGTCTCCTTCGAGCACAGACTCTACATCTCTTAGCAGGAAAGTTTTTTTTGCTGTGGGAGGAATGTGCTCAGCAAAGTGACGATCTTTCAATCTAGCCACATCCTCCACCACTGCTTCTCTAGGAACTCTTGCCTGTTCCAGCACAACAAGGCGCTCTATGATAGACTCCTGAAATTTCACAAATGTCATCTTTGAATCTGGAGAACTATCATTGAACACAACAAAAGCATTAAAAGTTGCCAAGGAGAACAGGTGAACCGCTAATTTCTTATACTAAACATAAGCCTTACGAGCAGCAGTGTAAGGTTCCAACCTTTGATCTACTCTATAAACACTACCCATGTGCTTATTGTAGTCTAAAATGCACACAGGTTTGTGCACTTCAGCAACTTGACCCCAAACAGCCACAGGTGAAGTACTCTCATCATGGATGGTAGTTAGCATGTACATATCCCTACTGTCTACAAATTTCAGAGCTAAACAGCTCATCACTCCGCAAGGCACTGCACTGTCCCTTCTCAAGTTTATTTTACAGACAAGCTCTCTTAGATAGCCTTTCCAATTAGAGCGGATTGTGCCACAAGCAACAGTGCCCACTCTTAACAATTCCTTGAATAACTGAACTCCAGTGTAGAAGTTATCTACATATAAATGGTGACCTTTGTTAAACAGTCGTCTACCAAGTTCCCACACAATTCTCTCTCTAACTCCAAAAGTGGGCGGACAACCAGGGGGGGTCAATACTGGAATCCCTACCAGTGTAGACCCGGAAATTATAAACATATCCTGTACTATTTTCAGACAACATATACAATTTAATTCCATACAGTGCCCTCTTGCTAGGAATGTACAGGACCAAAGACTCATCTACAGATATTTCTTTGCCTGGAACATAGATCTCTGAAAACCAATCTAATCTTAAAAAGACGGTCTGAATCAGGGTGATCTTGTGACAAGGCTAAAGCATTATCTACAAAATGCAACATCTGAAGAAGCAACTCATACCGGTTACGACTCATGATTGCAGGAAATATAGCACTTGCCATCGAGGGACTAGTAAACCAATATGAAGACAGTGATGGCTTCCTTATCAGCCCCATCAAAAAAGTTAAACCCAAGAACTTTTTCAACTCTTCCGGATTTGTGGGAATCCACAGGCCAGCTCTAGAGTGTGGCCTAAGTCTGGCAGCGTTGTCCCTCAAATACTGCTCTGCATACAAATTAGTCTGCTCAACATTCTCTTCCAAAGATATATCGTCCATAAACAACTCAAAGAAGTTGACAGGCAAAAAGTTTTCCATATTAACTCGACACCCCGGGAAACCAGTAAACGCAGGCAACTGTGGCTGCTCCATATTTGATGCAACGCACGTGTCAGGTCTTCCAATAGGAAGCCTTTCAGCCGCTGGCTGCTGCACCATTGGCACATCAGTGTCCTCCTCTAAAGCAGGCACTTCATCAGCACTGAGAGTGGCTTCATCTTCAGATGATTCCTCTGTGACAGAAAATTCACTGCCAGAATCTTGCACTTTCTCCTCTGCCTCAGAAGCAGAGTCAGTCTCATAATCATGGTCAGAAGACGACTCAAAAAGCACACCAACAACATGCTGAGCAGTCATCCTACGGCTAGCCATGATCCTTCTATCCCTGTCCTGGGGGGGGGCTAGCGCTTCCCTCGAGGGCCGGTACCAGGACGTAATTGTTATGTCCGTGGCACCTCAGCACTGCAGCCACAGACGTAACCTTTACGTCTGTTGCAGGGAAGGGGTTAAAGCTACACCTAAACCAGCTGTGCCACGCAGAAATTATTAAATGCAAGGTAGGCATTCTCCCGTAAAACAAATGTAATGATATCAGTGGCTTTGGCAATGTATTAAGCATTATAAAGATGCAACATGCAAAGCCTGAATTGTGCAAAATGTTCTGCGCATTGGTAACCCAGGTGTAGTAAATGACAGTGGCTGTGCTATATAAACTTAAAAATCCAAAAACACTTTGGCAAGCTCAAAAACATCACCAAAGTAGTGATCCTGCTGCCTAGTGTAGCAAGGAGAACACCACCACCACCACGTATGCAGAGAAGGAGGAGGGAGCGTGTGTCCTACCTGCGCATCGCCCTCATCAACCTCAGGGAGGATGGGGTGATAAAATTCTATAGGCTCGGGTGGGAGTCCATTATAGAACTGCTTTTGAAGATTAGGACAGGTCTGCTGCCACAAACCATCAGACCTACCAACTTTCCTCCTTAGGTGAAACTGATGGCTGTGCTACACAAGCTGGCCTCTGGGTCATTCCCAGGCACAAGAGTAAGAGTGGCAGGAATAGTGCACATATCTTTTTCTGCCTTCTTTTCCTCTATCCTGGATTCCATCATTTGCCTTACACCACAGCACCTCCTTTTCTCCAAGACACACCAACAATAGCTGGAGACAAAGCAAGGCTTCTATGCCATTGCAGCGTTTCCACGTGCCTTGGGTGCGATGGAGTGTATACATGTGCAACTGATTCCCCCACCAAAAACAGCAGACATGTTCTGCAATAGAAAACATATGTACACCATCAATGTCCAAGTCATCGTGGATCATCTGGGGAGGTTCACCAATGTGCTTGCGAAATACCTAGGAAGCACACATGATGCATACATCTGTAGGCAGAGCACCATAAACGCCCACTCCCAAAATGGGCGATATGGGAATTGCCTACTTGTTGGTAAGTTAATGTGAAGTATACAGAACAGAAACTAAAATGTATGACAGAATAGCCATTACTGCGTCTGCCGACAGAGCTAGGAGAATCGGTATGAGGTGTATGTCTCAAACTTGCACCATGCATCATAGTACATGTGTAATGCAAATCCCTAAGTCTGATATGACAAGACACACAAAGCGAATTTGGGTGGTTTTTGAATGTCAAAACATTTTGGACTAATGCAACCCTGTGCAAAAAGCTCTGTGGCATCACCACGTCCGAGGGAGATGTTCCATGAATCTTTCATGGTTGATGACGTTTTGTCATGTATACAAGAGAAACCTCAGAATGCGTCCAAAAAAGTGTCCCCCCTGCTGATGGGTAAGAAGGATAAATAATTGTAGTCCCTGAAGTCACTTCCGCTTCCTGGCACGCATACATAGTTGACTATGCCTCTGAAGGTTATTTATGTACAGGATTGTGTCCCTTCCTGCACAAAGGCAATTCTGCAAGCAACACAGGCACCATGATGCAAGGGTGCCTATGTTTGTGGTAGGCAGGCCATTGTTTGCTAGTGCAGAGTGAGAGGACATGAATGTGCCGTTTGGCCAAAATACTGTGCACTACTGCCCTTTCCCAGTAACACAGTGCAGCATAGATAAGTCAATCAATCTATCAATCAAACAAATTTCTTAAGTGCACTACTCATCCGGTAGGGTCTCAAGGCGTGGGGGGGGGTTACTTTTTGAAAAGCCATGTTTTGAGGTTCTTTCTGAAGGTTAGGAGGTCCTGGGTCTTGCATAAGTTGGTGGGGAGGGAGTTCCAGGTTTTGGCGGTGAGGTGGGAGAAGGATCTGCTGCCGGAGGTGGTGCATTGGATGCGGGGGACTGTAGTGAGGGCGAGGTCGGCGGAGCAGAGCTGTCGAGTTGGTTTGTGGAAGTTGATTTGTTTGTTGAGGTAGGCCGGTATGGTGTCGTGGAGGACTTTGTGAGCGGGGACAAGGATTTTGAAAATGATCCTTTTGTTGATGGGCAGCCAGTGTGGGGATCTGAGGTGGGTGGAGATGTGTTTGTGGCGAGAGAGGTTGAGGATGAGATGTGCTGCTGCATTCTGGATACGCTGGAGTTTTCTCTGAAGCTTGGCTGTGGTCCCTGCGAAGAGGGCGTTGCCGTAGTCCAGTCTGCTGCTTATGAGGGCGTGGGTGACCGTTCTTCTTGTTTCTAAAGGAATCCATTTGAAAGTCTTGCGTAGCATGCAAAGGGTGTTGAAGCAGGAGGATGACATGGTGTTGATTTGCTGGGTCATGGAGAGAGATGAGTCCAGTATGATGCCGAGATTGCGTGCGTGGGTGGTGGGTGTTGGGGGTGGTCCAAGGGTGGTGGGCCACCAAGAGCCGTTCCATGCTGTCTTGTTGGGACCGAAGATGATGATCTCGTTTTTTTCTGAGTTCAATTTGAGGTGGCTTGCTATCATCCAGTTAGCGATGGTGAGGAGTCCGGCGTGTAGGTTATTCTTGGCGGTAGATGGGTTCCTCGTGTGGGAGATGATGACCTGGGTGTCGTCAGTATATGAAATGATGGTGAGGCCGTGGGGGCGGATGATGTTGGTGAGTGGAACCATGTAGATATTGAAAAGGGTGAGGCTGAGGGAGGATCCTTGGGGGACCCCACAGATGGTCTTGGTGGCTGTAGATCGGAAAGGAGGGAGGCAAACTCTTTGAGTTCTTTCGGAGAGGAAGGAGGTGAGCCAGTCCAGGGCTTTGTGGCGAATTCCGGCGTAAAAGAGGCGTATGCGAAGGGATTGGTGGCACACCGTGTCAAAAGCTGCAGAGAGGTCTAGGAGGATAAGGGCGACGGTTTCGCCCTTGTCCAATCTGGTCCTGATGTCATCTGTACAGGGTCGATGAGGGCGGTCTCGGTGCTGTGGTTTTTGCGGAAACCAGACTGGGAGACGTCAAGAATGTTGTTGTCTTCTAGGAAGCAAGACAGTTGTATGTTTACTATCTTCTCTATGACCTTTGCGGGGAAGGGGAGAAGAGAGATAGGATGGTAGTTTGTGACGTCTTCAGGATCTGCTTTGGGTTTTTTGAGAAGAGCGTTGACTTCGCGTGTTTCCAAATATCTGGGAAGGTTGCGGTCTCGAGGGAGCTGTTGATGACAGCCCGGAGCTGGGGAGCGATGATTTGGCTGGCCTTGTTGAAGATGTGGTGGGGGCAAGGGTCTGTTGCGGAGCCTGAGTGGATGGAGCCCATGGTTTCGCCAATTTCTTCGTCGTTGGTGGGGGTCCAGGTGTTCAGTACGTTGGTGCGGCAGGGAGTTGTGGTGTTGGCTGTGTTGGTGGTGGTGATGGTGGGTGTTGATGATGTGACGCTGTTGTGTATGTCTGCGATCTTGTGGTGGAAGTAGTTGGAGAGGGAGTTGCAGAGTTCTTGGGAGTGTGGAGGGTCGATGGCCCAGGATTTGGGTTTGGTGAGTTCTTTGATGATGGCAAAAAGTTCCTTGCTGTTGTGTGCGTTGTTGTCTGTGCGTTCTTTGTAGAAGGATCGTTTGGTGGTCCGGATGAGTTGGTGATGTTTGCGCATGGCTGATTTGAGGGAGGAGAAGTTGCTCACTGAGGGTTCTTGGCGCCAGGCTTTCTCAATTTGTTGGCATTCTTGTTTGGAAGACTGAAGTTCTGCGGTGAACCAGGGGGCAGTCTTGTTGGTGCGGGTGTTGTTGGTTATTTTGAGTGGGGTGAGGGAGTCTGCGCATGTTTCTAGCCATTGTGTGAGGCTGAGGGCGGTGGCGTTGGGGTCGTTGGGGTCGTTGGTACTGGGAGGTGGAGCCTGTGCGAGTTTGGAGATCAGTTGTTCTATGGAGATTTTTTCCCACTTGCGGTAGGGGGTAGGATGATGTTGGTGGTGGGCTTCAGGAAGGAGAAGTGGACGCAGTGGTGGTCAGTCCAGTGGAGTTCGGTGGTGTGAGTGAAAGCGATGTGGCTGCTGTAGGTGAAGATGGCGTCTAGCGTGTGCCCGGCTGAGTGGGTGGGTGAGGTGACCAGTTGCTTGAGGCCGAGGTTTACGAGGTTGTCCAGCAGGGCCATGGAGTTGCAGTCGTGGGTGGTTTCCAGGTGAAAGTTAAGGTCACAGAGGAGTAGGTAGTCCGTGGAGGCGAGGGAGCTGATAGTGTCAGCTATGGTGTCACAGAATGGGGGGCGGGGTCCTGGTGGTCTGTCGATGAGGGTTCCTCTTAAGGTGGTGTTGGGGTTGATGTGTACCTGAAAGTGTAGGTGCTCTGCGGTGTCTAGGGTGTCGTTGGTGGAATTCTTGATGGAATTTCTGTGTATTATGGCGATTCCTCCTCCTGGTTTTTTGATACGGCCTCTACGGGTGATTTTGTATCTTTCTGGGATGGCTATGGCGATGCCGATGAGGAGTTCATCCATGTTTCAGTGAGGAAGGCGATGTCGGGAGAGTTTGTTGTGAGTAGGTCCCAAAGCTCGATGGCGTGCTTGTGGACGGAGCAGGTGTTAAGGAGGATGCAGTTGAGGTGATTGAGGTGTTTGGTCTTGTTGTGGTGCTTGTTGGTGTTGTTGGTGTGAGTGCAGGAGAAGTAGCATGAGTGGCATGTGAAAGGTCCGTGTGTGTGTCTTGGGGTTGGCCTGGGCGAAGGCAGTGTGTCGGCCGGGGTTGAGAGCAAGGAACTCTGTGGAGGAGTAGTGGCGCTTGGGGGGGCCGGAGGGGTGTGGACCAGGGGCACGGGTGCTGGGCGCGGTCCAGATGCGGATGGGCTTGCCTCTGGTGCGCCTCCGGCGCGGCCGCACAGCAGCCGCCATTAAGAAGGGGAGGTGAGAAGGAGGAGCAGCTGGGAAGCAGGAGGGAGTGGAAAATGGGGGCGTGAGGGGGGCGGGGCCACAGGGGACGCAGCGGCGAGGTCGGAACAACCGGCAAGAGCCAGAATTGTAAACGGGCACAATTATAGAAAGGGAAACTAAGTCAAATGAAGCGGAGCAGAAAATGGCCACAGGTAAGATTAAAAACAGTGCAAAAACAAAAATATACGTTACAAAAAACAAAATACGAACTACAAAGACGAAATAAGGTACAATGCACGCTAGATACGCCTACCACTAGGCACCAGGGAACTTCCTTCTTCAGCAAAGGCGGGGTCAGGGGCACAGAGGCAGGCTGGTGGAGCTGAGTGTAGTCCTGGCCCAAAGGCAGGTCAGGGGGTCACACTCGGCACCACGCAGCGGCCGCCATTAAGAAGGGGAGGTGGGAGCAGCTGGGAGGCGGAAGGGAGTGGCAAATGGGGGCACGAGGGGGGTTGAGCTGCAGGGGACGCAGCGGCGAGGTCGGAACAATCGGCAAGAGCTGGAATTGTAAACGGGCACAATTAGAGAAAAGGAAACTAAGTAAAACGAAGCGGAGCAGAAAATGGGCACAGGTAAGATTAAAAACAGTGCAAAAAACGAAAATACACGTTACAAAAACGAAATACAAACTACAAAGACGAAATAAGGTACAATGCACGCTAGATACGCCTACCACTAGGCACCAGGGAACTTCCTTCTTCAGCAAAGGTGGGGTCAGGGGCACAGAGGCAGGCTGGTGGAGCCGAGTGTAGTGCTGGCCCAAAGGCAGGTCAGGGGGTCACACTATGCACTGCGCAGTGGGCGCCATTAAGAAGGGGAGGTGGAAGGGAGGAGCAGCTGGGAGATGGGAGGGAGTGGCCAATGGGGCCACGAGGGGGGCGGGGCTGCAGGGGACGCAGCGGCGAGGTCGGAACAACTGGCAAGAGCTGGAATTGTAAACGGGCACAATTAGAGAAAAGGAAACTAAGTAAAACGAAGCGGAGCAGAAAATGGGCACAGGTAAGATTAAAAACAGTGCAAAAAACGAAAATACACGTTACAAAAACGAAATACAAACTACAAAGACGAAATAAGGTACAATGCACGCTAGATACGCCTACCACTAGGCACCAGGGAACTTCCTTCTTTAGCAAAGGTGGGGTCAGGGGCACAGAGGCAGGCTGGTGGAGCCGAGTGTAGTCCTGGCCCAAAGGCAGGTCAGGGGGTCACACTCTGCACTGCGCAGTGGGCGCCATTAAGAAGGGGAGGTGGAAGGGAGGAGCAGCTGGGAGACGGGAGGGAGTGGCCAATGGGGCCACGAGGGGGGCGGGGCTGCAGGGGACGCAGCGGCGAGGTCGGAACAACTGGCAAGAGCCCGAATTGTAAACGGGCACAATTAGATAAAAGGAAACTAAGTAAAACGAAGCGGAGCAGAAAATGGGCACAGGTAAGATTATAAACAGTGCAAAAAACGAAAATACACATTACAAAAATTAAATACGAACTACAAAGACGAAATAAGGTACAATGCACGGTAGATACGCCTACCACTACGCACCAGGGAACTTTCTTCTTCAGCAAAGGCCGGGTCAGGGGCACGGAGGCAGGCTGGTGGAGCCGAGTGTAGTCCTGGCCCAAAGGCAGGTCAGGGGGTCACACTCAGCACCGCCATTAAGGGGAGGTGGGAGGGAGGAGCAGGCAGGAGGGAGTGGCCAATGGGAGCGCAAGGGCGGCGGGCCGCTTGGGCCGCAGCAGCGAGGTCGGAACAACTGGCAAGAGCCTGAATTGTAAACGGGCACAATTAGAGAAAAGGAAACTAAGTAAAACGAAGCGGAGCAGAAAATGGGAACAGGTAGGTGACTAGCTGCATTGCACTGTGCCACTTTTCTAAATATCTGGTCCCAAGTGTCATGTGCACATTGTGGGAACAATGTACAGCAACATGTAACTAATGATTACACATTCTGACCTTCCTTCACTAATCTGTCAATGTCAGTAGCTACAGAACATTTGTGACCAGTAATTTTTCATTCTACTTTGTGTGAATGAACTGAACCACATCATCTGCAATGGTCAACTAATCACGTCAAAAACCATGGGGCTGATTTAAGAGCCCCTAGCACCTCCTTGACCCACATTAGCGCCAATTTCTTTTTTTTTACAGTAATGTGGCCCAACGAGGCCAAAATCGCTGCACCAAATTTAATGTATGTAAAGGGGGTGTTCTCCTGTTAAAGGGGCGAAAACAAAATTGACGCTAATTTCCTTTACTACCATTATGGTGTGCAGTATCTTAGATACGGAGCACACATGGTGACTTTAGAGGGGCACTTAGGGGCACAAGGAAAGTGGCTTGATTTTATCCCTCCATGTGCCTGCATGTCTCACGCACGTATTATTGCTTATTCATGCATTATTGCTTATTCATGGTAAAAGCATTTCTGCCGTCATGACCTATAAAAAGAAGATGAGAGCACACTGTTACAAACAAGAGAAGTGATAACACAAGTGTATTAAGAGTACCTTTAAATTTTAGTTTTAATCCATACAGCCTTTGATTTCTCTTCAGTGGGTAAGGAGGTGGTAAAAGTGGGACAGGACTCTATAACATATTCAAAAGGAAAGTAAACACGTGTTTCGTTCATACAGGACTTTATCAAGGCGGTATTAATCTTGTAAGTAGAAGAAGCAATGCCACTGGCATCACAAAAAGTGCCAGGTACGAAGTACTCTTGATGCCCAGATTACCTATAATCGTGGGGTAGGTATTAGTAAATGAGATGAAGTTGTGGGATCTCTAAATTAAGGAAGGCAAAAAATAATCTAGAAACTCCCTAGTAACAAATAGATTACTGCAACAATCTTAACATGAGCATTTAGGCAGAAATCTAGTTAGAAGTCGTTTCAGTAGTGTATAAGGATTAGTCAAAAGTTTAAAATAATGCCATATTGACCTCGGAAAGAATGGAACTGCTGTTTTTTTAAGTACCTACCATTTTATGTAGATTCTTCTTCCAAATTCATAAAGTCTGGAGATCTATCTATTAAAATTTAAGGAACATTCTGCCCTGCATTCTTAACAAAAAGCTAGCTTCATTTGTAGGTCTCTTGAGTCTATCATGCTTGGACAATGGGGAGGTTAGACTTCCAGAGAAACAGCAGAAGAAATTACAACATATCCAAAACATGTCTGTTCGCTCAGTTTCAGTGTGTGAAAGGTTGACGAAGTTTCAGATATTTACCCTTTGCTACGTTGGCTGTCAATCCAGCTGAGGATCTACGAAGTACTGTGCATTATGCAGCAAGCTATTTTCAGATTTAGCCCAAATTTTCTCTCAGATCTTGTATTTCCCCATGACCCGCTCCCTTAGATTTCGATCTTGCAGTTTATTGAAGATCCAGCAATTCAAGAAGGCATTCTGTAGTGGAAGATCCTTGAAAGTTTTGGAACTCCAACTCTCGAACTCTCTTCCTCTTCAGCTGAGTTCAGCATCTGAAAATGTGACTTTCCATAAAGTAGTTGAAGTCTTCCATCGCCTCCTAATCTGGACTCTGTTCTCTTCCAAGCCTTTCCTGCCTATCTGTCTCATCCCCTTTCCTTGTCTCTTTGCGATTCTGTTGTTTAGCGCCATGGGGCCTTCAGGGGACTATGCAGTTTATATATAATAAATAAATACAATAGAAATGGAATAGAATCATATGAATAGCCAGTTTTCGGTGTTCTCTTTAATCTGTATTTCCTCAAGCAACAGTATATTGCTTTTCTCCCTTTCCAGTGTTTTAAATTATAAACTGTCTAATGTTCTCATGAGCTGCAGATCCTCTATATTTAGGAATCCAGATACAGCTTTCACTTAATGGGCAATGCCCTTTGTTTTTGTGATTGCATTGAACAACTCTAATTTTATTTTCCTATTATATGTATAGATCTTTCTCCTGGTTTTAGCTAGGTCACGAAGAGTTTCAAGACAAAAGCGGAATTTCTTTAATTTTTTTTAGTTAATACACAGTAAATGTTTTGGAGATGTTACTCACTCTTAAGCTATCTTCCAATGAGTCCCCTCTTGTCCATTGTGAAATCTATTTTAGATGCTGATGGCATTTTGGGATGTTTTACTTCATGCCCCAGCTCTCCTTCTCTTCCAACTTGTTTGCATACACAGGGTCTCCATTTTCCTTTCTTTGGTTTCTGACCCATGTGCAACTAGTGCATCTCTTCTAAAAAAAACAAGAAAAAAAACACATCCTCCATATTATTGTCTGCTACAAGATTCTTTCCCTTACAAAGTTCTTTTGGGTCATTACAAGAACTGCTGATTGTTTCTGTCTCAACTATTTATCTCTTTACTCAATTGCTTCTTTTTTCCTAGTGGTTTCAAACCTTATAGCAAAGGTATAAACATGTACTGTCATTTTGAAATGTGCATTGTGTTCGATTTTGTACATCATCTTCATGTTTGTAGAGTAATTTCTCAATCCTGCTTTATAAAAAAAAATTTGGGCCTCATTACGAGGCTGGCTGTCCAAGGACCACCATCCTTATGGTGATGGTCGGACTGCTGCAACTGTGGCAGTCCGACAGCCAAATCACAGTTCTGGCAGGAGGACCCACCAGTGGACCGCCTGCCCCCACCGGGAACAAGGGTCCCGACGGGGCGACGGCCGTCGTGGTTGTAACCAGCCAAGGTGGCGCTGAACTCAGCGCCGCCTGGCTGATGACAACTCAGCTTTCCGCCAGCCTTTCCACGATCTGTAGGGGACCCCACAAGTATGACTGTGGCGTCCTTTCTACAGCTTTGGCTTTCTACGTTTAGGACCGCCAAAGTCATGATGAGGCCCTCAATGTCTTTGAATTTTGGTGCTAGAGCGGTTCCTTCTAATGCTACTATTTTCAGTCTACCCAATAGCCTTTGACTCATTTGGAACAAGACATGTTACCATCATTCAAATATTGAAGCTTCTTCTGACATGTATATTGAAGGCTTGTCATTACAGTTATTCTGAGACTCTAACAGTTATATGCTCGTGTACTTGCTTTATAAAGTAAGTGGATATAAATATTAGTATAAAAATAAAATAAAAAACACAAATGAACGTCTGCTAACTACTCCATCTGTCTGTAATACACATATTTTGTGCTACATTCTAGGCATTTTGAGCAGTGTTCCATCTTCAATGAATGATGATTTCGATTTTTTATTGCACGTTAAATTAATGTATTCTTAACGTTAATTGAAATACATTGCTTTTAAATGCACCATGCGTTATAAGCTTGTTCATGATAGTTTGGTTCACTGCTGGCTGTTTATAGAAGGATTTGTGTTTTGGCTTCTTTTTACGGGAAATGTTGCTCTTTTTTTGATTTCAGACCAAGTAACAAAGCACAATCAACTAAGCAGAAAAGAGAAAATGGGAAGCACAGCGCAGGTTAGAGGCCACACAGGTTGTGAGATCTTACACAAGGCAACTGGTGTTAGGGAGCACTGATAGGACGTAAAGTGGGAAGGGAAATACCAACCATGTTTACGTTTTTTTGGGTTCCCAAACTGCAGCGGCTGGTACTTGAGCGTTCCAATTGATTGTGTTCCAGATGATTTTGAAATCATTTAGGAATAGTCTAGGCAACATTACAATTCTTTGACAAGTTTTCCTTTTGATTGGTTACTCAAGTTTGTATTTAAGAATAGGGAAATGTATTTTCAGTCGCTGCTCATGAGAGGGAGAAGGAGCGGCGCAGGCGTGGAGGGGGCGCAAAAAACAAATAAATGAATGAAAAAAAAAAACGTACCTGTTTCGCCGCAACACCTACAAACCGCTCCCCGCTCCTCATCTGCAGGGACATTCTCAGGCTCCCAGTCTGCTCTGCGTCAAATCCTACCGCTGCTTTCATGCTGCCAGCAGCATGCAAGCATCAGTAGGATTGGACAGAGTGCCCTGGCTGGGCGCTCCTAGGCAGAGTGGGAGTCTCTGCCTACTCTCTCCAATCTGGCACTGCGATGCTGGGTTGGACAGAGCCTACTGCGCATGTATGTTTGGCTGGCCCGAGGTCGGCTGGCCAAACAAACATACATGTGCACTCCCCTTCAGTCCCTGTCACGCCAGTGGCCCGCCCCTTTTGCACTAAAAATGTAATAAACATAGTTTATTACCTTTTTACTGAATTTGTTTTGCAGCTCCTGCTGCTGGTGTTGGGGGGGGTGACGCTACCCCGCCATAGCGGAGGAGCCACCCCTGCTTATTTGATTTTAATGATTTTCATTACTTTTTACCTGTCTTGGCAAGAAAATCCTGGCCAGGCCTGTAAAGTACTGGTGATTTGAAACCCTGATGGTGGTACAGCCTATGTAAACATAAGGAAGGAAACTGAGTATGGTGGTGCATCGACAGGGGGAGCAAATAAGACGAAGAGAGGGGCAATGAGGGGATTATGCAGTGGATGTCTGGTACTTAGGGAACTGGTGGATGGAACAGCAAGAGAGCATCTGGGGGAACGATGGATGGCTGCCAGTAGGACCACACAGAGTGAATAGAAGAGGAGGCACATCCATAAGATTTAAGTGGCACAGAGGGTAAGGCCTCTGCAAGAAACTCTAGAGCACCATCACAGGGGTGGGGCACAGAGGCAGCATTTTGTACACCGAGGAGACTGGTGCATATAGAGGGCACAATTGGGTGGGATGCTTTGAAGTCAGTTAGGGGTGGCCATAAGTAGCAGGTTCCATCCTTGGCTTTCCATTAGCTACTTGTGGCAGGAACGTAGGGGGAGACTTATAAATATTTTGCGCTTGGTTAGAATCATGAAAGTGACGCTAAGCAGCACAAAATGTTTTTTCCTAATTTACTTTCCAGTGCAAAACTTGTTTTGTGCTGGAAAGTACCCCAAAAATAATGCAAAGCAACATGAAGCATTGTTTTGCGTTACTTAGAGCCAAAGGGGCGTTCCATGGGTGGAACATGGGAGTTCCCATGCAACCACCCATGCCTTTTGATTCAAAACCCCATCTACAAACAACAGTAGACAGGGTTTTGTGCCAAAAGTTTACGTCATTTGAAAGCAGGCATGAAAAGGAAAAGAGTTTTCATTTCTCCTTTCTTTTCTGACTTTGCATGTGTGCTTCACTATGCAGCACGCATACAAAGTAGGGAATGTTTCAAAGTATGTCTAAGCATAGTAGTTTGTACTGGAATGGCACCCTACCTGTACAAAATCTATGCTAGACGCACACACACTTTGGTGCAAAGGTGTGTGAATGGCACACAGCAGCTGAAATCAGTGTCGGCACAGGGGAGAGGGAGGAGAATGCCATATCTTTGTATATCTGGTGCTGTCCTGCTCCTTTCCTGTCACACACGCAGTGCAGCATTTTTGACTGCTACGCTGTGTTCTGTGCCTTTTCTGTAAATCTGGGCCATAATGTAAGCAGGGCTATAACAACCTTGTTTACTTTCTTTAGTTCTGACTCCTTGCTTTTATTCTATTCTCTCAGCAACAAATAGGAGATTGCTAAGGGGTGAAGGTTGAAACAATGGGCTATTCTGTATTGTCAATTAGGATGAGAGGGTACATGATAACACTTGATTAAGTAAGACATTTGGGGAATTAGTGTCCATATTCGAGTGCTTGAAGAAAGAGCATCACGAGAACAAGGGAGAGGATTGCTGGGGACAATTAAAATGCTAAGATGACATCTCAGCAAAGCAACAGAGTTGCAAGAGCGGAGGATGCAGCCATGGCTCAAGTATATCTTCCTGCAGCTCTTGCTCATTACCTTGAAAGACACTGGCTTCATCTCACAGGAAAACAAAAATCAGCGGAGTTGCACACTGTTTCTGGTAAGATTTTGCAAGTCCTCCCCAGGGCATGCTGCTATGGTGACATATACAGTCACACAGTCATTTACCCACTCTAGAAAATGGATGCTTACATGCTGAGGTGCAGCCAAGATTTGATAACACTTGACACGTTTCATACTCTCAGTATTCTTCATAAGAATAAGGGCCTAATTTAGATCTTGATGGGAGTTCCGTCGTCCTGCCGTGACAGCGGTTCCATGTAGTCCGTCAAGCAGATGGAATTCCGACCACTGTATTTAGATATATGGCGGCTGAACCTTCGTCCACATCGACAAAGTGGAGTCTGCCATGTAAGCGGTCTACTGCTGTTGACTCGGCAGACTCCAATGCTAGCTAACTGTACTCCGTTACCGTCAGGGCGGTGGGATTCCACCAAACTTATTTAAATTTCACAGTTGTATTGGCGTTGTTCTGGCAGCAGATTCCTGATGGCGGGAGTCCACTGCGGGACCCGCTCAACATTTTACAATGTCTGTGGCTATTGGATGGATTCCTGGAGCACACATCTGATGTATATTGGCCAGTTGTGAACACCTGCATAACTCTATAAAACACACTCCATTTCAGACCATGATAATTTGCCATTCCTCTGCAGAACACCATTTTGCTGCTGAATTTGCCACTCAGAAGTCAGGTTATCTTATTTTCTTTACTCCCTTTGTTCATTTTTAGCATTTGTCTCTCTTTTAAATTATTTCATTAACTTGTGTGCCACTATTTAATTTATTTTCAGTTATTCATAATGGCAGGGAGGAGAAATCCACATTTTACAGAGCGAAAATTGTCAGTCATGGTGGGTGACATCATTAGAGTAGAGCCACAATTGTTTGGAGCCCAAGACCAAAATACAACCATATCTCAGAAAAGGCAAATGTGGGCCAGAATAGTTGACCGAGTGAATGCTGTAGCTAACAATCTGCGCACACAGGAGGTGTAGGAAAGTACCATATTTCTTGACATGTTACCCCCAATTTCTGCATGATTGTCAGTGTTTTGACTGTGTCACTGGGATCCTGCTAGTCAGGACCCCAGTGCTTATGGGTTGTGGCCTACATGTCAGTATGTTTTACTGTTTTGTCAGTATGCTTGACTGTGTCACTGGAGTCCTGCTTACCACAACTCCAGTGCTTATGCTCTCTCTCTTTCCAAATGTGTCACTATAGTCTAGTGACTACTTATTTCACTCCAGATTGGCATACTGGACCCCCCTTATAAGTCCCTAGTATATGGTACCTAGGTACCCAGGGCATTGGGGTTCCAGGAGATCCTTATGGGCTGCAGCATTTCTTTTGCCACCCATATGGAGCTGATACTAACACTTCTTCAGGACTACCATTGCAGCCTGAGTGAAATAGTGTAAGCACTATCTCACAGCCATTTGCACTGCACCAGGTCACTTATAAGTCACCTATATATCTAACCTTCAGGCCCTGAAGGCTAGGTGTATAGTACCTGTGTGTGAGGGCACCCCTGCACTAGCAGAGGTGCCCCCACATCATCCAGGCCCATTTTCCTGGACTTTGAGAGTGCGGGGACGCCATTGTAAGTGTGCACTACATATAGGTCAATACATATATGTAGCTTCCCAATGGTAATCCTGAATATGGCCATGTGAGGTGTCTAGGAACTGGAAATGGTACCCCCAATCCAATTCTGGTATTCGGGGGGCACCCTGGGGGCTCCACTATGGACCCCCAGTACTGCCAAGCCACCTATCTGAGGTTTCCACTGCAGTCCCAGCTGCTGCCACCTCACAGACAGGCTTCTGCCCTCCTGGGTCTTGAGCAGCTCAATCCCAGGAAGCAGAACAATGCATTTCCTTTAGGAGAGGGGTGTTACACCCTATCCCTTTGGAAATATGTTTTACAGCCATGGGATGGGTATCCTCCCAGAGCTTCTGGAAATGCTTTGAAGGGCACAAATGGTGCCCTCCTTGCATAATCCAGTCTACACCGGTTCAAGGACCCCCAGTCCCTGCTCTGGCACAAAACTGGACAAAGGAAAGGGAGGTGACCACTCCCCTGTCCACCACCACCCCAGAGGTGGTGCCCAGAGCTCCTCCAGAGTGTCCCTGGGTTCTGCCTTCTGGTTTTCAGGATGATCAGGGAACTCTGTGAGCAGCTGAGTGGCCAGTCCAGCAGGTGACGTCAGAGACCCCTCCTGATAGGTGCTTACCTAGTTAGGTGACCAATGCCCCTCTCGAGGCTATTTAGGGTCTCTCCTCTGGGTGTTTTCTCAGATTCGGTTTTGCAAGACTCCAGCAGGAGTCCTCTGCAACCTCTGCTTCACCTTCTACCGCCGGATCAACTGCAGAACTGCTGCAGGAACTCTACAACTGCAACAAAGTATCCAAGAAGGCTACTGCAACTCTGTAACTTCAGCTCCTGCCAGCAACTGCAACAGTTTCCATGTTGTGCATGCTCCGGGGACTGCCTGTCCTTATCCTGCACCAGAAGGACAGAAGGAATCTCCAGTGGAGTGATGGAGTCACTTCCCTGCTTCATCAGGCACCTCTCTGCAGCAACGATCGGTACTCTGGGTCCCCTCTCCTGATGATAAGCGTGGATCCTGGAACACAGGTGGTGGACCGAAGTGACCCTTACTGTCCAAAGGTCCCGCTGTCCAAATTTCGTGGAGGTAAGAGCTTGCCTCCCCGAGCCAGAGAGTACCCATGTGCACCACTTGTTTTGCAGCTCCTAGGGCTTCTGTGTGCTTCTTCTAGGAATTCTTCATGCACAGTGTAGCCCAGGTCCCCAGCACTCTACCCTGCGACGCTCAGCTCCCTGAGTTGTTCTCTGGTGGTGTGGGATCCCTTTGTGTAGTGCTGTGACAACCGCGATTTGCAACTCCTTTGTCCCCGTGTCCTGGGACTCCAGTGGGTGCTGCCTGGTATTCTGAGGGCTTTCGGAGGTGCCGAGAGCCCCCTCTGTCTCCTCAGTCCGAGTGGAGATCCCCAGGTCCCTCCTGGGTCCAGGAAGCACCTTCTCCCACCAAACGCGTCTTTTGCGTAAGCCAAGGCTTGTTGGTGGAATCCAATGACAAAAACCAGCCTGCATACATCTACTCGACATGGGACATCTCTTGCACCAAGTAGGGACCCACAGCTGTCTTCTTTGGTGCATTTCTGACTTTTTCTTCCAACCAGAGAATCCACTTTTGCACCTTCATCTGGGTTAGCAGGGGCTCCTGTTACTCCTGGACTCTTCATCTGTTCTTGGACTTGGTCTCCTCTCTCTGCAGGTCTTCAGGTCCAGTAATCCATCATTGGTGTCCAGCAGCCTTGCTTGGTTTTTGCATTATTCTTTATCACAACCTCTAGTGTGTTCTGAGGAAACTTGCTGTACTTTACTCCTGCTTTCCAGGGCTCTGGGGTGGGGTACTTTACTTACCTTTGGTGTTTTCTTACACTCCCAGTGCCCCTCTACACACTAGTCTTGCCTAGGTGGGAAACCGACATTTGCATTCCATTATTTTAGTATATGGTTTGTGTTCCCCCTAGGCCCATTGTAACCTATTGTGATTTTCACTATTTGCACTATTTTATGACTGCTTACTTAACTGATTTTGGTTACTTGTGTATATTTTATGTATAGTATTTACCTCCTAAAGGAGTATAGCCTCTAAGATATTTTTGGCCTTGTGTCACTAAAAATAAAGTACCTTTATTTTTGGTAACACTGAGTATTGTCTTTCTTGTGTGTAAGTACTGTGTGACTACAGTGGTATTGCAAGAGCTTTGCATGTCTCCTAGTTCAGCCGTGGCTGCTCTGCTACAACTACCCATAGGCAGCCTAAGCTGCTAGAACACTGCCTAAATTTCACTAATAAGGGATAACTGGACCTGGTATAAGGTGTAAGTACCTTCGATACCCACTACAAACCAGGCCAGCTTCCTACAGGAGGGAATTGGGAAGAGGTGGAATGACCTGTGGGGGGAGTGTGTTCCCTGGCCTCCAAGCATCACCTGGAGGCCGAGAGGACTGGTGGTGGTTCTCCCAACCCCCATTAGAACATTTTCCCTGGGAGGAGAAGGTCTTGAAGATCCTACATCCTGAATGCTTGACAGGAATCCCTGGTGAAGTGGAGACTGGTAAATTGGACTTATGTATTTCTCACTAAACATAAATGTAGTTTTCGATCTTATGTTAGCTGTACATAATGTGTTTTCCACTTTTGTAAAACATATAAGTATAATTTTAAAAATCACAAATTTATTGTCATCACCCAATCAATAGCATTATGGTGCTCTCACCTATTTTACTAATGGGCAATATGTGTGGTCAATATATGTGTTGTTCTTCATTTATCATTTCTTGTATTTGATGGATTGTTTCTTTGAATGTATTTTGTTGTAGTTAAGATGACTGGTTAAAAACCCCATCCATTATACCATGAAGGTATGCTACTTGTAAGTCTTTTTCACCTCTTAACAAATTTCATATGTCATAATTTAGTAAATGTGTGTACATCATCACTGCATATATTTTACTAGTAATGTTCAACTTACAATTTTCCAAGTGTTGGCCATGTCAAATTGAAAGGACTACAACTACCATGATGCCTTGCTCTTGTAAATGGAAAATATGTTTGCAATGTGATGTTGGTCATTCTCTCTTTACTTCCATGTATGCGCATATGTCAACGTGTCAGGCATTTCTCAAACCATATTTTATCCAATGAAGAAAAAGTGGATTATTTAATGCAATTTTGTTTGTTGTCACATTCTTGTGATTTCATTGACGTGATTTAGTTGGATTCACAACTCAAAGTATGTTGACTTCAAGATTTTATTTCAGGTTAAAATGTATGCAGAATATAAGTAGTAATGATAATAACTTACCAAATTCATATGCTGACCAATGCCATTAATCCTGCTAGGCCTCAGAATGGTTAACTTATCATTTCTCCTCCATGCTGAGTTGGGTTGAATATGTGGTATCAATTATGTACACCTCCTAAGTAAGCTCTTTCTTTTCAGGACATCTCTTCATATGTCTTTTTTAAGTTTGCATATGTGTAATTTATAATGTTTGGGTAATTAACAAAAAACACTGAAAGGTCTAAACATATTCTAAAAATCAATTTAGTTTGCTTCATTTGTAGCTCCAAGCACATTTGATGTATAATCCAGGCCTTTACAATTTGTTTTCTTGTAATTCATTTTAGGTCCTAGACTGAGTATGTGGACAACCATCTGCCACTGAAGATACCTCAACTCCAGACCAGGATCAAGCGATCAGTGAGGACTCCACTCCTGCAAGTACGAGTGATGTGGAGCAGCCATCTAGTCTGTCGGGGCAGTCCCAAGACATGATGGGCCAGGTCCTTACAGAGCTCTAGGACATTAAGGCGTTGTAGAGGGAGCTCAATGTAGAGATGCAGACTCTAAACTCAAATTTGAGCTTCCTGACTGGGATGCTGTTTAATATTTACCATTACATGTGCAGGGCTTTCCCATCAACATTTACCCTTTTGTGGGGCTGCATAACATCTGGCCCACTACACCTGTCTCAGCAACAGAGAAAGGAGGCCCTGCCAAAAGCAGAAACTCCTGTAACCACCTCAGTCCCTGCATCTTTTGACTCAGCCCCCCGAGTAGAGGACGGTCATATGGACCACCATGAGAGGAAGGCAAGGCCTCCACTCTACCAGCTAGAGACGAGGAACTTAATTTCCTCCAGTGAGTAACTACCATTCACTCTGTGGGCTAGATTCTGGACCCATTTACGTTTTAGATACCAGCTGTATTTTGCACATTGAACTTCAAACAATGTTGCTTCTAAAATAATTATTTAATTCACAATTACTGACTGTTATTTTGGTTTTGTAAAAGTTTGTAAACATTCAGTTTGACTAAGCATAGCAATGAACAGAGTATTACAGTCATAGGCGCAGAGTAGCAGTGGTAACAGCAAGTCATTACAGTGCACACCAGGGTAATGGGTGGAGCAGAAAGAGTTTGACTTCAATAAAAGCCTCATTCATAATTGACAGGTAAGTACAAATGGATAATTAAGTAAGCAACTAAGTTTACTGTTTATCTCTTTTTATTTGACTTTTCCGATAAATGTCTCTCCCTTTTACCTGTTTCTACTTGGCTGTATGTCTGTAGGATGTATCCTTCCTTTCGTTCTTCCTTGTTCCATATCTTCTTTTTCCGTTTCAGGTTGGCGTCGCATGGTTCCAGAAGATCGTCCACACCATGAGAGGGAGAGAAAAATAAGAAACCCGTTTTAAAGGTACGTTTTAAATTTATGGCAGGTATTACTCTTTCTTTCCTCTCTGACTATTCTTTCTCTATTTCTGTCTTGTTTCCTTTGTGCGTTTCTGTGCCCCTTCGTTATCCAGTGATTTTAGTCTCTTGATGAATCTCTAGTATTTTCTTTTACTGTAGTCCTATCACTCTATTTTGTTCTGGCCTCTTAATTTCCTTCTTTTATAGTATCCTGTCTCTTAAGTTAATTTCGGTGCTGTTTCCTTCATGCAGTACCCCGCTTTTCCCTTCACCCAGTGCCTTTTTCCTATATCTTTTTCTTTCAGTGTTTTAATAAGTATTTGAATATAAGGGAAAGAAAAAAAAATAAAACCAAACAGACAGTGCTCCCACTTCTGTGACTTTCTCCGCCCTACCCCCCCAGCTAGTTGCATGTACTTAGTGGGGCCACACTCCTCCTGGAACATGGCTGGCTTCTTCGTGTCGATCTCCCTCTCAGTCTTCTTGCGGTGGTGTCCTCCTTGGTGCTCCCTGCTGTCCATTTCCGATCCCCGTCTCTTCCTCCACTGTGGTGCTTTCGCTGAACGCCTCGTCCTCCTCGTCTCCCGGCTTTTCTTTATTTTCTACCTCCCGGCGTCTTCCTGGTATTAAAGGCCCGCCTCCTGTGTCGCTGAGCCGTCGTGACGTAGGGGTTTGACTTCTACTCCGGCACCCTGATCAGTGCCCCCGGGGTATGTCAGGTCCAGCGCCGATCCTCGCTCCCTGTCACAATAATATGATAACAGGGAGAAGCAGCCTCTGGTTAGTATATAAACATGCATTAACAGAACAACAGGCTATAAACACATGGTCAAAATGACATTTACATATTATTATTAGTTACGTGCATTACATAGTCATCTTAATATGACACACACAGCCCTCATCTCTCATTTACCCTAGTGGAAACATCGTCGCCCTCCGTCTCTCCTCTTTGCCCTCTAAACAGGTCTAATAGGCACCGCAATGACTACTGGGGAGACTCTGGGGTGGGAGTAATCCACTGTATATTTCGGATTGTGTATTACAGTATACGATGTCAGCATGCCAATCCTTGAGATTTGGCAGTGGGCCTTGAGCCCATCTCACAGCCACCCAACGTCTAGCAAGCAGTAAGCCTATGGTGACCAGCCTCCTAACCTCCTCATCAATGTCCCTATCATACCCCACCATTGCTAGCATCGGGGTAAACACTACCACAGCCCCAGTGATGACCTCTAGTTCCCTAAATATCGCCTGCTAGAACTCATGAATGCCAGGGCAGAGTCACACAATCCAGCAACACTTTCTCCACTTCGCTCACATTCTACGGTATCTCGTAGCCCATATTGAAATAGTTGTTCGGGGGTATAGTACATCGATTAACATATTTAAAATGTACCAAACAGTGTCTACCTGCCATTCAATGAGATGGTCTTGACCACTGAACAACAGTGTTGCCGATGTTTAGCACTTATGACTATACCAAGATACCTCTGCCAGTGCAACCGAGCCTTAGTCAACCCAGGTCTGAGCGTTTCTTGGGCATACGCATAAAGTCTTGCAACTAGCCTGACGTAAGCAACAACGTGCAGAAAAAAGGGTAGTGCTGGCATGTCAGGAGGCTCCTGAAGATCGTCGCCCAACAACTCACGGAATGCATGTCAAGATTTGTGAAAGTGGTAGCGAGTAAGTGCTGTTGGCCCATCACTTCATTCCTGAACTACCTCCCACTTGCACATTGGGCTGAAACAGTGAAAGGACCACGACACTCAATTGAAAGGAATAAAAGGCTGCTTTAATAGAACAGGTCTGGCAATAAAATACAACCTCAGCATAAAGCCTCACAAAACTATCCAAACCTCACTAATACAAATTCATCACCTAACCCCTCCCCCTCCCTCTAAACTGACCCCTCCGCATTACCCCTTGTCCCATCCCCACCTTGACCCGACCAACCCATTAACCCATCTGTCCTGCTGTCCACTTTCTCCAGTTACCCTTGCCTGTGCAAACTCCCTGCCCTATCATCTTTTCTGATCGACCCCTTCCCCCCCGAAAGGCCTTGGTAAAACAAAACCATCCTGCCCCGCCAGACCTGACTACCAGCGGCGTAACCCCCCCCCCCCTTAACATCAAATATCAATCAAGAAATCTAGGCAACCACAAACCAATACAGACCTGCCCTGTTAAAACCTCAAATAGCTAACTGATGCCCAAGGGGAAGAAGGAAACCACGAAAACCCGGGAATGAAAACCCCAACCTGAGGAGAAACAAAGAAGGAAGGGAAGAAACATTCACGAGAGGGCACGAAGACAAACGCCCATTGGGTGTGACAACGGCCAAAGAGGCCGCCCACACCCAGCCCCTGCCTTTTAACCCCTTGCCCTGGACACCGCCCCATCTGGAACCTCCTCCAATCCCCATTGAGCGCGTGGACCA
The DNA here is from genome assembly GCF_031143425.1 of Pleurodeles waltl. Taxonomy (NCBI): domain Eukaryota; kingdom Metazoa; phylum Chordata; class Amphibia; order Caudata; family Salamandridae; genus Pleurodeles; species Pleurodeles waltl. The sequence continues at coordinate 458,467,660 of NC_090449.1, read as the reverse complement.
TTCCACAGCAGCCCGATAAGCACAGGGGAGACCGGGCAAGTCCTTCGCTCCCCCCAAGCCCCCATCGGGCTGAAACAGTGAAAGGACCACAACACTCAATTGAAAGGGATAAAAGTCTGCTTTAATAGAACAGGTCTGGCAATAAAATACAACCTCTGCATAAAGCTTCACAAAACTACCCAAACCTCACTAATACAAATTCATCACCTAACCCCTCCCCCTCCCTCTAAACTGACCCCTCCGCACTACCCCTTGTCCCATCCCCACCTTGACCCGACCAACCCATTAACCCATCTGTCCTGCTGTCCACCTTCTCCAGTTACCCTTGCCTGTGCAAACTCCCTGCCCTCTCATCTTTTCTGATCGACCCCTTCCCCCCCGAAAAGCCACACCGGAAAACCTGTGTAGGCGTTTCCCTGCCCCACCCAACCCCATCTACCTGTCCCACAATCTTTCTCCCATCAATTCAGCAATCAACAGCCGAAGTTCCAACAAATAGTGTTCATTACCCAAAAAAGGATAAGTGTTCCGCATCCTGCCTAAATAACTATGGGGGTCATTCTGACCTTGGCGGTCTTTTCGCAAGACCGCTGAGTTACCGCCGCGGTGAAGACCGCCGACCGCGGCGGTATGCCGCTGTGCGCATTCTGACCGCTGGGAGCGTTCCGCCGGAAAACCGCCAGCAGCCACACTGGCGGTCGGCGGGAAAGTGGAGACTGGTCAACCTCCACCGCCACGCCAGCAGAACACCGCCAACAGAATTACGACCCACATTTCTGTGTGGCGGTCTTCTGTTGGCGGTCTTCTGTTGGCGGTCACCTCCCCATGGCTCCTGTCACCTCCCGGAGGACCAACGCACAAGGTAAGTTGATCGTCCGTGAGGGGAGGGGGTGGGGGGGTGTTGTGTGATGTGTGCGTGCATGGGGGTGTGCGTGTGAGTGTGTAGAGGGGGTGTGAGAGTGCGTGCATGCGGGCGGGGAGTGCTGCTGTGCCTATGGGCAATGTGTGTAGTTCGGCGGGTGCGCATGTCGGCATGTATGTGTGCGGGTATGTGTCCCCGTTGTGTATGTGTGTGTGTAGGGGGTGTGTATATGTGCATGTTTGGGGTGTGTGCATGTCGGGGTGCGTGTATGTGCATGTCGGGGTGGGGGTGGGGAGGGGGTTCGTACCACCTCTGGGGGGTGGCAGGGGGGTGGAGGGTGTGGGGGGAGGACTCGGGGGGGCAGTGGGGGGTGGGGGAGACCCCTATCAGTGCCAGGGAAGGAATTCCCTGGCCCCGATAGTGCCTACCGCCATGGTTCGCATGGCGGTTCCCGAACGCCAGAAACCGCGGCGGTAAGCAGGGTCATGATACCGTTGGCGGTCTTGGGTCGACCGCCGGACCGGAGTGCGCAGTGGCTGTCGGAGTGGGGAAGTGGCGGTCGGTCGCGGCGGTGACCGCCGCGGTCAGAATGCCATTTTTAATACCGCCGGTCTGTTCGCGGTCCGACCGCCGCCTCTCCGCCGACCGCCAAGGTCAGAATGAGGGCCTATGTGTCAGAAGCCACTATGTTCTCATGCGTAAGAACCGAAAAACCTTGAAGCTTGCAAAAACTCCTCATCTCCCAATTAATTTTCTTGCACTGCTTTTCTATCCCCCTAAAAGAATTAGCTCCCCTCCACACCCTTCTCGGCACCAGGCTCGTCCAAACAATCTGAGTACCTGCCCAACGTTCCTTGATCCTGCTCAAATCTAACTTCATCGCCTTCAACAAGCCAATACCAGACTGTGCAACCAGATCATTCTCCCCTAAATGTATGACCAATAAATCCAGGCAAACCCCTTGTTCCATTCTTTTCGCCAATACGTACAGTAACTCACCCCATCTCATACCACTCTTCCCTACCCAACTAAGTTTTATCCTTGCCCCCTCTAGTCCCAGTTGCCGCCCAAAATGACGTGATGAAGCTTGCTTCTCTGCCCAGCAAACAAATGAGTGTCCCACAATCCACACAGCACAAGCTCTGTCAGGGTCCCCGACGCAACCTACAAGAAAACATATGTTAAGTAAATGCAGTGCAAAACCATACAGCAAACGCCATGGAAAGCTCAAATAGAATAGTGAAGGAAAAAGGAAGGAAGGGTGGGGGAGTGGGGACAGGTAACAACAGCGGAAAGAGGAAAGATGCACCAGGCGTAAATCTCGCAATTAACAAGCATCCTGCTACTTAAACGACCGCACGTAGCGATGAAAACATTGCGCTCTCCACCTACCCAAATCCTTAATAGCCTGATCCGATTTATCCTGTCTTCGTGCTTCTGTGGCAGCCCTGATCCTAAATGAATGGGTACCATAGCAATTGGGATCCAAACCCAACCTCCTGGTAGCCATCCTCAACAAAGCCAATAACTGCGAGGCTAATAAATGAGTACCATCTTGGTGAACAAATACTAACCTGCAAGATTGGGGCAATAAGGCTGCAAAAGATCTCCAACACCGCACGGGACAATCAACCGAGTATTTAGTCTTTAGAATGACCTCCTGACCCCTTCCCAACTGATCCACCTTGGTAAAACGCAACCAGATACAGATATCTTCTTCTCTTACCTGAATATCCTCACCTGTAATACCTTCTTTCCCCCTCACCCCCAAAAGCTCAGAAACGCGTAAGGCCCATGAAAAAGCCAAGACATGCAAAGAGAGAACAAACAGACTTCCCAATCAGAAAAACAAATCTCTCCCAAAATCCCCAAAAATGCCCTCAAAAGGTGAGATGTAATAGGGCGCTTCCGATCCCACCGCGCACCACCTGACCTGGCCCAACCTGCCAAAATCCTTCTACAAATCTCTCCCTCCACAGGATCATAACCCCAAAAATACTTACAATAAAAGGAAACCCCAGATAACTTACCCGATATTGTGACTGCCGCTAACCCAGCCTCAATCTGCTGCATAACAAAACAAACAGCATCATCTTGTCTCCTTGAAATCACATCGAACCCACCCGACCTTCGTACCGCACCTGAATTCAGAAACTCCAACCAGGCCTGAAAATAACTCCTCCTCGTCAACGGAGCCATAGACTGCTGCACTAGCTCCAGCATCCTCAATCTCCTATTTCCCACAACTCCCCAGGTATGACCGTCTTCTGTACATCCGCTCCCGGCGCCAGACCACAGAATCTCTGCCACTGAAAACGAGATAGGGCATCAGCAATGTCATTATTACCGCCAGGCACATGTCGAGCCTTGAACAGAATATTGAACTATAAACAATTCAGCAAGAAAATCCTCAATAACCTGAGCACCTTCTCATCCTTTGCCTTCTGGGAGTTAACCAAATGAACCACTGTCTGATTATCCACATTGACAATTACATTCCTGTTGGCCAAATACTGACCCCAAACCGCCAAAGCCACCACCAAAGGAAAAAATTCCAAAAACTCAATGCTATACTTAGCTCGTTTCCAACTCACTGGCCAGACCTCTGTTGCCCAATGGCCATCCCAGAACAAACCAAAACCATGAGCACCCGACGCATCAGAAAATATCTGAATGTGCCAGAACCAATCCTCGTCCTCCACCAGCGTCGTCACACCATTAAAGTCCCGCAGAAACCCAATCCACATCCGCAAATCTTCCTTTACACATGCCCGAAGGCGAATATGGTCATGTGGTAAAAAGGCACCCTGCATAGTGAAGCCCAACCTACGACAAAAAGCCCTGCCAACCCTCACCACCTTGCATGAAAAATTCAAATGCCCAAGCAGTGATTGTGCCTGACGCAACTCCAACTTGGGTTTCCTCACAGCCTCATCCAACATGGAAATCAACTGTTGTACTTTGTCCCTAGGTAACCTCACCTCCATTCTTTCAGAATCCAATTCAATTCCCAAGAAATTCAGACATGTTGAGGGCCCTTCCGTCTTATCTCGAGCCAAAGGAACACCAAAAAGAGACATCAAACTCCCGCAAAGACCTGCTGCAATCTCCTGACTTGGCCCATCCAACAAAGAAAAAATCATCCAGATAGTGAGTCACCAACCTGCCACCACCCTGGAATTGAAAACACCACTGCAAAAATGAACTAAACATCTCGAACAAAGAACATGAAACTGAACACCCCACCAGCAACATCCGGTCAACATATATGGCCTCCTCAAACTGCATGCCCAATAAGGAAAAATCCTCTGGGTGAACCGGCAACAGCCTGAAAGCTGACTCAACGTCTGACTTTTCCACACTTCCGTACCAACGCAATAGCCTCATCAACAGACGCATAATGTACCACCGAATCTTCAGGTGCAATGAAGTCATTAACCGAAGCACCCGCCGGCCATGACAGGTGATGAATCAAACAAAATTCGCCAACCTGTTTTTTGGGCACAACTCCCAAAGGGGAAATAGTCAAATTCGGCAACACCATTCTGAAAACGGCCCAACAATTCTTCCCAATTCCACTTCCTTCTGTTACTTAGCCCTCACCACCTCCGGATGCTCCCTTGCAGACTTCAAATTATTAGCCCATCTCCTCAACCTCGGGCCCTGATAACACAACCTGAAACCTTCTGAAAAAACACTAAACAGAAGCTTTGCATCCTCAAAACATGGATAAAACTGCAACCAATAAGAAACCACATTAAAATTAATAGGTGCAGAGCCCTTTACCTGCCAACTGTTGCATGTGCCCTCTACCTCTGTCGATACCTCTTGACGATGGCCCATGCCAACCCCATTGAAGCCCACCAAAACATTGGTATGCTGGGTGTCTCCCACCACAATTGGAGCAATCGTGCCGAAATTTACACTGTTGTCTATTACAGAGTCCACTGTTAAAGGACCAGCACGCCCCATTAGCTTGAAACTGTCCTCTATGCCCGAAACTCACACCAACCTGGGTGGGACGCCCCTGAAAGGGCTTATACTGAAATGGCAACCCACTCGCCGTATGCGTCGTGGGAGCATTCCTTGCAGTCCGTAACCACTGCATCCATAGTTCATTATCAATTTCACCCCACATTTTATTTGGGTCCATTGCTTTCCTTGCCCTAAATTCCTCATCATATCTAAACCAACCAAACCCTCCATAATCCATTTGAGCCCACCGCACAATGTCCATATATTTCAACAAAGCCACACAGGAATCTTGATGTTTCTCACAATATACACTGGGATAGATCAAAAAAGCCGACGTCCAGTTCTCAATCGTGGTTGGGACTCTAGGTCTCCTGGCCAATTCCCATTCCTCCTCCTCCGACCCCTCCTTTGCCTGGACTTCCCTATGAAGTAATTTGAAAACATCAACAAACTCCCCTTTCCATATCTTCTCTTTCAAACTCTGAGTGAGATGCGCCCCCAAAGGCATCAACACTCCCATATAAGGCAACCTCTTGGATTTAATCACACCCGTACTGATACTTTTGGCCATCACCCCACCCTCACCGAATCCGACTTTTTTACACCCACAGAACCACTTCCAAAACTCACCTCAGACTTACCATCCGCCTCCATGACCGAACTCACCTGTATGGATGCATCCACCTTACTCATTCTTTGTTCATTTAAACCACCCCGAAAATTCTGGACACCCTTTCGCAGCGTACCCCCCATCACCTCCCTCACCTCTTTAGACCCAAAAGACACAAATAACCCTTCCTCACCTCTCGGCAGGTTGCCTACCACCATATTCCGGCAATGAACCCCAGAATGATCGCCCTGGACCACCCCAGGAACGGCTCCAGACTGCATGACCTTAACATCACTTTATGTCAATGTCATCCTCATAATCAAGCAACTCTTCTTCAAAACACGTCAAACCACCACCAGCGCCCTGGCTAGTGGATGGCCACACGTCTTCTGAGTCACTTTGCTGATCCAAAGGTCCAACGCCAGCCGCCTCCCACGAAGTCAGGTAAACCGCTCCGGGTTTGACCCTCCCTTTGGACCGGTGTTCCAAAGGTGCCCTGACCTTCACCGGCAAGCTCTGCTCACCAGCCAGCCACCCTAACTGCTGATGACTCGACCTCACCCCATGTCCGCCCAAAACATGGGACGTGTCACACCCAGAGGGTCCCTCAACATGATCAGAGTGCCAAAAATCCAAACTAATGTATGCCCTGCCCATAGCACCATTACTACTAGCTTCTCCACAAACTGTACCCTTGAGCACAACGCCACTCCTATCTACTAACTCAACCTGCTCCCCCATCCTAAAAACTGCTTGATTCCCCACCTCCTAAGCCTGCACCCTATGCAACATCGGACTAACCACCCTCGGAATCCATTGTATAAACCTGCCTGCTTTCTGTCTAGAAGAACCTACATTACCCTTTGTGCCTTTAACTAGCACCCTTTCCTGGCTCACCTGCACCTCCTCCTCTTCATCGGATATCACTACCACCTCATCTTAGATAGTAGAAACGGGCGGGCCATCTTACCTGGCTCGCCCAACTGACTTTCCTTTAAAAATTCGGAGATCGGCCGATAAACCATGGAGGGCGCCGCCATCTTGGAGGTGCCTCCTAAGTGCCTTTCCTCCACCGCGCCCACAATGAGCTCGTCGCCTCTTTCACTCGGCGATCGAGTTTGCCCTGACCTCTCCGGCTGCGCATGCGCGAACCGGGCCTGCGCCCCCACGCGGCTGCACACCTTCACTGCAGTCACGGGGCCAGACCCTCTACCTCCAGCCGTCACGCGCCGCACTAATGAGGAACCCTGACGCCTGGGTAAACGGCTGGCCCCAAGCCGCCGGACCCCACCCAATGGCTGCGGGCCCACCACCTCGACCCCTGCAACAACATCAACTTCAGGTGAGTGCGCAACCTTCTGGCCAGGAGCGTTCTTCAATTTAAACTTTTTAAACGTTTGCTGCGGTGATGTACAAGCCGCTACAGCCGCCGACACACCTTCGGCGGAGAGCCTTTTAGGCTTTCTCAGGCCCACCCAGGCCTCCTCCAAAACGCCCTCCTTAATCGGATCCTCCCGCCCCTCATCCTGTAAAACTTTCAGGGCTTTCACAACCTTACTAGGCTCCATAGTAACCAACAAATCAACAGCACAATTGAATTAATCTAAACTCCACCCAACACTGTAAGGACCGCCTCAAACTGGCCTCTAAACACGCCTCACAAAAAACTCCTAGCACGAAGACAAACGCCCAGTGGGTGTGACAACGGCCAAAGAGGCTGCCCACACCCAGCCCCTGCCTTTTAACCCCTTGCCCTGGACACCGCCCCATCCGGAACCTCCTCCAATCCCCATTCAGCGCGTGGACCATTCCACAGCAGCCCGATAAGCCCGGGGGGAGACCGGGCAAGCCCTTCGCTCCCCCCAAGCCCCTATTGTGCTGTTTTGAAAGAAATTTCCCGTAGTGTTAATCCCAAGTGTGTGCAAGGCCTGCATCACCCCTCTCTCCTGAATCATAGGGGACCAGGAACACCAAGTCAATGGAATCTGGGGTGAATACAATATGGATTCGGCTTGGCGCTCCCATAGTCTGTGCCACACATGTACTGTAACATTCAAGGATTAAAAAATGCTTTGCCATCATACTGGCTTACTAAACAGCATTTGAGGTAATGTGGTGAGATCTGCGTTATCCCTTTTTAGGTGCAAGTGCAGCAAATCGTGCGGGCCGTGTAACCAACAGTGAGCAAACATAGTCTGCGTCGCCTTGTAGAATGTCTCCAAGTCCGAAGCATTCAGGTCCCCCATATCGTACGGAAGGGTAAGTATCTCCCTATGTACTCTGGGCTGTTTTCCCTCCCAGGCCAATTTTATAAAGAGAGGCCATAATTTTTCAAACACCACTCGAGGCAGTGACATTGAAGTATTCTGAAACAGTAATAAAAATCTAGGTAACACCACCATCTTCATGATAACTATGCACCCTATTAGCAATAATGGCAATTTAATTCAGCGGTCAACTGCCTCAATAGTTTTTGTGCCGCCCTACAGTAATTGTCAAGGAGGACCGTCTGGCCAGTGTGCACCTGAGCCCCCATGTAACACATCAAGTCTGTCGTCGACTGCAAGAGATATTCCAGTGTTAATGGTGTCAAGGCCGGGGTGAGTGGAAAAATGATGAACTTGCCCCGGTTCACGTGGAGGCCAGATAATCACCCAAATCGTACTGCCTCTTGCAGCACAGGAGTGAGGTTACACTCTGGTTGGCAAATATACAGTAGTGTGTCATCCACATACGCTGAGATTATCATGTTTTAACCACCGAAGCGCAAACTCCTATGCCCATGTTACTCATAAAGGGCGCATGCCAGTGGCTCCGCCACCAACACATATAGCAATGGAGACAGGGGGCAGCAGTGCCTACTGCCACTGTTAATCATGATAGGGGCAGATACTGCACCACTGACGCATATTTGTGTGGGTGGCAGTTTACGCAGTACCTGCTCCAGATGCAGAAATACCTCTACGACCCCAATGCAACACAGCACAGCCAGCATGACTCCCCATTCAACAGAGTCAAATGCTTTTTCAGCATCCAAGAAGACACCAACTGCCCTAACCTTCGGAACAATGTGCTATATAGCACCAAACTGTATTCTTAGAATGAAGGTGAGACTACAGCCCAGGACAAATCCATCCTGTTTCAGTCACACTACCCCAGGTAAAAGCAGAGCCAATTTATTGGCCAGCGCCTTAGCATAAAGTTTGGTATACACATTGAGCAGTGATAGTGGCCTAAAAGACGAACACTGATTCAGCAGTTTGCTGGGTTTCAGTAGTGTCACTATTAAGGCCTCTTGCGTGGACACAGGCATAACGCCAGTTTCCACAATCTCCTCATATAGTGTGACTACGTGAGGCATCAGTATATCCTGGTGGGCCTGGTAAGCTACAGTGAGCCAGCCCCATGCCTACTACTTTCCCTGAGTGCATAACTTTGAACGCCACATGTATCTCTTCTGGTTGCATCGGTGCCAATAAATGTTCCCTGTGTTCACTAATAAGCCAGGTCATAGCTATATGTGCTAAATAGCCAGGAACAGTAGCATCATCATGTGCGAGGTGTGACTGGTACAGTTCTGTGTAGTATCTGCAGAATCTGTCTGCTAGGGTGGTAGATGGCGTGTCCTTTTTCTACTAGTTCTAAGATAGCATCAGACTCCCTGTGTTGGGGCAGTAATGCAGCCAGTGTAATTCTGGGGTGTTTTCTCTCCCCATAAACATGCATAGTGACATATTTTCCTAAGTGATAAACTTCACTTTGGGATGTCTTGTGAAACTCATCTACCTTGCTTTAATATCTTCCATGAGGCAGCCTTCAGCTGAGTTCTGTTATCTTTGTTCCAACTCTGCTATTTCACCCTGAAGGTGTCAAGCGGCCCATATCAACCTGAGGACTGCTGCATGTTTAGATATCGTGACCCCTCTGACCTTGAAGGCCTCCTATACTATTGAGAACTTATCAACTGTTCTCACGTTAATGTGCAAAAACTCCACCCTGAGCTAAATCAGCTCTGAATGCGGAGTCTAATAGTGAGTGGGTGGAAACGCCAAGTAAAAGCAGTAGCCCTTCGAGCTCAGAGCTCAAGTTCCAATACCACAGGCAAGTGATCAGAATAGGACCAGGGCAATGGTTTACATCGCTGGACTCGGGCCATCAGTAACCTCGAAATAAACCAAAAATCAGTATGTGTGTGGATGTTGTTCACTGTGGAATATTATTTATATCCCGTCCCAGTATGGGACCGATGATGCCAGATATGGAGGAGGTCACCCCTGTCAGCTACAACGACGGCCTTTGGAAAGATCATGATCAGGATTCATAACACAATTAAAGTCCCCAGATCTGTGGAAAATCTCCCCAATGTGGCAGGCATGCACTAAGAGAATGATAAAACTGTGGGTCATAAAAATGGGCTCATTTAACCCAACTAGCAACACTGCCAGGTCCTCTTTGTAGCAACTGGGCTCTACATACCTAACTCCCCAGACCTATCCTCTTTGTAGCAACGGGGCACTACAAACCTAACTCCCCAGATCTATGCATGCCTCTTTTTGACAAACGCCAGGTTTCAGGCTGACCCAGATTAGCACACCTCGAGTGTGTGAGGTGAAGCCTGCTGCGTTGCAGTGGCCCTGCATTCCCCACTGTGTTAATACGCTGATCTATAGAGCTAGGTGAGTTTCTTAAGTATTGCTACCTTTATTATGTGCCTCTTGAGATATGCCACTACCTTTTGTATATTCCTGTTATTATTAAGACCCCTGACATTCCATGTGAGGAATCTTGGTATTGGACGGCCTGACGGATCTTCCCCTACCTGTCCTATATCAGACATCGATTACTGCCTGCTCCTTGCATTTTGCCTTGCCCAACCATACAACATATACAACACTCTTTCTTGAACAATGAACAAGGAACAGTTGCAGTAGATCTCCAATACCATGATCACCCCCAACTTACACAGCACTACAGTAACCTACCCCAACCCACCCATACACCCCCAACAAGAAGATAAAAACAAGTACATGTGGACAGATGTTGCCCGGCCTAACAGCCCTTGCCAAACCCAATCGCAAGGGCCCACCTAATTAATGTCATTAATGCCTAAACATAATAGGGAAAATTGAGCAACAAATCACACTTTTTTGGTCCTCATAGTGAATTCATGAAGTCTGAGAAGGCTACATGGTTTGGAGCCTAGGGAGGATCAGCCAACCTGCATGTTAGCAGAGAAAGGACTTGTAAGAATTCTTAATCATTGGACACCATCCATCTGTGACAGGGCCTGAGGGACTTGCACCAGTTTTCCCATAACACCCAAACCTGCTCCTCGTGTTAGGAGAGCCACCCTGTTCCAAACAATACTTGTTCGTGACTGATGCCAACCAATCATGCAGTGAGAATGGTGAAGAGAGTGCCCATTTCAGACATATTTCCTGACGAGCCAAAAGAATCAATATAAACAATAATACCCTTGGATTTTTGTGAATTTTTTGATTCTGCTCTTCATCATTAAGCACCCCGAAAATTACTAGGGGAAGGCTTACCTTGTCTTCTGGACTAATAGCATCCATAAGCACCTTACCACATCTTGCCAGAATCGACGGAGCATGGGACACTGCCAGCACATATGGACATCATCCGCCCTCTTCTCATCACATTTAGGGCAGTTCGTCTCATGTTTCCCTAAGGCTGTCAGCTTCTTCAGGGTCCAATAAGCCCTGTACAATGTGAACAGATGATTTTTCCTTAAGGGAGCGGATTTAACTATGACAGAACATAGACATCAATACTTGCTAGAGGGTGGTGATGTCCAGCAACGGTAGGTCCTCTCCCCATTTTTCTACTGACAAGACAGGAGTCTCTTCCCTGGCCTCTGTTAACATCCAGTACCACAGAGCAACCTCCATATGGTGGATAAGCCTCTGAAGTAGTTTTTTTTTACAAATGTCCTTCCCTTGTCCTTCCTTGGGTAGGGTTCTTGCCCAATTTGCAAGTTGATAATATTTGAATTTGGAAATAGATCTTCCTGCTTCCTCAGTGAATGTGGACAAAGGCAACAAAACTTGAACCTCCAGGATTTGCCCCCACTTCACAAATCCTTTTTCCCTCAAGGGGATTGATAGTTTATGCTGGAGGCATTCGGGGGTGCCTGGCAAGCCCCAGATAGGAGCCAGGCTATTGTAAAAAGGTATACCTAGAGCGCACCGAAACTGAAACTACAGCTAACAGGTCGCAACCAAGATTTTTAGCCTCATCTTTTTTTAAGTATTTTGGGTGATCAAATTTGAATAAGAAGTGATCTTCTTCCTCAGGAAGGTGCTTGGTCATAGTCTTAAAAAGATCGGTAAAACAGGAACTATCACTCTATAACCCTCTCATATTCTTTATCTGGAATGCCTTGTAATAGTTATGAATATCTGGACTTGCAATACCTCCCTACTCTCTCTTTTTACAGAGTTTCTTCCATGCAATTCGGACTCCTCACAATGCCCATACAAAGCTAATCAGCTCTCCCTGTAGTTTCTTGAACCACACCGGCTTAAATTCCAAAGGGATCACATTAAATATAAAGGTGAACTTTGCCAGTATAATCATTTTTAGAATATTCGATCTACCTATAAAGGAGACTAGGAGTCCGGCCCAGACTTTTAACAATTTCCTTGTAGCTAACAATGCTTTGTTGAAGTTGACCTGTGCGACCTTATTAAAGTTAGCCATGATTGTCACCCACAGATATCTTATCTCCTGTTTAAACAAGGGGCTGTTATAACTAGTGTTCCAATGCATAATCTCAGTTTTTTGTTGATTAACAGAATACCCTGATACCTTCCCAAAGTCTTCTAAAGAGTATATAATGCTTGTGAGTGATCCAACCAAATGTCTAGTATAGATCATTAGATCATCCGTGTAAAATGCCCCTTTCTTCTCCTACCCCTTATATTGAAAAGGAATAATGCTTTGGTTCTGTCTGATCTTATTTGCCAAGGGCTTAATAAACAAGTTGAAAAGGAGGGGGGGAGAGTGGACAGCCTTGACCTTGACGGATCCCTTTACCAATCTTAATTTGTTGGGAAAGATTAGCATTGATCAATATTTTCACCACAGGATTCTTATATAAAGCCCTAATCGCTCTAGAAAAGATATCCCCAAACTTATAGAGGTCAATAACCGTATGCAGAAAAGGTCAGCCTACTCTTTATCAAATGCTATAGCTGCATCAAAGATAAGCACCCCTAGGGAAAGATTATCCTGAACTGCCACGTCTGTAGCGCCCACTAAGTCGTGCATTAACTGAAAGAGTTGTCTCCCCTTAATAAAACCCCTTTGGTCTTCATGAACCAGTGAACAGACCACCTTCTCAACCCGCTTTGTTAAAATGTAAGTGTAGATCCTATTATTTGAATTTTATAATGAAATGGGGGGCGGGTTCCTATTAGGTTTTAAAATTAAGCTAAAAAATGCCTCATCCCAAGACTTTGGTGTCTCTAAACCTTTAATAAAAACATTATTGACTAGCTCTAACATCGTTGGAGCCAACTCATCTTTAAGCGAAATAAAGTTCATTAGGTAGACTATCTGGGCCAGGTGCTTTCCCCCCCTTTAAATTCTTTATTGCTTCATATAACTCTTCCATATTAATCTTAGCTTCAAACTCGAGCCTCAAGTTTTCGTCTAAACTGGGGAGGAGATTTTCACTAAGGAACTCCCTTACCTGATCACCTGTAGCCTCTAAATCCTCTGTATATAACTTATGGAAGAAGGAGGTGAAAGCCTGTTTTATCTCCCTGTCCCCCGTGCAATTACAACCCGTGCCTTTATTCAGAACAGTTTTAATGCAATTTTATGACTGTCTTACCTTAGTTTTCCAGGCTAAAAGTTTACTGCACCCTTCCCTGTATTCGTAATGTGCTTGTCTGCTACTTTCCTACCTTCTTCTTTTTTTTATTCGTAGAAAAGTATTGAGGGCAGCTCTGGCCCCCTTGATCTGTCCTTCCAACTTAAGTAGTTGCCATTCATCCAAAACTATACCAGCCTCAAACTGCAGATCTTGGATAACAGGCTCAAGCTCCCTTATCTGTTTCCTCTCTTCTCTGTATGTGAGTGGCCATACTAATTAACCTACTCCTCAGGAAGGCCTTGTAAGCATCCCATACCACCTGTAAGGAAGCAGAGCTGTGAATCAGGGTAAAAACCTCTCCAGTACCCTGCCTTAAAGCCTCCACGGCCAGCTGATCCAAAAACAAGGCAAGGTTTACCATCCACCTAGAAATAGCGAACAGTTTGTCCAAAGTAAGATGAAGTCTTACAGCAGAGTGGTCAGATAGATGTTCAGGTGCATGCACAACTTTCCTGACTTCCCACACAAACTTCTACCCACTAAAAAGAAGTCAATCCTGGAGTAATGGCTATATTTCTTATTATGAAAGGTGAATCTCGGACCAGTACCACCCTCCCAATGCCAAATCTCTACCAGACTCACATCTTCCATCACCTGTTTCACCCAAGCTCTCTTTTTGGGTGAATTAGTAGTACCTCTCGTGGTAGACTTATCCAAGACAGGCTCCAATAATATGTTAAAGTCACCCCTAGCAAAACTGGATATTTTCACACTAACAGTTGGTTATACAGAGCTTCAAAGGGGGCTGGATCGTCTATATTTGGGCCATAATAGCCCACAATTGTTAACCAAGAGCCATGCACTTTCGCCTAAACAATTACCGCTCTTTAGGATCTATTGTGGATTTACCCAGAGTGGCCCTTATAGACGTCTTAAATAAAATCGCAATCCTCTTAACCGTTCAGGACTGGCTGGTGCAGATACAATGACCCATCCACTTCTGTTGCTTCGGTATATCTCCCCATTCTTCTTGTAGTAGGTGACTCTCCTGGAGGATAAATACCTCCTCATTTTCTAGTCTCAAATATTCAAAGATCTTTTGCTTTCGTCCCTCAACTCTGAGGCCGTTCACATTCCAAGACAACACCTTCACCTGGTCCAGTACAGACTAAGGGGGTCATTTTGACCTCGGGGGTCTTTTCTAAAGACCGCTGAGGGACCACCGTGAGGAAGACCGCCATTGGTGGCGGTTTGCCACTCGGCCTATTATGACCGTTGGCAGCTCTCCGTCCTTTTACGGACAGAGAGCCGCCAACAGCCATACTGGCGGCCAGCGAATCACGTCCTGTGATTCCCCCTGGCGGTGTTCTGTTGGCGGTGTGGTGTCGGCGGAGCTGCCCCCATGGCTCCCGTTCCCTCCCGGAGGATCGTCGGACCAGGTAAGTCGATCGTCCTTGAGGGGCGGGGGTGGGGGGGTGTTGGGTGTTGTGTGGGTGCATGGGGGTGTGCGTGTGTGTATGTAGAGGGGGTGTGTGAGTGCGTGTATGCCTGCGGGGGTGTTGTGTGTATGGGAATGATGCATGTATGTCTGTGGGTATGTCTGTATGGATGTGTGCGTGTATGTTTGAATGTGGGTGTGCGTGTATGACTGTGTGTGTGGATGTAGGCATGTATGTCGGCGTGTGTGCGTGTAAGTATGTAGGTGGTGCCTGCGTGCGTGTCATGTGGGTATGGGTGAAGTGATGTTGGGGGTCGGGTGGGGAGGGGGGCCCTGCCACCTTTGGGGGGGTGGCAGGGGTGGTGGGGGGTAGGGGAGGGAGTCGGGTGGGGGGTGGGGGAGACCCCTATCAGTGCCAGGGAAGGAATTCCCTGGCACTGATAGTGCTTACCGCCATGGATTTCATGGCGGTTCAAACCGCTGGAAATCCACGGCGGTAAGCCGGGTCCAAATACCGCCGGAGGTATAGTGACGGCCGCCGGGCTGAACGGAGAACCGGCGGATGACCATGGCGGTAACCGCCATGGTCATAATTCCACAAAGTAAGACCGCCAGCCTGTTGGCGGTCTTACCGCCGGTTCTCCGCTTTCCGCCAGGGTTGTAATGACCCCCTTAGACATCAAAAAAGAGGGAGTAGCCTATCATACCAACCTAAACCCCCAGCATGACCTACTTTCAGAAACAATCACCATGAGGACTGAATTTGTTTTGTTTTTCTCCCATATGCTCAAACACCCTGTGATTAATGAAAGGAGAAACACCCTACAGTGTCCCAAACCACCACCCATATCCCTGGGAAACCCTCCCTTCTTTTCTGTGCAACTAAAATGACCAGATATCTTAATCTGAAAAGTCAATGGCTTCATTTGGATCCCTAATATTATGAATCTTGTTGTCCCACATAATTCTGAGTGAGGCAGGAAAAGACATCTGCACTGTAGTCCCCAAAGACCTGAGCTTCTGAATGTATTTCCCAAGCTTCCACTGTCTGTCCTGCGTAGCCTTGGAAATATTGGATCTTATACGGAAGGATCTTCCCCCTCCAGAGAAGCTGTTAACTTTAAGAGCCTCTAACAAAATCTTCTCTTTGATGGAGTATGTTATGAAACTGACCAGTATAGAGTTCTTCCTAGTAGCACTCTTCTTGAAAGGGTTGCAGTGAACTCTCCGAATATCTTCCTCCGGGTTAAAATGGCCTTCAGAGAGGATGAACTCTTTTATTAAAGCTACCACAAAGGCTTTGATATCATTCCCGTCCGCGTCCTCTGGGGCATTCAGAAGCCTAATGTTATTCCTTCTCATATTATTTTCCAAGATCTCCATCTTATCTCCTGACCTTGGTTGCTGTATTGCATGCCTGTTTAGATCCACCCGCCTGTCTAGCTCCTCGAAAGAAGCTTCCATCCTGACTACTCTTTCCATCAGCACATTCAAGGGTCTCCTTAATCTTTTCTTGGTTACTCTCTGAGTTCACAAACTTCCCCCTGATTTATTCTGCTGAAGTAACTAGAAAATTCTGTACATCCAAATGGCCCTCTGTCCTCAACAGTTGAAAAGTAGGGGGCTGAGGTAGAGATGCTGATCATTGGGGGATCCTGATGCAGCGGAGCAGCCAGCTTGTGACAGTGCTCTCCCCTTATCAGACTTTTACAAAGCTTGCATTGTTGAAATTGTATCTCTTGAGACTTAAGGGGGGAGTGACTACTGGATCCTCTGTGTTCCTTGGAAGATCCATAGGAAAAGAGCGCAACAAAGTTTTTGCATCCTTCCTCTTGTGTGCAGTAAAAATCCCTTTAACCACCTTGCTTTTGAAATAAATGGTGATGGTGGGGCAGTAATGCATCCAGTCAGATTAGTTTGATCGGGAGGGGGGGCAACTTGTTCCTCCTGTGGGCTAGCGCCCTGACCCTGTATTTTGCCAGCCTGCTTATTGGCACCAGCGGTGTCTCTCCCATCCGTTCTGGCCCTCAACCACTTATTTCTCAAGAAATAACCTGTAGCAAGGGGATTATCGCCCCGATGCTCAGTGGGACCACCTCCCCGCACCAGAACCAAAGATGTAATAGAAAGAGCCCCAGTACCTATAGCCCGCTTACTGCCACAGACAGTCGGGTCCCAAGATGCTCTCCCAGCACAAGCCCGAGCCCGAGCCCGAACCAGCGTCATGTGCTGAGCGCCTCCAGTATTTTGAAGCTGCGCTGCCTCTGGTGCCTTTGAGCGCAATACCACAGTTCTTGTGTCGGCCATCTTGCACCTGGTCATTTGTTATAAGGGCACCCAGCATGATCACCAACAGATGCAGTGGATGGTTAAAGCAGGCACACCGGTGCTTAGATTCAAGTGACAGTCGTGCCCCATGCCAGGCATAGTGTGTGTCAAGCTGAGGTTGGGTCTAGTAGCAGTGATGAACCGGCAGGGCAGAGAGTGTGTTACAGTTGAAGTGGGCTTATCTGGGACTCTGTTTGCCCAGCCTGGTGGGGACCCACTGCAGACCAAGGAGGTTGCAACTATTATAATGCCTATAGATTATACAACTTTGAGCCCTCAGATACCTGGAGTTTAAAGAACAAGTCGTATCCTGAGTGGGTCAGCTAGTCACATTAGTGCTCCAAATTTATCCTGGCTCAAGATAATTGTAGCCCTTAAGAAGTCTATGGGGCAACTGATTTAATGGTCTCCCACCTGGGGCTCTCCAAATGCAGCACACATCTGATGTGCCACTAGTTTCGTGTGAGGAAGCCTATCCATTGTCTATGAGATGAGGGGCCTACTCACCAAGGATGCTCCGGCCTTTGGTCTGCAAACTCAAGTCAGGACAGAGCTCTACTGTAGAGATAGGGCCTCTGGGGAGCTGGGAGCCCTCAGGGAACAACATATACAATAAACTGCCCACCCCACCGCAGGTGAGTCTTCAGACCCAGTTTAGGGAATGCCGGTGCCTGCAGGGGATTTTCAGGAGCACTCTTTGCACTGCACGTGCAGTCCCTGGACTCATTGCTAAGCTGCCACACTGCCCTATCTTACTGCTCCAATTGGTTTCCTCTCCTCTCCGGTCAGTCAGGTCCCGTCCCAGTTTCAAGTAGGTAGCCTCTCACTCTGTAATTGGAAGAATTCACTTGTCTGTGCTCCGCTTTCAGCCGCAACAGCATTGGTCACATGCAGTCAGCCACGCCCTCTCCTCCCTTAGGTGTACAGCTCCAGTGCAGGCTGCAGGGTGCAGTGGTGCAGTTCTCAGCCGGCGTAAAGTCTCTACCGCACAGCGGCAATTTATATGGTTACTAAGGTGATAGTAACCTTTACAAATTATAGTGATTTATAGTCTTCAGACAACAGGATCTTGTAAGACAGATGGTTGGCTGGCAGAGCACACTTAAATATGGCCCTTTTCAAGCCCGGCAAGCTCCGTCACTTGGTTTTCCACTTTGTTATGTGGTTTTCATCCTGCATCAGTTTATTTTTGTTTGTAAAATAAATTCTAAAAACAAAAAGTCAAGGACTGATGTTGTATCTCTTGAGGTGTTTACTTCTTTATTGCTTCCTTCCAGCATTACTTTTAAAATCCACATAAATCAAAACAATTTTTAACCAAACAAATATTATATTTAGGCAATGTTTCTCCCATGCTCAAAAAAGTAAAATATAACAAATACCACAAATCTTAATGTTTTAATTTCTTACAAGTAAGATTAGTTTGTCACATGAAAAAAATGGAACACATGCATAAACAAAACAGTCTGTGCCATTTTGGTTTTCACCGTTCCAGACCTTGACATCACGGAAGAACGTGATATAATCGTAAAAAACAGAATCAATAGGCAAGCTATTACTGATTTGTGGCATCGGTTGGATCCAGACCTTTTGCCTCACAATAGGAATCCCACATCAAAAACACCAATAGTCAAAATCATGAGAGTACACAATTTTGTGACCACAGATGATTCCAATACACTGTGGCAGCATCTGGTGACATGTCACAACCAACTTTAAGTGGTGTGGTACAAAACATTTGTTATACAATGATGAGACACATCAACCCCTTCATACGTTTAACACAAAAGGAGGATTTTGCAAATGTGAATGGAGATTAGTTTGCCATCGGTTGATTTACACATGTGGTCAGAGCAAGTTAAGCAACATGTATTGTCTTGGTGGCAACATTCAACAGATAACAATTCTAATGCAATCTCATAAACTTCTAATCAATCACTGTGTAAATTGTCTTTGTGCAAGATATGTACATCTAAAGTGTGTGTGTTTTTCACAGCCTCAAACCATGTCCCCTTTGTACTTTGCAACAGCAGTATGTAACAGCAAGTATTCCATCTTTGAAATGTCCAAATGTAGATAACATGGTAAAGGACCTAAAACAAAAATAGACACATTACAAATGACAAACAATGAGGACACTTTTATTTAGAACAAAGATTAACAATGTAAATGAACACAGTAGTCAATGTGTCAGATTTCAAATTTGCCCTGGAATTTCCTAAACTACCCATTCCTACAAATATCCTGCACAGACTGATATGCTCTTTTTATTACAAATTCTGTGGACACTGAATGTAATGTTAGGTAAAGATATACTTACACTCATGTGAAGAAGCTGTCAATAACATCTTGATGTACGTCAATATCCTTCCTCTTCACCACTATCATCTTCATTTGGCATTTCAACATCCTCACCCGGTGGCTCGTGACGGTCTCCATCCTCTGCACTGTATGGGATGTTCCTTCCCAGGCCTGTGTTCTGCAACATGATGATTTTGCAAACTCGGTGAGTAGAGGAGGGCTCCACCAAGTTTATCCAGGCATCTAATTCTGGCCTTTAGAAGCCCAAAAGTCTGTTCCACTGGCCTCTGTGTTCTTCCAAGGGCCTCATTGAAACAGACATCCCCTGGCGTTGTTGGATCCCTCAGAGGTACTAACAACCATGGTCGGTTAAGATAAGCTGAGTCCCCTATATGAAATAAAAAATATATTGAGCAAAAATATCTTATCCCATTGTACATTCTTAAATTAGAAATTAACCACATAATCAATTTTGACAGATTGTACTTACCTACAAGCCCGACCCTCTCTGGTCCATGTTGTGATATCTGCAAGGGTATGCAGCTGTTCTGTAGTACAAAGGAATTGTGTGTTGACCCTGGGAAAGGGGCACACATGCTTGAGATGTACAAATCAGATTAGCAGACAACGTCTACATTAATTGAATTAAAGTTCTTCTCATTGTGGTAGACCTGTTCCCTGGCATGTGGTGGACCTAAGGCAATAAGGGGCATATTTATACTCTGTTTGCGCCGGATTTGCGTTGTTTTTTTTTACGCAAATCCGACGCAAAGCTAACTCCATATTTATACTTTGGCGTTAGACCCGTCTAGCGCCAAACATCTTGGAGTTTGCGTCATTTTTTAGCGTGGACACCTACCTTGCGTTAATGATATGCAAGGTAGGCGTTCCCTTCTAAAAAATGACTCTAAGGCATGTGCGCCTTATTTAAACTCCCGTGCAAAAATGACGCACAGGAGTGGGCGGGCTTGAAAAAATGAAGTCCAGCCGTTTTTGCGTCATTTTTTAACGCCTGGTCAGGGCAGGCGTTAAGGGACCTGTGGGCTCAGAAGGAGCCCAGAGGTGCCCTCCCATGCCCCCAGGGACACCCCCTGCCACCCTTGCCCACCCCAGGAGGACGCCCAAGGATGGAGGGACCCATCCCAGGGAACTTAAGGTAAGTTCAGGTAAGTATATATATTTTTTTTTTTTGTGGCATAGGGGGGCCTGATTTGTGCCCCCCTACATGCCACTATGCCCAATGACCATGCCCAGGGGACATAAGTCCCCTGGGCATGGCCATTGGGCAAGGGGGCATGACTCCTGTCTGTGCTAAGACAGGAGTCATTTCAATGGGGGTTGGGAGTCAAAACAAATGGTGCAAATCGGGTTGAGGCCAATATTTTGCCTCAGACATGACTTGCCCCATTTTTTGACGCCCAAGCTCCATTTTCCCCTTCGCCTGTGCTGCCTGGTGTGGGTCATTTTTTTTTGCGCACACCAGTCAGCTGCGCCGGCTAACGTCATTCAATAAATAAGGCACCCGCATGGCGCTTTGAAATGGCGTTAGCCGGTGTTAACATTTTTGGCGCACAACTGCGTTGGCGCAGTTGTGCGTCAAAAAGTATAAATATGGCCCTAAGTGTGCCATCAATTGCTTCAAACACATGTGGTCTGCCACCCAAAGTATACAAATCTCCCTTCACATTTGAAAAATCTTCCTTTCGCAGAGACTGGATGAAGCTGTTGATGTATATCATCATTGAGGAAAGGACTTTTTGTAGCACACCACTGAAAGTTGGTTGTGACATGCCTCCAGATA
This sequence comes from Pleurodeles waltl, assembly GCF_031143425.1. Taxonomy (NCBI): domain Eukaryota; kingdom Metazoa; phylum Chordata; class Amphibia; order Caudata; family Salamandridae; genus Pleurodeles; species Pleurodeles waltl. The sequence continues at coordinate 458,446,502 of NC_090449.1, read as the reverse complement.
CTGCCACAGTGTATTGGGAGGATCCTGTGGCCACACAATGGAGTACTACCATGATTTTCACTCTTGGTGTTATTGATGTGGGATCCCTATTGTGAGGTAGAAGATCTGGCTCCAGCTGATGACATAAACCAAGAATGGTTTGCCTAGTCAGTCTGAATGTTTTGATAATATCCCCTTCTTCCATGGTAGCAAGGTCTGGAAATGGTCTAAACACTTGAGGCTATTGTCATCTACCTCTCCCTGGGTTCATATGTCTGCAGAGAAATATCACTTTAAACGGGCAAACAATACTTGGCTAATCAACACACATCTCATGTCTTTGTAAAATTCCATATATTTTTGTGACATATATGTACACATCATTTTTTAGTGATATTGTAACTTAGAATAATATTTTTTTATATGTCTGATATTTTAAAAAAATAATGTGTAAATACTACAATTTAAATGTATTATTTACACATTATTATTATTATTTTTTTTCAAAAAGTCCGTCAACAGAAGTATAAAATAAACTGAGTGACTATTGCATTTAAACTCAATAATGCATCACATTATGGAATGTGATAAAAAGATTACAAAAAACAGTAATGTATGCATTTTACATATGTAAACAAACTAGACACCATTTTGAGTGGTGGTGATGCACTTAACGTTTAAAAATACACTGCTTCACATTCTAAAATGGCAGCCGCCTGACCTTGCCTTCAGGACATTTGCAATCCGATGGCTGTTGGCAGAAGTTGACTGCGTAGTAGGTGTAACACTCCACGACATACACAGCCATACGTGTTTGACAGCAACGTATGAAAGACAATGGATGTGTCGGTCTCCGCAGATGATTCTATATGTTGTGTACATGTATGCGGCATCATGAAAAAGAGCTCTCTTGCCTGCTAACACTGCAGTCAACAAAACATCCTCCACTGCTGCTCTTACCGACCTCTGGAAGCCTCAATGCCCTGCTAAGCAGGTGACAGGGCCCCTAAATTCTCAGCAGAGGAGTTGGAATAGCTGATCACCGCGGTCCTGTCCCTATACAGCCAGCTGTAATGGAAACCCAGAGAGACATGTATATGTTCGAACAGAAAATTTATTACTAACTAACTTGTTTTTTAAAACACAGACTAAATTGTCCCATTCAGTTACTGAGTGAAGTATTATGATTGGAATGTAGTCAACTCAATAGTTAGGCTATGAACAAAATTATCTTTAACAATGTTTTTTAATGTCTATAAACTGAACATAACAGTTATCTGCATGAATAAGGTGACTTGATTTCAATTTACTCACAATTCAAAATTTCCATTTACAAACTGCATGTCCCTAATTTCTAGTTGCCAGTAGACACTGAGCCATAAATATAAGTGAAAAATACTGCCATATTTTGAAATTAGAGAAATGTATAGTGCATGAAAAGAATTCAAGTTATCAACTTGTATGAATATTTTTTTGCACTTTAAATTGATCCCATTTTCAGAATAATGAGTGTATGTATTATATGTGTAATGGTGTCACATTTGGGTAAGGGTATATCCTGTGCTGCAAGTACATATGACACAGGCTGTCAGTCAGCCATACAAATATGTTCCATTCATACACAAACATGTTCATACAACACCACAAACTGTGCTCTTATTGACACACATGGCTTAGTCATAGTATGTGGTTCTAACAATAGTATTTGGCTCTAAAACATTAGGTATTAGGCCAATGAAGCTGGCTGTAGGGGTATGTGGTAATAATGTCCAAGTTGTTTAGCCCTCAGTAGCTCATAATGGTTTGTACTGATATGAAATAGCTCTCCCTACAGGAAATGTTTCAGACCCCGGGCCTACATGATGTTTGTGGACTGGATTTGTAAAACGAGGACATAAAAAGTGATGAGGGTACTCAACAGGTCACTGTACATTAGTACTTTTTAGGAAACAATACATTTCAGAAAATAATCTGTACTAACTTTTTAGAAATGCTTGTGATAGAGTTTACAAAATTGTGTTACAGCAATATGAGCAAACAAAACCTCACAAAACATTTTATTTTCTTGCATTTTATGTATCTATGCCAGTCAACGCCCATCAGAAAAAGGTGATATGGAAAGCCATTACAAAGAAGTTGCAGACCCTGGGGTCTACGAGTTGTGGAGCATTCACTACTGTAAGAGGTGGGAGGACCTACAAGTCCAGCTCAGCCAGTCCTCCCAATGTGGGAAGCACTTGGGCCACACCCTGACCTCCCCTAATGGCCCACACACTTACCGTGGCCTATCCGCTCCTTGATGGTCAGTTGAGAGCCCAAAAGCAGCATCAAGGTGGTAAGTTATTTTTTGTGTTCTTATTGGTAACCGTTTTTTGTTACAGCAATAATTTATGGCATCAACATAAAGGTTAACACACATCCAACGCACAAAAAGAGTTCTGAAAGGTGCCAGTTTTGCACAAGCTATATGATGTGTTTTGTGTATTGATGTGTGGTAAATGTTGCTACTAGATTCCTTATCAGTACCAATGGACTGTTTTGAGTAGACACATGCCTGTCTAAGAAACAAAAGGTACCTGGATTTTGTCTTTATTATGAGGGACAGTTGTACCAAACAAGCTACAATTTATGATTCTGTCAGGTGTGATGCTCCATCACAATTGTGCAGTCTTTGTTGGCCCCATAACAGGTGGCACCGCATACAATGCACTTATGACATAGTGGATGTTCCAAACTTCACATTGGTGGGTTGGTATAATGACCAAACATTACTGAGCATGTGATTCAAAATTACTAGAAACATGAGAACAATGAAATCCTTTTTTAGGGAAAACGCTTAATAAATATGTTTTCACTGCAAAATTCAAGTCAGTTCATGTTAACAGCTGCAGACTGGCACAATGCCTTACTCCTTTACAAATGTGCATATAAGCCAGTCTGTTACTACAAACATGAATTTAGTAGGCAAATATTATTAACTGAAATAGACAGGAATGTGTACATATTGAGGACAGAGTAACACATAGGCAGAACAACATTTTTGTATCCTTTGTTATATCCAGATAATGAATCATTGTTGAAGCCAAGAGTAGCTTTTGCAGACAGACAATGTCCATGGTACAAATCTTTCTTTCTAGATTGTTTTTTGTGACATGAGTTCACTATTCAAAGCACCCAATCTGACCCATTCAGAGGTAATCAACAATCCAATGAGAAATTTGGGGCCATATTTATACTTTTTGACGCAAAACTGCGCTAACGCAGTTTTGCGTCAAAAATATTAGCGCCGGCTAACGCCATTCTGAAGCACCATGCGGGCGCCGTATTTATTCAATGACGTTAGCCGGCGTTAGCCGCCGGCGCTCCCTGGTGTGCGTGAAAAAAAATGACGTACACCAGGCAGCGCCGGCGTAGGGGAATATGGAGCTTGGGCGCCAAAAAATGGGGCAAGTCAGGCTGAGGCAAATTTTTCGCCTCAACCCGATTTGCGCCATTTTTTTTGACTCCCAACCCCCATTGAAATGACTCC